>NC_091284.1:727324992-727628920 GCF_032444005.1 Ranitomeya imitator | reverse complement strand
TTCTTTCCATTTGACTCTTCTTTACATGCTACAGGCTGAGTGGTGCCCTCTTTACATAGATTTGTACTCTCCTTTCCGATATCATGCACAGCTCAGGCTGGGAGCGGATCTATAGAGCGGGCTCAGGGGCCGAGGTACACCTCTTGGAAGAAGTGGAGGAAACCGTGAAAGCAGAAAAATAGAAAAATGTTCGTGTTATCCAGGACTATTTAATTTTTTTACTACAGGTCTAACAACTAACAGGTAGGTAGTTGCTACCTACATGCCTATTGCTCCCAGCATCATTTTCTGCCGGCACATAGTGGGCACAGACTGCTTTTCTCAGTGATTCAGCGACTTCCGATAACATTACATCGACAGAGCAGCACCTTCTTTTCCACTTTGCTCTGTTGTTGGGACGCGATTGCTGACATCATGTTGATTAACAGCCGGCTCCCTGCTGCCTAACTGTGGGGAGCCCCCAGTCAATCAGCATAAGGCCGCATTCACACATTCAGTATTTGGTCAGTATTTTACCTCAGTATTTGTAAGCCAAAACCTGGAGAGGAACAATCAGAGGAAAAGTATAATAGAAACATATGCACCACTTCTGTATTCTTCACCCACTCCTGGTTTTGGCTTACAAATACTGATGTAGAATACTGAACAAACACTGAATGTGTGAACGTGGCCTGAAGTTGACTGTCACGCTCCATCAACAGAGCAGCCCTGAAAAAGAATAGCTGGTCTGTTGATTTGGAGTAGCTAAATTACCGGGAGGTTTAGGTAGTTCTCTCTGTTAGTACTACCTGCCTTTTAGATTTTAGGCCCATAACTAAAAAAAACAAACAAACTGAACAATTCATTTAAAGGGAACCTGTCACTCCCAAAATTGAAGATGGGCTAAGCCCACCAGCATCAGGGGCTTATCTACAGCATTCTGGAATGCTGTAGATAAGCCCCCCGATGTATCCTGAAAGATGAGAGAAAGAGGTTACATTATACTCACCTGGGCGGGTGGTCCGGTCCGATGGGCGTCGCGGTCCGGGGCCTCCCATCTTCATAGTATGACGTCCTCTTCTTGTCTTCATGCTGCGGCTACGGCGCAGGTGTACTTTGTCTGCCCTGTTGAGGTCAGAGCAAAATACTGCAGTGCGCAGGTCCCGGGAAAGGTCAGAGGCGCCTGCGCACTGCAGGACTTTGCTCTGCCCTAAACAGGGCAGACAAAGTACGCCTGCGCCGAAGCCGCAGCATGAAGACAAGAAGAGGACGTCATCGTATGAAGATGGGAGGCCCCGGACCGGACCACAACGCCCACCGCAGCGGGAACACCCCTGGGTGAGTATAATGTAACCTCTTTTTCTCATCTTTCAGGTTACAATAGGGGCTTATCTACAGCATTACAGAATGTTGTAGATAAGCCCCTGATGCTGGTGGATTTTGGGGGTGACAGGTTCCCTTTAAATTAAAAATTAATGCAATGTCTAGATGTTTGAGCAATCTGTTTGATTGACTGCATACATATAATTTATTGTGCCCTTACTGTGCAAAGTAAATTCTATTATTGGATAACAAGCAAGTAAATATACTGAGATACTTTGCTATTATTTATTGTGCTCTTTTACTAGCCAAAGTGACGCCCATTGTTATTATATGTAGCTTTGGCCACGTGCACAACATATAAAGTAAATTAAAAATGTGGGTTTAAGGTGCATTTACACTGTACTAGTATAGTGATGGAGACTTTATAGGAACGCTTGTTTCATGGTAATAGGGCAGAGTAAACAGGCTGCCAATTGTCAAGCAAAACACACATTCATCGGGTGAAATGATCTTTTGTGCTGCACAGGACATCATAAGTCTCAGCAGCACATCATCCTGTGTAAACAGGACTCGAGCTGCCAAGAACAATTGCAGCCTTCGCGAAACTGAGCCATCTATTACGGAATGTACAGTGTTTTCTGCGCGCGCTCTGCCTGTGTGAACAGGCTACTAAATGACTGTCAGTTTCTGATCAGCGGCTGTTTATTGTAGGTGTAAACACACTCTTAGCAAGCTACTATCGAAATATCAAAACTATGCAAGTTGATCAAAAGCGCAAAACTAAAAAGGATTGTATAGCACTATGCCCAAGAGCACATTTCAGCTGGAAAAAGAGATACTATCTTAATGAGGTGACGAAGACACCGACACAAAAGAGAGGAAACACAATCAATGGAGAACACATTAGCACCAAACAAATGGGACGCAGCAGCATTGTGTCTGGATTATACCTGGGTAACAAAATGTACAAAATGCTGCAGTATCCATAGCAAATTATTCATGTGCCACACGTTTGAGGTGGACAAATGTTCCTCAGGGCCATATATGTTCTTAGTCACCTGAAACATGTATCATTGTGTTTAGATGGTGGACATAACATAATTATAAATATAATGCAACTTAAAATATTGGATGGTAGCAATAATTGCAACTGATAACTGGTCATTCTGGTCTGATCTGAAGGAGCTGCAGAAGGATCTGTTCCCTATTTTAGAGAATAGTAGGATCATTAAGGTTTTTTTTTCACAAAAAAAAATAAATAAAAAATTTCTAAGGTTTTTTTTTTAACTTGTAAAAATGGAAACTAGTAGGAATACGTCAATTCAGTGTAAATCATACACTGTAATCATCCAGGATTTACTGAAATCTCCACTTTAGAAAATCCATTTTTCGATATGGATCGTTATCGATGCTCATCTCTTGGCTACAGTAGAGAGTAACTTACAGAAAGGTAAAAATGAGCAAAAAATGTCATACTATCCTGGTTCAGTATCCACTTAGGTCCTCCATGGCTCATGGACCGGAACTGAATTCACTTCTGCGCTGGCATCCTGGGCATTTACTCATTAGACCTCACTCAACATCATGTCATGTGTCATTCCATGACATTGGCGTCCTAAGATGGGCGTCAGATGGGGTAAGATGGACTAAAGATTGCCAGTAAGGAACTGATTCTGACTGCAATGGAGGAACAAAGTGTATGCTGGACCAGGGTAGTTTGAATTGCTCATCACTAGAGATGAGCGAACCCAAACTGTAGAGTTCGGGGTTTGTTCCAGACACCTAGTGTCCAATGCTGAACTCCAAACACTGACTTCCCCTATAAATTTTTTTTAGAGTTGGGGAGTCTGAGGAGGAGAGAGATTTTCCAGCTCCAAAATTCAGGAGCCTATTTCTTTCAATGGGGTTCAGGTTCAGGTTAAGTACTGGTACCCGAACCTAACTTTGGACTAAAGTTCGGTCAAGTACCAGAACCCGAACTTCCACGAGTCCGCTCATCCCTACTCTTCACTATGGATAGAGTCTTTTGCTCTGGAAGACCCACTGATTTAACAAAATTTAGAGTCCTCAGTGGTTGAGAACTTTTAAAAGCTTACTGAAAAGATAGTAACAAATAGCAGCTCAGGTCTCTTCATCATCAGGCAAATTGTATAGTTAGAGGTGTAAAAATTAATGGCACTATATCAGGGAGTAAAATAAAATATTCCTGAAACCAAGGGTCATATGTCACAAAAAGTGTTAGATTAGAAAGCCATCATTTTTTATTCTTTTTTTTATTTTAGCAACTGACTAAAGGTACCGTCACACTAGACGATATCGCTAGCGATCCGTGACGTTGCAGCGTCCTCGCTAGCGATATCGTCCAGTGTGACACGCAGCAGCGATCAGGCCCCTGCTGTGATGTCGCTGGTCGGGCAAAAAAAGTCCAGAACTTTGTTTCGTCGCTGGATCTCCCGCTGACATCGCTGAATCGGCGTGTGTGACGCCGATTCAGCGATGTCTTCGCTGGTAACCAGGGTAAACATCGGGTTACTAAGCGCAGGGCCGCGCTTAGTAACCCGATGTTTACCCTGTTTACCATCGTTAAAGTAAAAAAAACAAACACTACATACTTACCTACCGCTGTCTGTCCCCGGTGCTGTGCTTCTCTGCTCTGGTTGTGAGCACAGCGGCCGGAAAGCACAGCGGTGACGTCACCGCTCTGCTTTCCGGCTGCCCGGCGCTCACAGCCAGAGCAGAGAAGCACAGCGCCGGGGACAGACAGCGGTAGGTAAGTATGTAGTGTTTGTTTTTTTTACTTTAACGATGGTAAACAGGGTAAACATCGGGTTACTAAGCGCGGCCCTGCGCTTAGTAACCCGATGTTTACCCTGGTTACCGGCATCGTTGGTCGCTGGAGAGCGGTCTGTGTGACAGCTCTCCAGTGACCAAACAGCGACGCTGCAGCGATCCGGATCGTTGTCGGTATCGCTGCAGCGTCGCTTAGTGTGACGGTACCTTAACTCACAAAGTTTGTGTTGTGTGAAAAAATTATATTTTTTGAGCACTGTTGCAATAGGCCAATATTAGAACTGTAGATGCCACCCGAATACCTCTTTTGGTTACCATCCATTTTACCCTAGCCAGATAGGTCAAGGTCACTTGGACATTAATAAGGTTGTGTTTGCATTAACCCCTTACCTACATCCATCACACATGTATGGCTTAAGTCAGTAGTGGGTGTATGGAGCGGCTGAGTGTTACCGCCAGGACCTATCTCGCGGGTAGCAATGTCCATATTGAGTTTTTTTTCTGTTTTTTTTCTACAATTTTTTCCCATTTTCCAGTACATTATGTGGTAAAATGAATGGTGTCAATCAAAAGTACAACTCAACCCACAAAAAACAAGCCTTCATACGTCCATTTGTACAGAAAAATAAAAAAAATGTATGGCTGTGGGAAGAAGGAGTGGAAAAAACAAAAACACCAAAAACGGATATTGGGAAGGGGTTCATTACAGTCCTAGGAGACCTGTGAGTTACTATTCATGTTTTTCTGGGTATTTAGAGACTTTTCAGTATTGTGGATCATGACCACTTTATTAGCTGCAAAACAAAATTTTGGGGGAAAATTTGGTGGCGCTGGCGAATCCAAATTTCAATCAATCTGCTCATCTCTACAAGAAGTGATATTGCTTGACAAATCATGAGAAATAATATGTCATGCGGTTACCAAAACATTTTGTAAGCAAAAAGAATTATAGTAAATGACTTTTTTTTTTTATTTTGCACACTTCAATTTTGTCAAACACATGGGCCACAGTCGTCGTGTTAAAGAATGCCGGCTGCCCCCGAAGGTACACTTTCTGACCCTACTGATGACGAGGTCATGAGGTCATCAAGGACCGGACAAGGCTCTGTACCTGAGGGTGTCAGGAAATGTGTCCAGCCAGTCTCCAGAGAGCAAATGTTAGCCTACTTATACTGGAAGCCATCAACGCTGACTAGAGGGGCAAGAGGGGAGCTTTAAGGGCTTTGACCTTATCTGTACAGGTTATTATTGGCAAATAATGACTGTGTGGTAACACTGATTATAATGGATTGATCCCCTTAATCAGACAGAACTAAACACAACACTAATATGCTTCCATCGCTCAAATTAGGTTGTTGGTCAAAGTGTATTTTATTCATTATGGTTTAATGAGATAATTGGTTTCTCTCATCTTGTCTGTTCCTTCTTGCACCATGATCATTTTATTTAATGGAGATAAAGTAAAAACAAAAGGTGTCAGGAACAGTTTAAATGACAACATCAAAGTGACATAGTGTCGATAATGTAAAAAAGAACGGCAAAGAAGCAAAAGATGTCACTATGACGGCTCATAATCAGAGGACACAGATAATGGGGTGCTCACAGTACTGTAGGTGCTCTGGAGAAAGTGTTTATGAATAGTCTATAACGATGAACTCCGGCACTCAAAGATATAATTCATATAATTCTAATTATTAAAAGAATTATATGAATTATATCTTTGAGTGCCGGAGTTCATCGTTATAGGCTCATAATCAGAGACACAACAGAGACATTACCCCGGTACAAGACATGTAGCTGTCCTCTTCTGTCCGGTCCATGTTCGGTTCCTGCAAGATCCGGGGTCCGATAGTCATGTGTTCCCATAGGTTCACAAGATCGAATAAAAAATCGTTCCGTTTCATCCAGAAAAGTGGGACGATTCTTTTCTCGCTTGTCCTCCGTGTACAATCCCTGTTTTCCAGCAGCAGCTTTTAATTATTTACGTGACCATTTACATTTTCCTATGTTACAGAATGGCAATGTATCCGTAAAAATCGGATGTTATGTTTTGATATCCCATTTTTTATCTCGCACCTTTAGATTTGAATGTCTGAGTTTTAGCCGATTGACGGAGGAACATTGTGCACGCTGCTTTAATTATTGTATTATTTTAACATTGGTACTTATGACTGTTGTGTATGAACTGTTAAACTGTAAAGCGCTGCGGAATATGCTGGCGCTATATAAATAAAGATTATTATTATTATTAATGGATAGCACTTGGACCGAAAATACGTTTGTGTGCACGAGCCCTAAGACAAAGAGCGGTAAAACAATGTGAGCAAACAGAAAACTATTACAAAAGTCCATCTACAATCACAAATCACAAATCTTAATATGAATTGTATGTATGACTTTATGTATGGAGCTATTATTATTATTATGTCGTCACTATATGTTGGATTTATGTGAGCACGGTGTGGTGGTGGACTCTAGACTGTGTGTGACACTGTGACTTTGGCACCATGCAGTGTATTATTTTGCAGTGTATGGTTAGGGCGGTACTGTACAGCATTGCTATACTTACACATGGATGGATGGCGTTAATAATTAGGCACTATACCGCACTATGGTCCTGTGAGAGGACTGAAAACGTTGCATTGTATATGCCTGAATAAACCACACTTTGCTTTGGAAATCATTGGAGTTCCCACAGTTCTTTCATCATTTGGCCATATTGTTCCTCGGACCAATGTGTTTGTTCTGCTAGTAGCGATCAGCATTTTTCCTTTAGGGCTCGCTCACACTGGCGTATAAATCAGACGAGTGCAATCTGATAAAAGATCAGGCAGCAGTGATCCGAGTTATACGCTCATGTGAGGAGGAGACACTGTGCCGCCATCCAAATACTGTATTTCATATATTGACTCATCTGTCCACTGCACCTGCTGCCATGTTTCTCTGCACCTCCAACTTTTCATGCCTAGATGAGTTACTTGGCCTTGTAACTGTGTATTTCTGCGGATGGCGCTCACTCCACACTGAATACATCAAGATGTTTTTTAAATTTTGTTTCCATTTTTTTTCATCATGTTCATATCATTAACATGTATATGGATTCCTGTAATTTCCAGAATATCTATCTATCTATCTATCTATCTATCTATCTATCTATCTATCTATCTATCTATCTATCTAATATCTATCTATCTATCTATCTATCTATCTATCTATCTCTATCTATTATATCTATCTATCAATCTATTTTCTATCTATCTATCTATCTATCTATCTATCTATCTATCTATCTATCTATCTATCTATCTATCTATCTATCTATCTATCCATCTATCATCTCTGTATCTAACTATCTATCTATCTATTATCTATCAATCTTTATCTCTATCCTATTATCTCTATCTATCTAGCTATCAGTGACATCATTGGTATGTAACGTGCCATTTTCTATCTATCTATCTATCTATCTATCTATCTATCTATCTATCTATCTATCTATCTATCTATCTATCTAATCTATCTAGCTATAGTTATCAGTGACATCATTGGTATGTAACGTGCCAGAGCCGCAAGTCAAGAAGAAAAACTCATTTTTAGCAATACCCCACAGAAAAAAAGACACTTATAGTTCTGTGCAGTTTTGAAACAAGGGTTCTGGTGTCCTAAGAAAAGCAAAAAAATTACAATACAAGCCACTAGATATCATCCGTTTACATGAAAAAAGCAGGAAGGGAACTAGGAGCCAGCTAGGAGAGAGTGACAATCCTGCAGCCAGGCGGCTTCCTGGACTTGTCCTGATCTGTAGGTTGAGGTGGGCAGAGTGCCAGTTAACGCCCCTTTAAGCCTGTCCTGGCAGGTAATTCATGCCCAAGGACTTGCCGTCACAGCATGCAGCCAGCTGGGGGCGAGACACAGAAAAAGGGCTAATGGCGAGGAGAATATGAAGTATAAAACAGAAAGAGGAGGAATTGTAAAGTGAAAAAAAAAAAATAGTGGAGGTGAAGAAGTGAGAGGACATGTAATATTTACTGTATGTATATTGTATATTAGGCAAGAATGGGAGAGGACCTCTGTGGGGGTGGGGGGGGGGGGGGCAACATTATGGAGAGGAACTGTGTAAGGGGAAAATTACACAGAGGAGCTGTGTTAGGGGGACTTTATGGAGAGGGGCAGTGTGGGGGATAACAGAGAGAGGCAGTGTGAGGAGGATATTATGGAGAGGGGCAGTGTGGGGAGGATATTATAAAGAGGGGCAGTGTGGGGAAAATATTATGGAGAGGGTCAGTGTGGGGAGGATATTATGGAGAGGGGCAGTGTGGGGAGGATATTATGAGGGGGGCAGTGTGGGGAGGATATTATAAAGAGGGGCAGTGTGGGGAAAATATTATGGAGGGGGGCAGTGTGGGGAGGATATTATAATACTATGAAAATACATAGAGTAGAACGGCACTAGACTAGAACGTCTCCAAGCAGTCAGGACTATTAGCGGACAGCTGTGTATTCAGGCGCCACAATCAGTATGGGAACCGGTGCTCTGCATAAATGTCCAACAAGAAATCCATAAACAGCAGAGAAGAAGAAAATATGCGGCACTCACCCCGGAATAACTGTGAAGATTGTGGTCTTTATTGGAGAAAAATGCAAGTTACATCCATCAGGACATCAGGTATCCGGACCCGTCGAAGCACCTGTGTGTGCGAAACGGCCGTCGTCCGAGCTCCTATACCGCACCCTCGTACATACCTGATGTCCTGATGGATGTAACTTGCATTTTTCTTCAATAAAGACCACAATCTTCACAGTTATTCCGGGGTGAGTGCCGCATATTTTCTTCTTCTCTGCTGTTTATGGATATTATAATACTGCCTGTTCCTCATTAGTACTGTGGTTCCTGTATGGTCCACAGTCTGATGATGGCTGGTAATAATAACTTCCAGTATCTCCTTACCATTGTTAAGGACATAGTGGGAGTTGTAGGTTAACATGATACAAGTGTATATGGGACTGACCTGAAACTACAATTGATCACTGTACTAAAGGCCCCTTCACATTAAGCGACGCTGCAGCGATACCGACAACGATCTGGATCGCTGCAGCGTCGCTGTTTGGTCGCTGGAGAGCTGTCACACAGACCGCTCTCCAGCGACCAACGATCCCGAAGTCCCCGGGTAACCAGGGTAAACATCGGGTTACTAAGCGCAGGGCCGCGCTTAGTAACCCGATGTTTACCCTGGTTACCAGCGTAAAAGTAAAAAAAAACAACCACTACATACTTACCTACCGCTGTCTGTCCCCGGCGCTGTGCTTCTCTGCACTCCTCCTGTACTGGTTGTGAGCACAGCGGCCGGAAAGCAGAGCGGTGACGTCACCGCTCTGCTTTCCGGCTGACCGACGCTCACAGCCAGTACAGGAGGAGTGCAGAGCACAGCGCTGGAGGACAGACAGCGGTAGGTAAGTATGTAGTGTTTTTTTTTTTTACTTTTACGCTGGTAACCAGGGTAAACATCGGGTTACTAAGCGCAGCCCTGCGCTTAGTTACCCGATGTTTACCCTGGTTACCAGTGAAGACATCGCTGGATCGGTGTCACACACGCCGATCCAGCGATGTCCACGGGAGATCCAGCGACGAAATAAAGTTCTGGACTTTGTTCAGCGACCAACGATCTCCCAGCAGGGGCCTGATCGTTGGTCGCTGTCACACATAACGATGTCCTTAACGATATCGTTGCTACGTCACAAAAAGCAACGATATCGTTAACGATATCGTTATGTGTGAAGGTACCTTTAGCTTGGAGATGTATTCATGTACTGACGGTGGTTCGGATCATGTAGAAATCCATACCGTGCTTCATGCTAAAACTCAAAGTACTCTTGTGTGACCCCAGCCTAAGAGCCATTTTTACTCCAGAGAAGATGCAAAAGCAATGATTGCCCCCTTTACGGTTTAATTCTTCACCATTTTCCAGACATTTGCTTGCTTTTAACAAATGATACCTTTACAAAGATACAATTGTATCCGGTTTAGCTGGATGCAGCAGCTGCTCAGGTCTCTTTTGTAGTTTGCTACTATGTATCAGACTGAAGTAGTGATGGGCGAACCCCCCGATGATCGGGATCGGTGGGTTCGCCCGAGTTTTTTTGTAAAGCTCGAGCTCGGGCCGGAGATGATGAGAACTTACGTCCGAACCCTGAGCTTGGACTTTACAGATATAGGATGGGACGTCGGGGTGGAAGGGGGGGGGGGGTTGGGGGAAGGGGGGCTGTAAAACAAAGCATAAAATTAATACCAGTCCAGCGACGCGTCCTCCCGTACCACTGTATCCCAGCCGCATCTACCTCCGGGACCGCTCATTGCACGTCACCGCACGGACACTGCCGGAAAAAGCCAAAGACTGCCAAGTGCAGTGAAAACCGCCGGAAGGTAATGAGCAGCCCTGGAAGCAGTGGGACGGGAGGACGCGTTGCTGGAACAGGTAAGTATAATTATAATGTTTATTATTAATTTTATGCTTTTACAGGCCCTAGACCCGAACTGTAGCACGGGTTTCCCATGGAAACCCGTGTTCGGGACCTTGTGACTGAACACTATGTGTTCGGTACGAGTCCAAAACTTTACAGTTCGTGGTCGCTCATCCCTAGTCTGAAGTCCAGATACTGTAGGATACGTTCACTTTTGATTTTAAATCATAGCCTTGAAGTCAGCCCCCATCTCATTACCCACAGTATTAAAAATGGGTAAATATGGACTTTATTAATTAAAGCACCACTCCAGTATTTTTTTATTACAGTACTGGAGTGGTGCTTCTAATCTAAAGTTCCTAAACCCCGACCTTATACTTACACGCTACCATCTTAATCTTTTATTGCTGCCGCTCTGGATGGCTCCAGTGTTTGTTGGACAAGCTGGAGGTCACTTTTCAATATAAGTCTATGAGAGCCTTGTGCTGGGCCACATTGACTTACATTGAGAGATTGTACCTGTTACCTCTGACTTCCAGTCAATGAGATGTTGTGGTCACAAAATGGTGTTGAGAGACCGGAGTAGCAGCAATAAAAAGTTAAGATGGCAGTGTAAGTATAAGACTAGGGTCAGAGAACGTAGATTGGTAGTAACTCTCCAGCGCTGAAAAAAACAAAAGGTGGAAAGGTGCTTTAATATATGTACAATAATTCTTATATATAATAAATACAAATAATATAATATCATATAAAATATATAAAATTAATATCTAATAAAATACATTATATATATTAATGAGAATAATAAAAAAATAAAAAGATAAAATTGAATTGAAAATTGATAATAATAATAATAATAATAATAATAATGTAAATAACATGCAGACAGACAAACCCCATGGGACAATACAAAATATTTGTCTAGAAACTGTTCAAATCCCTAAGTTCAATACTGTTCATATATAGGATATATACCACAATGGGATCCACAGGTGCACAGATTAGTATAATAAATCACAAAGGAGTGCAATAAAAACAGTATCACACACCCAATGTGTCAAACATGTATTTAAGGAAATGCAATGTATCTGTAATTCGGATGCTGTACAGATGATCCGTTTGGGATCTGATATTTTTTGCGCACCCATAGACATTTGGTCCATAACAAAAATAGTCATTAACAGTCGTATTAAAAAACATTTGTTCTGTCCATTTTTTTTTTAAGGACGCCACTCGGGCCGAAAAGACGGTCATGTGCCCGTGTCCTAACAGGAGAAATAGCCGAGTGCGGCCCTTTTTCCTAAGGAAGGCTCCGATACAACAGTGCTATGAAGCTGTAATGTGTCTGTGCGGTGTGCCCCGCTCTTGTCTCGCCATGTCCACACAGGCAAGAGTCCAATGTTTGATAATTCTTATTAACATAGGAAAGTGTATTTAGTCTTTTAAATTATAATAGCTACTAATGTATAAAAGCGGAGGACATTTGAGATGAATAAAACATCCAATATTTTTTTATGAAAATCTGATTTTTTTTTATATAGTTTTGTGAGCCTGAGCAGCACGGTGGCTCAGTGGTTATTACTGCAGCCTTGCAAACCTGGGGTGCTGGGTTCAAATTTAACGAGGACAAGATCTGCAAGGAGTTTGCGTGTTCTTCCCATGCTTATGTGACTTTCTTCCGGGTTCTCCAGCTTCCCACCACTCTCCAAAGACATACAAGGAATCTTTGTTGTGAGCCCCAATGGGGACAGTGATAATGTCTGTAAAGCGCTGTGGAATTAGTGCTGCTATGTAAGCAAGTAAAATAAATAAAAGAGCATAGCATGACGGAAACCAAATTGTCCCCTTTATAATACATGAGGTCATTTTGACCTTATTTAACCCCTTAACGACCACTGACATGTGGTCATTAAGGGTGCTTATTCCTCAGCAACCCTTTTTAATGGCACCAAGCAATAAGAGTATAGTGCTGCCAGTGGCGGGGATTCCTGCGGGAGTCAGCTGTATGTGACAGCTGACACCCTGCGGCATCGGCCCCGTATGGTTTTGTGACTGATCAGGGCCGATTAAGCCCTTAAATACCGCTATCAATTGCTACAGCGGAATTTAAGTTGTGAAACGGGGTCACAAGACCACCTTAGTAACCATCAGACCCCTGTGGTTACCATGGTACCCTGGGGTCATGTGGTGACCCCAGGGTACAGTGGCCTGTGAGATCCAGCAATAGGGCAGAGACAGACTGCCGTATTTCTCGTGCGAGAATCGCATCGTAAACCTCGTACTGGCTGTCGGCTCTCCTGACCTGAGCTTGACAGCTGCATTGTAATCCATCATACTGTTTGGCTCAGGTCAGGAGAGGTGCCGGCCAGTCCGTGCAGTGCCATGCGACCCTCGCACGAGTTATACGGCCGTCTGTTTCTGGCTCTGCCCATAAGCTGAGTCTCACAAGCACAGTCAGTAAGTCACTAACAGTCTGATACACTGCTGTACATGAGTACAACAGTGTATGAGACAAATGATCAAAACAAAAATTATACATGTCCCACGAGGAAAAAGTACAAAAAAATGAAAAAAATAAAATATGTAAAAAAAAAAAGTAAAACAACGCACAAAAAAGTGCACACAAATCACGAAAATCCGTTTTGTCACTCAAAACGCAACATTTGTGATAAAACAAGAATAAACAAAAAAGTACACATAATTGTTTTCACCACGTCTATGAAAACGGCACTTTATTTTTTCCGTTTGGCGAACGCCACTAAAAAAATATTTTAAAAAAGCCAAAAATATCACTTTTTCATCATAGTGACTCACAAAAATGTGTATAAAAAGCACTCAAAAAGTCATATGTAAAATAAAATGGCATAAATGGCATAAATGAAAATGCCAAACCATCCCGCAAAAAAAAGCACCAATATGGTTCATTCGGCAAAAATATAAAAAGTTACAGCTCTCAGAATATGATGGTTCAAAAACAAATTCATTTTGCTAAAATATTGTTCTTATTGTGTAAAAATAGCAAAGCATAAACATTTTTGCAATTCTCCAGAAAAAAAGTCAGGCGTGGATGTTACAAAATGTCACTGCAGCCGTAGATGAATTCATTGAGAGGTACAGTTTCTACAATGGGGTCACTTGACGCCTGCAGACCATTCCATCGGAGTCTGCATTCCAAAACGTCACTTCTTCCTTTCTGATCACTGTTGTGTGCCCAAATAGTGGGTTTTCTCCACATTTGGGGTATCAGCGTACTCAAGAGTAAATGTACAACTAATTTTGGGGTCCATTTTCTCCTGTTACCTTTGTGAAAATAGAAAATTGGGGCTAACAGTAAATTTTTGTGTGTAAAATGTATTTTTTTAATTTTCACAGCTCTATGTTATAAACTTCTGTGAAGCACCTGGGGGTTACAGGTGCTTATGACACTAAGTAAGTTCCTTAAAGGGTCTAGTTTCCAAAATGGGGTCACTTGTAGGGGGTTTCCACTCTTTAACCACATTAGGCGCTCTCCAAATGTGACATGGCGCCTGCTCTCGATTCCAACCATTTTTGTGTTCAAAAAGTCAAACGGTGCTCCTTCCCTTCTGAGACCTGCCGTGCACCCAAAAGAGTAGATTTACATTCATGGAACAGATTTTTAGTTGTAGGTGCTAAAAACTGCAACAAATATGACACTCTGTAAATGAAATTTGTGGTTATTCACAGAATTGCTTGGGGATATTCTCTGATTTCAGGGCTGGGGCAAGGGCAAGGCAGAGTAGGCAGCTGCCTAGGACACTATTGAAGTAAAGCCCAATTTGTGAACCATAAAAACGCTTTGTGTAACCAATTGGATGCTATCTCCAAGTTGCTTTTGGCACCAAAGAAGGCTTCTAGTACTTGGGCCTTTGACAAACAGACATGTCTCCATGAAGACAGTTGTACAATTTGGACAAGTCCTTTCATTTTCTTACACAGTTTTTAGTTGTGGGGTGCACACAGCAATATGACGGCCGCTGGAGAAGCATTATGTGAATTAGTCCTAAGGCCGGTTTCACACGTCAGTGGCCCCGGTACGTGAGGTGACAGTTTCCTCACGTACCGGAGACACTGACTCACGTAGACACATTAAAATCAATGTGTCTCTGCACATGTCAGCGTGTCTTCACGGACCGTGTGTCCGTTTGAAAAACACGGAGACATGTCAGTGTTTGTGGGAACGCACGGATCACACTGACCCATTAAAGTCAATGGGTCCGTGTAAACATGTACCGCACACGGATGTCCGTGTGCAGTCCGTGTGCCGTGCAGGAGACAGCGCTACTGTAAGTGCTGTCCCCCCAGCTTGTGGTGCTGAAGCCCCATTCATTTCTTCTCTCCAGCAGCGTTCGCTGGAGAGAAGGAATGAAAAATCATTGAAAAAAAATTTTTTTTGTTGTTAAAATAAAGTTCCCGGTAATCTCCCCCCTCCCACCTCCTGTGCGCCTGCACGCTGGCATTAAAATACTTACCCAGCTCCCTCGGCGCTTCCATCTTCTCAGCGTCACAGCTCTTCCTGTATGAGCGGTCACGTGGTGCCGCACATTACAGTGATGAATATGCGGCTCCACCTCCCATAGGGGTGGAGCCGCATATTCATCACTGTAATAAGCGGCACAATGTGACCGCTCATACAGGAAGAGCTGCGACGCTGAGAGGATGGAAGTGCCGAGGGAGCTGGGTAAGTATTTTAATGCCAGCAGGTGGGCGCACAGGGGGTAGGAGGGGGGAGATTACCGGGAACTTTATTTTACCCAAAAAAAAAAAAAAAGATTTTTCATTCCTTCTCTCCAGCGAACGCTGCTGGGAAGAAGGAATGAATTCTGGATTCAGCACCCAAAGCAGGGGACAGCACTTAACTCTAGCGCTGTCTCCTGCACGGTGCGTGTGGTACCCAGTCGGCACACGGACGGCACATGGCTGCCGCACGTGTGCCACACTGATGTGCCACGTGAGCATACGGACACACGGACACGGATAACTCCGGTACCGATTTTTCCGTTACCGGAATTATCTGGACATGTGGGACAGGCCAAACCCAAATAACTACCCTTTAAAGCTGATGATTACTGATGTCACGTAGGGTTTAATCACCGTGATGTGACATAACGACTGGAGCGTTTCTTAATAATGCCAATGTTCATAGTATAGAAACGGTTAATTGCTGAAAACTGCAGTGATCAGCATCGAAAATCAGTACACAGCTTATAATTGAGTAATCATGTTCTGTCCAGCAATAAGAAAAGAGTTTGATCAAACATCAACCAGCTGTGGAAGGAAACACATTGCAGCAGAATGTCCCTTTAAATGCCGTCTTTCCTTATTCCAGTCATTACTTTATGCAAATGTGACTCTCAAGAAAAATGGAAGAACATATGGAATTAATGAGAAGGAAAGAAAAAGGCGTGTAGAGAAACTGATTAAAAGCACACATGGCGGAGCTGCTATTTTTGACACTAGGGTACTGGGGACCCGGAGGTAAGAGAAAGAAAATAACCGTGTCATATGTCTACTGTATATAACCGCATCATATGTCTACTGTATATAACCGCATCATATGTCTGCTGTATATAACCGCGTCATATGTCTACTCTATATAACCGCATCATATGTCTACTATATATAACCGCATCATAAGTCTGCTGTATATAACCGCGTCATATGTCTACTCTATATAACCGCATCATATGTCCACTCTATATAACCACGTCATATGTCTACTGTATATAACCACGTCATATGTCTGCTGTATATAACTGTAACACCCCAGGGTCCTGGTTGTTACAGTGGCATTGCTTTCCTCATGGGAGAGTGATGTCACGCTTGGAAGCAAGGGAAGATCTCTTTTATCAGGTAAACACAAACATGCAACATGTTCACACTCCAGGCCAGTAGGGAGAGCTCTGAACCCGGTTGTCAGGGGAACTTCCCTTGATATATATTCTAGCTGGAGGGGACGTCAGAGAGTAGTCTGTCAGGAGGACAGAGAAGAGAGCAGTCAGACAGTGAGTGTCGGAAGGACTGAAAGGGCCGTGCAACCAGAGGTGCTGCAGCTCCTGGAGAAAGAGAATATAGAAGGAAAGAACAGATTGTAGAGAGCATGCAGGAGAGAGAAGCATAAGAGAGTGACAACTGGGGAAGATAGCTGCTGTGACTGGGCTACCTCCCTGCAGAGCGTGGATTCCCGGTAGTCCGAGGTTGTGTCGGACTCTAGGAGGCACAGCAGAAAGCGGCAAGACAGCTGGACTATACGTTGCCTGTCTGCCCTAATACCCAGGAGGGACAGTGGCGCATAGAGCCCGGGTCATGATCGAGACCCTATAAAAAGGCTCGAGCCACCTGTCCTACCGGTTTGTGTCCTAACCTTTATGGAGGACATAGAGGAACTGTGAGGACCTTGCTAGAAGCCATAGGCAGTAAGGGACTACAACATCAAAACGCTGGTAGGAAGGCTTTCACCTCCACCTGGTAAAGGGGACTCTGAACTTGCTTCCAAGCCGGTCGGACCCTGCCTGTACCTGTCATCTGGTGCCCTGGACTGCGGTTGCCTGAAGCATTCAGTAAACCAGGTAAAGAGACTGCAAACCTGTGTCCTCGTTCTTTACTGCACCATTCTCCATCTTCACCTACACACCTGGAGCCCTGGGAATATACTTCACCTGTGGGAACTGATACCATCCTAGCTGCCATAACATCACCCCATAGGACCCCTTTAAGCAGCGTCGGTCCCCACTGACTGAATACCACAGGTGGCATCATGAACACAAACTTTATTCAAAATCCCTTTAAAGACCATTCCCTTTAACATGGGCGCCCAGGGCCATGGACCGGGTCGCTGCCACCGTGACATCCCTCTGCGAGTACCCCACGGCCCTGGCGGGCGACTCATAACCATGTCATATGTCTGCTGTATATAACTGTGCGACATGTCTACTGTATACTCATTACCGATACTGAAAGTGTCTCTCGCCGTCTGCCATGCATACAAGACATTAATCACTGACTCGTTGCCAATAAAATATTTGGTGTGTACACAATTTCATTCATTGCTCAAACTTCCTTCAAGTGTTTGTTCACCTTTAGTGACTCTGCCCAAATGTGGAGAACTACTTAAAGAGCAACTCCCTAGTGCAGTTCTCTCATTGGCATGACTCCATTTAGCCATAGGTGAATTACAAAGGGGTAGTTTTGTTCCCCAGCCTCCCGGCTTCCTGCTAGCTGCTTGATTGACAGTTCAGATCGGTGGCTTTGTTCCGCCGCTGGTCCGCACTCTGTGCTCTCTGATGCTGCTAATTGGGGCATCTTTGCCTGTGCAGCATCAGAGGAGCACAGTAGGACCTAAGATGGCTTAGATCAGTCACTTAGGCTACGTTCACACTAGCGTTGCGCCGCCCTGCGTCGGCGACGCAACGCGCGATGTACGCAAAAACGCGCGCAAACGCACGCAAAAACGTGCGCGTTTTGCGACGCGTGCGTCATTTTTTGACCAAAATCGGACGCACAGAAAATGCAACTTGTTGCATTTTCTTGCGTCCGACGCTGGCGTCGAAAACGACGCAAGTGTCGAAAAACGCCACCCAAAAAACGCACGCGTCCCCTATGTTAAACATAGGGGCGCGTCGCCGCTGCGTCGCCGGCGCAACAGCGACGCACATTGGCGGAACGCCAATGTGAACGTAGCCTAATAGTGTGCTCCACTGATTTGCCCACTGTCAGAGCAGCACTTACAAGCTCTATTGGTAGGAAGTAATTTTCATGTTTGGCCACTGCTGCTAGATTGCAGTGGTAATTGTTGGCAATGCATGGTAAACAATAATAAAAAAAATCCATTTTGTTCTTGAGAAAGGAGGATATTTTTAATAACAAGTAAAGTGCAAAGTTACTTGTTGTTACAAGCACTTTGCAATTTTAACAATTTAAGATGACGAGACTAACCCTTAAAGGCCTCGGGTTAAGGGTAAAAGCACATGCAAAGGAAAACCTGCCTCAAATCTAACGCAAAATCCACATCTGCTTGTTACCCTCTTTGCAGTACCGCCATCATTAAGCTGAGTAGCATATTCACAGGCCATGTAAGGTGAGAAGAAAAGCACATTTTTTTCCCTATAACATTGCTTTTGTACAGCAGCGGTGTCCGATATTGTAATTCATTCCTATTAACATGAATGGGGTTAAACTACGATACAAGGCAAAATCCATAAACATGAGTGGCGTTGTTTCTGGAACAAAAAGCAAGCTGATTTCTTTTCAGTTCATACAAACCTTTAGGCCGGGATCACACATACGCGTGATACGGCCGAGTCTCTCAGGTGAAATCCCTCCTGTGGCGCCGGCACTTGGGAGCGGAGCGTGCAGCTCCATGTATTGCTGTGCGGCTGCACGCTCCGCTCTGGAGTGCCGGCGCCAGAGGAGGGATTTCACCTGCGAGACTCGGCCGTATCACGCGTATGTGTGATCCCGGCCTAAAAAGGAATTCTGTTACTAAGTTTCCGCTGCCGTATCTGAGAGTTGTATGATGTAGGTGCAGAGATCCAGCTGGAGCCGGAGGTCACTGATCAATGTAAGTCTACAAGAGCGTCGTTCTGGCCTCGTTCTGGCTCTCATAGACATGCAATGAGAGCTTGTGATGTAACTTCTGACTTCAGAAGTTGTGGTCACAAGATGGCGCTTACATCCCGCATACAGTGGGGGACTGGAGTGGCGCTTTAATTAGAAGGAGGGAGAGGAGTGGAGGACCTACACGTGCACTTCTATGAAGCCTCACTGACTCTGTGACTAAATGACAGCTCCATAGTTGTTAAGAATGGCTTCCATAGTTTACTACTTCCTGGACTAAGGTCAAAGAGTCAAACCATAAATGATTGACATAGGAAGAAAAGCCTGAGACAGTGACCGAACACCTTTGACCATCTTTGGTCATTAATTTTAGGAATCTATCCGTAAGGAAAAGGTAGAAATAAGTTACTCAGGACATTGGGAGCCTCAAACTATCTGTGAATAGGAAAGGCAGGAACATTTCGCTCCTTCCTCAGGAGTGCCCAAGAGTATGTATCCTGATTATTATTATTAATATTATTACAAAGATAATTACATGTTGAGGTTCATAAGAATGAGCCACTGCACCCATGGGTGCGGCTGACTCCAGGGAACAGTACACTATCTCTTGTGTAAAACATGCAGACGTTGGCATCGCCTCCCTCTGACAAGATCTACCTCTGCCTTAATGCAGGCGCTGACGCTGACATTCTGTAGGACATGGCCGGAGGGAAGAGCTGTCACTCAGTCACCTTTACACAGTTACAGTCACCCATGTTCATGTTATCTGAGGGCAAAAAAGTTACTTATATGAAGTAAACTCAGCAATCCACCACTGTTTCCATTCACATGTGTTTGACCTCAGACTGCCTCCATGACACCAGGCGACATATTTTCTGCTCCACATCGAAATTATTAACATTTTTCGGGCTGTAAGATACATCTGACTTAAGGACGCACCCAAATAAATAGTATGCCAACTTCCCAGGTGAGCTAAGGAAATAGAGAAGTTAATGTCACTAACTTGGGTTCTTTCAATTGATAAAAATGATAATTTTCACCTTTAAAATGGTTATTATGGTCATAAAGGGTAAAATTGCAAAGAACTTGTAAAAAGAAGCAACTTTGCAATTTGCTTATTAGTAAAAAAAAAATACTCTCCGCTCTCAAGGATGGAGAGACTTTTAATTTTATCGTTATAAACTCAGATGAACTCGAGCGTGAGAAAATATTCAGAAAAATTCCCATGCTCGAGTTCATATGAGGTTATGCCAGCAGGGGGCGCAGCACCGCAAGTCTAGGTAGCTGCGTTCCCCTTCTTCCCATTCATTCCCCAATTTTTACAGGCAGGGGCGGCTGCATTAGCAGAGCTCCTGCTTGTAAAATTATTTAACCCCTTCAGATGGATTTACAGGGTGGGACATGACTGTAACAGCGGAAAGGTATGGGATATTGTTGTTTTTTTATTTTGACTTTTTTACAGAACGAGGGTCGTCATTTGGATTGAGAGTATAATAAACTATTACAACACCCTGTGTCTTTATTTCAATAAATTACTTTTTTCATAATGTGTGTGTGTTTTATTAACCATTTACTACTATTGGATTAATAATGGATAGGTGTCTTATTGACGTCTCTCCATTATTAACCTGGCTTAATGTCACCTTACAATAGCAAGGTGACATTAACCCTTTATTACCCCATATCTCACCGCTACAGGGGAGTGGGAAGAGAGTGGTCAAGTGCCAGAATAGGCGCATCTTACAGATGTGCCTTTTCTGGGGTGGCTGGGGGCAGATGTTTTTATCCAGGGGGGGGGGGGGCAATAACCATGGTCCCTCTCTAGACTATTAATATCTGCCCCCAGTCACTGGCTTTCCCACTCTGGCGGAGAAAATTACGCGTGATTTAACCCTTTATTTTATCAGCTAGAGCTCCCAAATTTTGCACACAGACACTTGGAAAATTATTAGTGAGGAATATGTAAAAAAAAATAAGGGATATGAAATGGTTTACTGTATGTAAGCCATGTCTCATATCCTGTCAGGTTTGGGAAGGAGATAGCAAAAGCCGGCAACTGAATTACCTAGGCTTTTCTGCTATCTAGCGCTGTATGAAATATAAATATATATATATACTGTATATATATATATATATATATATATATGTGTCTCACTGACATATATATATATATATATACACCTATACTATATGTAGACATTTATTCTATCTATTCTAATAAAACCTGTCAGTGTGATTTTACTGTACACCGCACTGAATTGCCGGCTTTTCTCTCTAACACCGCTGCGTATTTCTCGCAAGTCACACTGATGGTCCGTGTATAATCCGTATTTTTCTCACCCCCACTGACATTCATTGGCTGATTTTTTTGCGCAATACGGTGACAAATGCAGCATGCTGCGATTTTCTACGCCCGTAAAATACGGCTGCGAAATATACGGCAGATAGGAGCTGCCCCATAGAGAATCATTGGTCAGTGTGCAATGTGTAGTTTTTGCGCCTCTCATACATCCATAACACTCGCTAGTGTGACCCTGGCCTTTAGGGCCCCTTTCCACTTGTGAGAAAAACGGACGAGTGCAATCCGATAAAAAATCGGATTGCACTCGGACCAATGTTTTTCAATAGGTGACATTCCATTTGCGATTTTTTTCCCAGCCGAAATCGGACTGAGAAAAATCTGTGTCGGCTGAGAAAAAAATCGCAGCATGCTGCGTATTGCTGAGATTCTCGGACGAGACTCGCCAATGCAAGTCGATGGGTGCGAGAAAAAAAACGCATGGAATACGGACCATCCGTATTCCATCCGTTTTTTACGGATACCTTACCATTCTGTGGCACAGAACACTGTAAATAGTCCTGTAAATGACTGTATAAAAATAGTTGCAGAGAAAACAAACGGATTGCATACGGATGTAAAAACGGATGATGTGATTAAAAAATCACATTACACTCGCATGACACTCGCATGACAATCGCACACGTTACATCCGTTTTTTCGGTCCGTAAATCGGACCGTTTTTTTCTCACACAAGTGGAAAGGGACCCTTAGTGTGAGCTGCCCCAGGCAGATGGGAAGAACCAATGTTGGGAGAAATGCCTCGGAAAGCTCAGGGCTTGTGGGCCAGACTAGGCCACAGTCTGGAGAGCAGGGGTTGAAGAAAGCTCATGTCGGCATACAAACTTCTACTGTAACGTGTTGCCTCAGGCTGAAAAAGGACTGAAGAAGCTGCTAATCCAGCATTAGAAACATGGAGGTCTCTAGAAGCCATCTCAAGACCCGGGCACTCAATATCACAGGGCCCAAGCTTGTCACATAATTATTAAGAAGAGTGTTATATGCATGCTCTGTCCATTCATTAAGAAGGCAGTCAAAAAGGAAAGGGCGTTTTATCGATCCTGCTTCCAGATGCAGGCTGCATGTAGTAGTTACCAGCTACCGTATATATGTGTCGGTGTAAGATCTGTCTGCTTTACTTTTCCATGTGCTTGAACCCTGATGCAACATCTAGAGAGCAAGTTGAAGCCTTCTTCTGCATACAGGCGAATACTAAAGATGCCTCATGGGATGCAAATTCACAAAAACAAACAAAAACTGACAATCCACGGCAAAATCTGTATGAGTTATATGAGGATTTTTCGCAGATTTTGCCGTGGATTCACCAGGAGTTTCACGTGGAGTTTTTTAAAAGGATATTTCTGTCTTAAAAATCACCATCCAAAATGATTAAAAATACACTTGTCTGCACTGTTTTGGTGTATTAGGCCATATTCGCAGCTTTCGGTGAGTTTTTGACATTGCAGATTTTCTCTTTATAATGTTTGCACCCATTTAGTAAAATAGGTTACTAGCATTTTTTTGAAAATCCGCAGCATAAAAAAGTTACCAAAAACTCATCGTGTGAACTTCACCTCAGGAGTCTTTTCTGCCTCAGTTAATTTCAATACTTAATTTAAAGCTTTTTTGTTTCCATGCTGAAAAAGTCATGTGGTTAAATAAAAAAACAGCAGCATGTCCACTGTAGGTGAATTGTCTCGTAAAAATTAATCGGCAATGTATTTGAGGAGCATTTCAAGCATTTTTAACATGGATTTAAAAGCAGAAGATGCTCAACACTCCCCGTAAAAAAAGACCCTGTGTGAACATGTCCTAATATATCTCCTAAACCTTTACATGTCTCTTAAAGCCATAGCTTCTACTTTCCAGTTCTAACATTTCCAGCACTTAATAATATTGGTATCGAGTCATAAAACTGCATACTCACAGAGAGAAGCCATTTCTTTGGGGAGGTCAGTGGGAAAATTCCGAAAGAAGTTCCCATTAGCTAGCATTTCAAACGGCGGCGAGCTCCGCATCCCTCCACTGAAGGCAAAGGGGTAAACAGAAGGAGGGAAGCCATTGACGTGCCCAAGTGGAGCACCGGATCCGCAGAGACGCTCTTTGCTACTGTTGGCCATGATTTTATTGTATCTCAGTACAACTCCCAGAAGATCCGCTTCGAACAACCAGGTCTCCTCTAGTTATTCTGCAGTAAATCCATCCTGGACGTTCCTGTGGACTGATCGAGGATCCGAAACTTGAACTGTAAACTTTCACATTTCTTCCTGAAAAACAGCATCAATAAATCAGTGTTATTTTGTATCCGTGTCGTGAAGATTTGCGTTCGCTTCTGTTCAGTAGTGACTCCAGCCATTCTGCAGTCACATATAGAAATCATAGACCAGTAAAGTTTTCTTTACACCTATTCATTAAGTCATAAACCATAATCAGCTACTGAGCGGTCACTGGCCGTGAATCATCGCCCAAACCAACAGTACACAGGACATGATCGTTTTGTACTGTCTCACTTGCATGAGATATGGACATCATAATGCATTTATTCTGCCTCCTGTCTGCCATCCGCCATCTTTATGTACTGTAGGTCACTTTCAGACGATCATATGTCAAATGACCAGTATATCAATAAATGTCATGAGGAACAGGGCCACATTTTGCGATGATATCCATTAGTAGCTCGGCTTGTTACTTATTTACTCATTATATGGCTCCATTGGTTTCCCGGACATTCTACAGATGCCATCACTGTCCCCATTGGGGCTCACAATCTAAATTCTGTTTTCGGAACCCACTGAAATTACTCTCAGATGTTATATTTGGTGGAATTTTAACCAAAGACCCCAGTGCTGTTAACCACTGAGCCAACATGCTGCCATGTTAGCCTTCCTACAAGAATGAGCAAGCTGGCTCTCTAGTGCCACCTATTGGAGTTAGTCTGTCGCTTTAAAGAGCCTTGCCACACTACAGGATATTTAATCAGAGCCTCCGCAAAAGGAAAAAAGACATCCACCTGCAGATAGCACGGTTGCGCCGTGTTGTGGCAGACCGCCGGGAGCAAAAAACGTTAAATGTAACGTTTTTTGCAGCCAACGGACCGCTTTTTCCGACCGCGCATGCGCGGGCGGAACTCCGCCCCCACCTCCCCGCACTTCACAATGGGGCAGCGGATGCGCCGGAGAAATGCATCCGCTGCACCCGTTGTGCGGCACAACAAACGCTAGCGTCGGAATCTCGGCCCGACGCAATGCGACGGGCCGAATCCGACGCTAGTGTGAAAGTAGCCTAATATACGAGCGCCTAAAGGATGCAAATTAAGTTAATCTGGTTTTCTATCTCATAGTAAATGGAATCTGTCACTAGGTTTTCACTAGCCCATCTGAGAGGAGCATGATGTAGGGGCAGAGACCCTGATTCCAAAGATGTATTACTTACTGGGCTACTTGCTGTCATTGTGATGCAATCACTATTTTCTCTGCTGCAGATCTAGCAGTTCTCCAAAAGCTGAGCCCTGTATAACCCCGCCCACACCACTGATTGGCAGCTGTCTGTGTACACTGTGCATAGGCAGAAAGCTGCCAATCAGTGGTGGAGGCGGGGTTATACAGAGCTCGTGAATTTGGAGGACTACGTGGCAGCAGGTTTACTAGTCATCTAGTGATAACCTCCTGCTGCTAAAACAGTGATTTCATCAACCTACAGCAAGCAGACCAGTAAGTGACACATGGCTGGGATCAGGGTCTCTGTCTCTACAATAGGCTGCTTTCAGATTAGATGGCAAAAATGTGGTGACAAATTCCCCTTAAGGGTTTCTTTAAATCCCTAAAACAGCTCAGCATTTGGTGGTGATGACCCCTTGATAATTCCAACGTTAACCCTAGTATCATGTTGTTGGGTCACGTTAAAGAAATGGACAAGGTTGGCAGAAGAGGGCAACGATCAGATAAAAACTAAAATGTGCAAATGCTGAAAGCTAGAAGTGGTGCCTGAAATCACATTTGCTCAGACTCATTTCTAAGAAATCTTGGTGAAAATTCCGCCTTTCCATCCGAAGTTCCAGATAATGGGACCAGAAGAGGGCGCCATACAGGAGTTAGACGCCTCTACGGGTAAAAGCCATTGCACGGTGGTGACATAATGCACATGATGGCGGTGTATGAGCACCTGGAAAGTCTCCCACAGAATAGTAATGGCGAGGAACGTGTAGTCAGGCAAAATCCTACTAGTAGATGAATTGACTTTAGTGGTTACTTTGTATCCGAAGGAAAGTACATGAAGTTCCAATGTGTGCAGCCGCCTGTAATTGTTTCTTATTAGGCAAATGTACACTACTATAATCTATGGCACATGTTGCTGTTTGTCACAACTATCCCGATTCCCGCTGAGCTTTAATAAAGTATTCCCGTTAGTTAAAGGGGTCATCTAGGGAGCAAATAACAAATGATATTGTATTTATAAGTTTTGGTTAAACTCTAAACCCTACGTCCATGCGCACATTCCAGACCACGGTGTGTAATATAATAGCATGTAGCGCTAGCAGTGCGAAGATTTGTTCTTTATTTGCCACATTTGTCTATGTAACTCTTTAGTGACCAGCTTTTGGGGTCTTAACCAACAAGCAATTTTTTGCTATTTTTGTTTTATTGCATTGTAAAAATCATTAGCATATATGTATCATTTTTCCATTAAGATATCTATCAGATGGTTTGTTTTTTTGCTGAACAAATTGCAATTTTAATGTGACTGTTTTGAAATAAATAAAAATATATTTCTTAACTTTTGTTATTCCATAATTTTTTAACATTATTATTTACGGCTTTCATTGGGCATTGCAACTGACAAGGTAACTTTATTATCTGGGTCAGTCCGTCAGTCTGGGTCATGGCCATATTAAAGGAGTTGTACACTAATCGGATGAGTGAGGATCGGATAGCACACTGACCCATGTTATTCATGGGGTAGTGGAGATGACCCCATATTATTCATGGGGTAGTGGAGATGACCCCATATTATTCATGGGGTAGTGGAGATGACCCCATATTATTCATGGGGTAGTGGAGATGACCCCATATTGTTCATGGGGTAGTGGAGATGACCCCATATTATTTATGGGGTAGTGGAGATGACCCCATATTATTCATGGGGTAGTGGAGATGACCCCATATTGTTCATGGGGTAGTGGAGATGACCCCATATTATTCATGGGGTAGTGGAGATGACCCCATATTATTCATGGGGTAGTGGAGATGACCCCATATTATTCATGGGGTAGTGGAGATGACCCCATATTATTCATGGGGTAGTGGAGATGACCCCATATTGTTCATGGGGTAGTGGAGATGACCCCATATTATTTATGGGGTAGTGGAGATGACCCCATATTATTCATGGGGTAGTGGAGATGACCCCATATTGTTCATGGGGTAGTGGAGATGACCCCATATTATTCATGGGGTAGTGGAGATGACCCCATATTATTCATGGGGTAGTGGAGATGACCCCATATTATTCATGGGGTAGTGGAGATGACCCCATATTATTCATGGGGTAGTGGAGATGACCCCATATTATTCATGGGGTAGTGGAGATGACCCCATATTATTCATGGGGTAGTGGAGATGACCCCATATTATTCATGGGGTAGTGGAGATGACCCCATATTATTCATGGGGTAGTGGAGATGACCCCATGTTGTTCATGGGGTAGTGGAGATGACCCCATATTATTCATGGGGTAGTGGAGATGACCCCATATTATTCATGGGGTAGTGGAGATGACCCCATATTATTCATGGGGTAGTGGAGATGACCCCATATTATTCATGGGGTAGTGGAGATGACCCCATATTATTCATGGGGTAGTGGAGATGACCCCATATTATTCATGGGGTAGTGGAGATGACCCCATATTATTCATGGGGTAGTGGAGATGACCCCATATTTTTCATGGGGTAGTGGAGATGACCCCATATTATTCATGGGGTAGTGGAGATGACCCCATATTATTCATGGGGTAGTGGAGATGACCCCATATTATTCATGGGGTAGTGGAGATGACCCCATATTATTCATGGGGTAGTGGAGATGACCCCATATTATTCATGGGGTAGTGGAGACGACCCCATATTATTCATGGGGTAGTGGAGATGACCCCATATTATTCATGGGGTAGTGGAGATGACTGATTTTTTTCATGTACAGAATCTGTCTGTGAAGAAATTGAAGATGCATCCATTCAAGTCTATGGGTGCGACAAAACAATATGGATAAATTGCAATTCTATAATATAGGAAACTCCACATGGTCCTGTCACTGATGAAAGTGATGGTGATGGTGTTCTCTCAAGCCATTACTGGTCTACTCACAAGGGATTTTGGAACCCCTCTTTTGACATTAGTATACATCCCAGTTCTTTGTTTCTGAGGTGTTGGACCCCTGAGCAATCATACATTTATCAACTATACTGTGCATAGGGGATACATGTTTGGGGAACCCTTTCAGTTGATCATGTACAGTGAAGGAAATAAGTATTTGATCCCTTGCTGATTTTGTAAGTTTTCCCACTGACAGACATGAACAGTCTATAATTTTAAGGGTAGGTTAATTTAAACATTGAGAGATAGAATATAAAAAAATCCAGAAAATCACATTGTATAAATTATATAAATTTATTTGCATTTTGCAGTGAGAAATAAGTATTTCATCTCCTACCAACCATTAAGAGTTCTGGCTCCTACAGACCAGTTAGACGCTCCTAATTAACTCGTTACCTGCATTAAAGACAGCTGTCTTACATAGTCACCTTTATAAAAGACTCATGTCCATAGGCTCAATTAATCAGTCAGACTCTAACCTCTACAACATGGGCAAGACCAAAGAGCTTTATGAGGATGTCAGGGACAAGATCATAGACCTGCACAAAGCTGGAATGGGCTACAAAACCATAAGTAGGACGCTGGGTGAAAAGGAGAAAACTATTGGTGCAATAGTAAGAAGTTGGAAGAAAGACAAAATGACATCGATCTGGGGCACCATGCAAAATCTCACCTCGTTGGGTATCCTTGATCATGAAGAAGGTGAGAGATCTGCCTAAAACTACACAGGGGGAACTTGTAATGATTTGAAGGCAGCTGGGACCACAGTCACCAAGAAAACCATTGGTAACACATTACGTTATAAAGGTTTAAAATCCTGCAGTGCCCGCAAGGTCCCTCTACTCAAGAAGGCACATGTGCCGGCCTGTCTGAAGTCTCCCAATGAACACCTGGATGACTCTGTGAGTGATTGGGAGAAGGTACTGTGGTCAGATGAGACAAAAATTGAGATTTTTGGCATTAACTCAACTCGCCGTGCCTATGACCCAAAGAACACAGTCCCCACTGTCAGGAATGGAGGTGAAAACATTATGTTTTGGGGGTGTTTCTCTGCTAAGGGCACAGGACTACTTCATTGCATCAATGGGAGAATGGATGGAGCCATGTACCATAAATTCCTGAGTGACAATCTCCTTCCCTCCCCCAGAACATTAAAAATGGGTCGTGGCTGGGTCTTCCAGCAAGACAATGTCCCAAAACATACAGCCAAGGCAACAAAGGAGTAGCTCAAAAAGAAGCACATTAAGGTCATGGAGTGGCCTAGCCAGTCTCCACACCATAATCCCATAGAAAACTTATGGAGGGAGTTGAAACTCCGAGTTGGCAAGCGACAGCCTCAAAATATTAACCCCTTTCTGCCAGCTAACGGAATAGTACATCAGCTGGCAGTATCCCCCGCTTTGAAGTGAGCCCACCTCAAAGCTGCGACATGTCAGCTGTTTTGAACAGCTGACATGTGCCCGCAATAGGCACCAGCGGAATCGTGATCCGCTCGCACCTATTAACTAGTTAAATGCTGCTGTCAAATGCTGACAGCGGCATTTAACAAGCACTTCCAGCCACCGGGCCAGAAATACGTGCACCGCTGACCCCCATCAGATGATCGGGGGTCATCGGTGCATTGCCATCACAATCACAGGTCTCCTCGAGACCTCTAGGGTTGTTGATGATGGATTGCCATGAGCGCCACCCTGTGGTCGGCGCTCATAGCAAGGCTGTAATTCTGCTGCATAGAGGTGATCTGTGCATCACCTCTATGTAACTGAGGCGATCGAGTTATGGCAGCTTCTAGTTTCCCATGGAGGCTATTAAAGCATGCCAAAAGTAAAAAAAATGTGTTTAAAAATATAAAAAAAAACCATAAAAGTTCAAATCACCACCCCTTTTGCCCCAATCAAAATAAAACAATATAAAAAATCAGACCTACATATATTTGGTATTGCCGTGTTCAGAATCGCTCAATCTATCAATAAAAAACAAGAATTAACCTGATCGCTAAACAGCGTAATGAGAAAGAAAATCAAAACGCCAGAATTATGTTTTTTTTGGTCGCTGCAACATTGCATTAAAATGCAATAACAGGCCATCATAAGAACGTATCTGCAACAGAATGGTATCATTAAAAACGTCAGCTCGGTGCGCAAAAAATAAACCCTCACCCAACCCGAGATCACGAAAAATGGCAACGCTACGGGTAACGAAGGATTGCGCAATTTTTTTTTAAAGCAAATTTTGGAAAAAAATTTAACCACTTAGATAAAAGACATATTTGGTGTCTATGAACTCATAATGACCTGGAGAATCGTAATGGCAGGTCAGTTATAGCATTTAGTGAACCTAGCAAAAAAGCCAATCAAAAAACAAGTGTGAGAATGCACCTTTTTTGCAATTTCACCGCACTTGGAATTTTTTTCCCGTTTTCGAGTACACGACATGGTAAAACCAATGGTGTTGTTCAGAAGCACAACTCATCCTGCAAAATAAGCCCTCACATGGCCATATTGATGGAAAAATAAAAAAGTTATGGCTCTGGAAAAAAGGGAGCGAAAAACGAAATTGAAAAACCCAAAATAAAGCTCCGGGGGTTAAGGGGTTAATGATTTAGAGATGATCTGCAAAGAGAAGTGAACCAAAATTCCTCCTGACATGTGCGCAAACCTCATCATCAACTACAAAAAATGTCTGACTGACTGCTGTGCTTGCCAACAAGTCTTGTTTGCCAGAGGGATCAAATACTTATTTCTCCCTGCAAAATGCAAATAAATTTATATAATTTATATAACGTGATTTTCTGGATTTTATTTTTGATATTCTGTCTCTCAATGTTAAAATTAACCTACCCTTAAAATTATAAACTGTTCATGTCTTTGTCAGTGGGCAAAATCAGCAAGAGATCAAATAATTGTTTTCTTCACTGTATACTGTGCATAGGGAATACATGTTTGGGAAACCCCAATCAGTTGACCATATATTCTACATTTGCTGAGAAGAGAAAATCTGGTGCAAGACCACTCTGTAGTGGCTTGTCTCCTTTGGGAACAAAGGGTTAGATGTGCTGAAATCCAACATGGTTGACCTCATTTTCTCCCAACATGTGATGTTAGGGATATTTAGAAGCCTGATACACATTATAATGTCCTAATATTCATCATACATCTCAATAGTGTGCAATGATACTGTTCTAGATCAAGTTCTTCATATGCACATGAACCTTGTATCTTAAGGCCCCCATACAGATTTGACTAGTGTTGGCAGAATCTGCAGAAATTGACAGGTTTGGCTGGTGATCTAATGCGTATGGGTGCCCCGGACAATTGATTGTTGGGGAGGATGTCCAATTTTGGTCTTCTGATCATTTTTTTCTCCATGACATAAGTCACCGGAAGAGGAATCCAGCAGCGTCTCTCTCATAGAAAACCCAAGCAAACAATCCTGTATGTGGGAGAGGTGGCCAAGAAAGCTGCCTGGTGAATGGAACATTGGACCATTGATCAGCCTATAGCCTTCTGAGTTGTTTGGGGAGCTTTATGGCCCACATACACAAAAGTTAGCTGTTAGCCCAATGATCGCATGGCTGATAGCTATCTCTTCCAACTGCCCCATACACAGGAATATTCTGCCCAGCTGAGCGCTCCTATCTTCTGTATATGATACGATCAGAGAAAGCTTTGGCCTGCAGCGCCCAATGCCCTTCTTAGCTACTCAACCCTGTTCCTCCAAAACCAGCTTCTCCACCATGACAGAAGATCAGCTCTCCACCCTCCTGTCAAGATTACACCTCACCACTTGCACGCTTGACCTGCTCCCGTCCCACCTCATCGCTAACCTCACCACGGTCTTCATCCTAACCCTAACATACCTCTTCAACCTCTCACTCACAACAGGTGTCATCCCTTCATCCTTTAAACATGCCAAGATCACACCCATCCTCAAAAAGCCCTCCCTCGACCCATCCTCTGTGTCTAGCTATCGCCCAATATCTCTTCTACCTTATGCCTCATAACTACTGGAACAGCATGTCCATCTTGAACTGTCCTCCCACCTCTCCTCCTGCTCCCTCTTTGACCGGTCACAATCTGGCTTCAGGCCCCATCACTCAACTGAAACTGCCCTAACTAAAGTCAGCAATTACCTACTAACTGCCAAGAGCAAGCGACACTACTCTGTCCTTCTCCTGGACCTGTCTTCTGCCTTTGACACTGTGGACCACTCCCTCCTGCTACAGATTCTCTCATCTCTTGGTATCACAGACTTGGCCCTATCCTGAATCTCGTCATACCTAACAGACCGAACATTCAGTGTCTCCCTCTCCCACACCAATTCCTCACCTCGCCCCTTGTCGGTCGGTGTTCCTCAAGGCTCTGTTCTAGGACCCCTACTCTTTTCCATCTACACCTTCTGCCTCGAACAACTCATAAAATCCCACGGTATGCAGTATCATCTGTATGCCGATGACACGGAGATCTGCCTATCCGGACCTGACCTCACCTCACCTCCTTACTCACCAAAATCCCACACTGTCTGTCTGCTATCTCGGCCTTCTTTTCTGCTTGCTTTCTAAAACTGAACATGGACAAAACAGAATTCATCATCTTTCCCCCATCTCACTCTACCCCTCCACCAGACCTATCCATCAATATCAATGGCTGCTCACTTTCCCCAGTCCGTATGCTCGGGGCCTCGGGGTGATCCTTGACTCTGCCCTCTCTTTCAAGCCATATATCCAAGCCCTTGCCTCCTCCTGCTGTCTCAAAACTCAAAAATATTTCTCAGGTCCACGCATTCCTTGACCACGAAACCACAAAAACACTAGTCACGCCCTTATCATCTCCTGCCTTGACTACTGCAACCTCCTACTCTCTGGCCTCCCCTCTACCACTCTGGCACCACTCCAATCCATCCTACACTCTGCTGCCCGACTAATCTACCTGTCTCTCCGCTATTCCCCAGCCTCTTCCCTATGCCAAGCCCTTCACTGGCTTCCTATTTCCCAGAGGCTACAGTTCAAAACCCTTACTATGACATACAAAGCCATCCACAACCTGTCTCCTCCATACATCTTGTGACATGGTCTCCCGGTACTTACCTACACGCAACCTTCGATCCTCTCAAGATCTCCTTCTCTACTCCCCTCTCATCTCTTCTTCCCACAACCGCATCTAAGACTTCATCTCTGCTTCCCCTATACTCTGGAACTCTCTACCCCAACACATCAGACTCTCGCCTACCATAGAATCCTTCAAAAAGAAACTGAAGACTCACCTCTTCCAGCAAGCCTACAGCCTGCAGTGATCCTCAATCCACTGAACCGCTGCACAACCAGCTCTACCCTCTCCTAGTGTATCCTCACCCATCCCCTGCAGACTGTGATCCCTCATGGGCAGGGTCCTGCCTCCTTCTGTACCTGTTAGTGTCTTGTTTTTTGCACATGTTTATTGTATTTGTTTATATTTGCCCCCTTTTCACATGTAAAGCGCCATGGAATAAATGGTGCTATAACAAATGTTTATTAATAATAATGATAATAATAATAATAATAATGTGATCAGCATGCAGGATACCTTTTTCCCCTGACATCTTATATTTTGGGAGAGTCAGGAGGCCGCCATACTTGTTAGACTGTCAGCCAATCCTGCCGATATCTGCAGGTTTGGCCAAGTATTGTCTAAAGCGTATGGAGCCTTTAAACCACTTGAGAGAAAAAAAAATCCCACAATTGTATGGTATAAACTGACCAATAGACGGAGGTCATAAAAGCCATGAGAGCACATTTTCCATGTTCCTATAACTTAAAGGATGAGGTGCAGCCCTGGTTGTACTCATGCCAGTCTCTGGTCTGGGCAGACGCACAAGAAACCCTTTCACCTAAAGTCCATGTGAATGTTTTAATGACAAACATACAAAAAGTTGTGTTTCGAATCCTCTTATGAACCCTACCAGTTAACTCCTCACTGTCCAAGAACCACAGAAAAACCTTACCGTTTTTTTTTTTCGGTTAATGGGGCTTGTTGTAATGTAGTACTCTGTGTACCGAGTATTTGTTATAGTTTGTAATCTAATTACTAACGGGCTGAAGCGTAACATGGAAAAAACTCGATCCTGGCCATCTTCGGAAAACTACCACATTAACCCATTACTCACAGATATTTTGTGAAGGGTTAAGTGCCGACAGTGGCGGCAGCTGAATGAGAGAACAGGGTGTGGATCTGCTTTCTGTGTGTGTGTGTTTTTTTTCCCTCTTTTGAGCCGTGTCCAGACTCGGTGGAAATGTGTGCCGCATGCAACATATGATTTAAATCAGGAGTCTTTTTGGGCTGTGAGATAAATAGCGCTTATGTTCTCACTGCCAGCGCTGGGGCAGGCTTGGCTCCCACCGAGCAGCAGCCTTGGCTGTACCATCCCGAGGGCAGAAACTGAGCTCAAATATTCCACATGGAACTCAAAACCACACTCCTAACTCACAACAGGCTTGCTCTGTCCCTGTGCCGTCCTTACGCTCCCCCCTACCCTGTCTGTCACCCGCACCCCCTCCCTGCTATTTCCTTCGTTGGCTCTTTCCTTTTTTCCACATCCCTCCTTCTTCTGCTTCTCTCCTTTTCAATCTATAGTTATTCTGCCGTGTTCTTTCCTTCTACAAACCACTTCCCTGAGCGAGCTACTTATTTCATTTCTCCATTTTATGACTCATTTACTTTTTAATTTCACGAAATATTCCCAGTCTCATTTAATCCAGATTTTCAAGTACTCCAGTGGGCTGCTGAGTTTCCTTAACCTCTTCCAATGTTTGTGTAGGGTAATGTTCCTTCAAGCAATAAACATTATGATATAGATTGCTGATACATATGAGTGCTCCATTACAGTGACATGTAAAAGTTTGGGCACCCCTGGTCAAAATTACTGTTATTGTGAACAGTTATGCAAGTTGCAGATGAAATGATATCTAAAAGGGCTAAAGTTAAAGGTAAAAAATATAGGCAAAAAAATATATATTGTCATTTTTTACATTTTAAAAATTACAAAAAGGAAAATGGGAAGATGCAAAAGTTTGGGCACCATAGGAGATTTGTGTGCTCAGATAACTTTGACCAAGGTTTCAAACCTTAATTAGCCTGTTAGGGTTCTGGCTTGTTCACTATCATTCTTTGGGAAAGGCCAGGTGATGCTAAATTCACAGATTTGTAAAAACCCAGCCTCTTCTAACTTTGTGCCAAAAGCCATGGGTTCTTCTAAGCAGTTGCCTAGCATTCTGAAAATGAAAATGGTGTGAGCCCACAAAGCAGGAGAAAGCTATAAGACGATAGCAAAGTGTTTTCCGACTGCCCTTTCCTCAATTTGAAACGTAATTAAGAAATGGCAGTTAACAGGAACAGGGGAGGTCAAGATAATGTCTGGAAGACCAAGCAAAATTTCAGTGCGATCAGCTCATAGAATTGTTAGAGAGGTAAATCAGAACCCCATTTGAATGCAAAAGACCGTCAGAAAGATTTAGAAGACTCTGGAGTTGTCGTACATTGCTCTACTGTTCAGAGACACCTGCACAAATATGGCCTTCATGGAAGAGTCATCAGAAGAAAACCTCTCCTGAGTCCTCATCCTAAAATTCAAAGTCAGAAGTATTTAATAGAACATCTAAACAAGCCTGTTGCATTTTTTAAACAAGTCCTGTGGACCGATGAGGTTAAAATAGAACTCTTTGGACAAATGATCAAAGGTATTTGTAAGGACTATTGTAACTCTCTACTAATCGGTCTCCCTCTTGCAAAACTCTCCCCGCTCCAATCTGTCCTGAATGCTGCAGCCAGGATCATATTCCTCACCAACCGTTACACCGATGCCTCTACCCTGTGCCAGTCATTACACTGGCTACCCATCCACTCCAGAATCCAGTACAAAACTACTACCCTCATCCACAAAGCACTCCATGGCTCAGCACCACCCTACATCTCCTCCCTGGTATCAGTCTACCACCCTACCCGTGCCCTCCGCTCCGCTAATGACCTCAGGTTAGCATCCTCAATAATCAGAACCTCCCACTCCCGTCTCCAAGACTTTACACGTGCTGCGCCGATTCTTTGGAATGCACTACCTAGGTTAATACGATTAATCCCCAATCCCCACAGTTTTAAGCGTGCCCTAAAAACTCATTTGTTCAGACTGGCCTACCGCCTCAATGCATTAACCTAACGATCCCTGTGTGGCCTATTTATAATAAAAAAAAAAAATAAAAAAAAAGGTTCCTCGCATCATGTTCTCATACACTTTATGCAGTATTAGCCCTCTGTGTCTGTACTGCTACATACTTAGGCAGGTAACTGGTTCATGCAGCTTTACATGAACACCTGAGCCTTACACTATAGCTGGTCCGAATAACTAAAGCAATTGTTACCATCCACCTCTCGTGTCTCCCCTTTTCCCCATAGTTTGTAAGCTTGCGAGCAGGGCCCTCACTCCTCCTGGTATCTGTTTTGAACTGTATTTCTGTTATGATGTAATGTTTATTGTCTGTACAAGTCCCCTCTATAATTTGTAAAGCGCTGCGGAATATGTTGGCGCTATATAAATAAAATTATTATTATTATTATTAAGGTATGTATGGTGAAAAAAGGGCACAGAATTTCAGGAGAATAATATCTTGCCAACCATTAAGCATGGGGTTGGATTAATCACACTTTGGGGTTGTGTTGTAGCCAATGGCACGGGGAACATTTCATGGGAAGAGGGAAGAATGGATTCAATTAAATTTCTACAAATTCTTGATGCAAGCATACCACTATTTGTAAAAAAAAGTTGAAGTTGAAAACAGGATGGCTTCTACAAGTGGGTAATGATCATAAACCCAAAATCCACAATAGACTACCTCAAAAGACACAAGATAAAAAGGTTTTACAATGGCCCTCACAGTCCCCTGATCTGAACATCTTTGAAAATCTATAGCTAAACTTCAAAATAGTATAACATGCAAGATGACCCAGGAATCTCACAGAACTGGAAGAATTTTCCAAGTAAGAATTGATAAAAATCCCTCAAACAAGAATTGAAAGTCTCTTGTCTGGCTACAAAAAGCGTTCACAAGCTGTGATACTTTCAAAAGCGGGTGCTACTACGAACTAACCATGCAGGGTGCCCAAACTTTTGCATTGGCCCATTTTCCCCTCTAAAATGTAATGTGCTATGGAATATGTTGGCGCTATACAAATAAATTATTATTTTTCTTTTGGTAATTTTCAAAATGTAAAAGATGAAAAAAAAAATATATATATATATATGCGTATAAAAAGGAAGCAGCACTCCAATAAATGAGGAATTAATGGACTTTATTAGCCCATATGGTGTGGCAACATTTCGGCTGTGACCAGTCTTTCTCAAGCTGGTCACAACTGAAATATTGCCCAACCATATAGTCCACTTTTGTCATCATTTATCGGAGTGCTGCCTCTTTTTTTCTTTTTTCTTATTTATACAAATGGATATTTGTTTGGAGGGCCCTAGCAGGGCATAGCACTCGGACCAGTATTCATCTATGGGGCAGCTCACATCAGCGTTTTTTTTCTCGGCCGCTTTCAACGTGCGAATTAAAGAGCAGCATGCTGCAATTGTCACTGACACTCGGCCGAGTCTCCGCTCACCCGCACCTATATAAGTCTGTGAGTGCGAGTGACACATCGCACATCACTCGGATATCATCCGAGTGATGTGCGATATACGCCGACCCCGGCAAAGCAGGAGATGGAGAAATTCATTTCTCCACCTCCTCCGTAGCTGTGCGAGAGGCTCCGAGCACAGACGCATGACATTTGGCTCCCGCTCGCAGCAGAGCAGGAACCGAGGGTTATTAGCATATCACATCGGATGCTCTCGCATGGGATGCCATACGCTAGTCTGACCCCAATCTTAGGCCTCTTTCACACGTCCAGATAATTCCGGTACCGGAGAAATCGGTACCGGAATTATCCGTGTCCGTGTGTCCGTGTGCTTATGTAGCACATCAGTGTGGCACACGTGCGGCAGCCGTGTGCCGCCCGTGTGCCGACTGAGGACCACACGGACCGTGCAGGAGACAGCGCTACAGTTAAGCGCTGTCCCCTGCGTGTGGTGCTGAAGCCGGTATTCATCCCTTCTTCCCAGCAGCGTTCGCTGGAGAGAAGGAATGAAAAATCTTTTTTTTTTCCTTTAAAAATAAAGTTTGTGTGTCCCCTCCTGCCTCTCATCCCCTGTGCGCCCCCCCCCCCCTGCTTGCCAGGAAATACTCACCGACACCCAGCTCCGCCAATGTCTCCTCTCAGCGCCGGCAGCAGGCCCTGTGTGAGCGGTCACGTGGTCCCGCTCATTACAGTGAGGAATATGCGCATATTCCTCACTGTAATGAGCGGGACCACGTGACCGCTCACACAGCACAGGCTGCCGGCACTGAGAGGAGACATCGCTGGAGCTGGGTGTCGGTGAGTATTTCCTGGCAAGCAGGGGGGGGGGGGCGCACAGGGGATGGGAGGCGGGAGGGGACGCACAAACTTTATTTTTAAGGGAAAAGAAAAAAACAATTTTCATTCCTTCTCTCCAGCGAACGCTGCTGGGAAGAAGGGATGAATACCGGCTTCAGCACCACACGTGGGGGGGACAGCGCTTACTGTAGCGCTGTCTCTCCTGCGGGTGGTACGTGCACATGGAGGAAAGTGCACACTGTTCTCCGTGTGCATGTGTGCGGGACGCTTTGCGGACCGTGCTACCGGAGAAAACCGGACATGTCTCCGGTGAAAACACGGAGACATGTGCATAGACCCATTCATTTGAATGTGTCTACGTGTGTCAGTGTCTCTGGTACGTGAGAAAACTGTCACTACACATACCGGAGACACTGACATGTGAAAGAGGCCTTAAAGAAAGAATCAGCTGTGATTCCATACTCTCCTTTTGTATCCTCTCTTTTGCTTCCCTCCTTGCCCAGGGGTTGTGGTATGTGCAGACCATGTTCCTGGTGATAGCACACAGCAGGGGCACATTTATAAGATTATCTCAGCATAGGAAAAAAAAATTTTAAATACAAAAAAAAAAAATCACTTTATTTGTGGGAAAACCCCTTTAAGAACCCCTCGGAACCAAGTACAACAGATAAAGGTTTTTTAGATAAAGGTTTTTTAGATGTCCCATCATCACATCAAGACATCTTCTACCATGTATTTTCCGCTGGAATAAAGCACATTTGTATAGCAATTAGGGATTAAGTAGACTTTCTAACATCATTGCCATTTGTAGATCGTATCACTGTCCATTAGCAAAAAGTCCTTACAATTACTAGAATATTGTTCTCTTCTATGGAGCCAAACCAAGCCACCTACCTGATTTTTATACCTAAAGGGAATGGCCACCTTCAATTCATTATTTTTTCACTGTCTTCTTTATGTAAAAATATTTCTGTAATTGGTTTTGAATTATTTGATAAGATCAGAATTAAACTAAACTGCTAACAATTTTTCAATTTTCAGCCAACCTTGGAAAAAGTGTTTTTTTTTCTTCCATGTATTGTATGAGGGCCAAGGAGAAAAAAAAAGTGTGAATTTACTCTCTTTCTTCAAACAAAAGTGTGCCATTGAGGGCACTGGTTTATAAAAGGTATCATGAAATCCCATAGCAGCGTTATGTCTCGGTTTACTTTTACTCATCGGCTTGCTTCATTCAGCACATTTTTGCCATGGTTTGCAGTTCATATCCTAGTGATCTCAACTTAACACAGCTTGTAAGAGGCATTTCTGGAATCTGTAGCAAAATAATGTTCAGTGTTAGATTCACACTGACCACCAAGACTGCGCTGATCAACCTTCCCACCCGCCTAAGGGCTGTACAAGCAATTCTTCAAGTAGAGAATAGATCCGTTCACATGACATATAATGGAACATGCCACAATTTTTGCTGCAGGACTAATGCGAAACCTAACAGAATAAAACCCTTCGTTTACCCTTGTATGAAACTGAAGTCGGCCGCTCAGCATGCAATCATTCTCTCCATGCCCGAACTGAAGAAGAACGGGTAGGAGAGTGACATTGGAGGGATACTTTAACGTGACATCTCAGGCAGGGGTTTAGGATTAGAATCGTTTGGGTTCATTCTCATGGGTCGTATCTGCAGCAGAAAAAAGCAGCGGAATCCTTGCGATGTTTCCGCATATTTCATCCTTTGCATGAAGAAATAGGATCTTACCAGTACAATTCTTGTTTCCCTTTTGGGGATTTGGCTCCAATCAGCCAAAAATTCTAATGCTAATGGTCATCTAAAAGCCAACACACGATGGACCACACAGGTACCCGCCTGAGCAGGGGGTAAGCAGCGGCTTGTTTTGACAGCACAGCTCACTGGGGTAATTTGCATCTAAATTTTAGGTTTTTTTTCAGTTAAAACTGTTCCTGTATTTTCATTTTTGGTGTTGGAGCGTTCCAAGAGACAAACTGAAGCTCTGAAGTGGCCTGGTGTCATGGTGCTCTCCGAGCTATTATGTCCTTCGCAATGACTAATAAGAATAATATTCCCACCGCAAACTTGAAGGGCTGCATTCCTTAAACTAGAACATGTAGTGTTGAAAGGGTTAATGACTTCTTGCCGCAATCCCAGAGATGGTTTATTAACACTTCTCTTGCCAAGATATATACCGTATACGGCAGGGGTCCCCAACTCCAGGCCTCGAGGGCCGCCAACAGTGCAGGTTTCCAGGATTTCCTTAGTATTGCACAGGGGTTGGAATCATCGCCTGTGCAGATGATCACATTACCACCGATGCAATACTAAAGAAATCCTGAAAACCTGCACTGTTGGCGGCCCTCGAGGCCTGGAGTTGGGGACCCCTGCCGTATACGGTATATATATATCTGCTACTGTGAGAGGCAATGATGAAAAATCCGCCTTTTAGTAATACATACTGTTCTTTGAGGTCCCCAATTCTTTAAAGTTCTAGAATTTCTTCAGCAATAATGATATATGATCTTGTTACGATGCAGGACAAATAAATGGGTCTCGCAACGCATGCCACGAGGTCTGGATCAGCAATACGAGTCATTGTGGATAGGGACTCCATATTTGTATGTAAGGACAGATTTGTACAACAGATCTTCTAATTCTCTTGTCCTTTCTCAAAAAAAAGGGTCAGCAGACCCCCAAGACCATGAATAGATCAATATTACCAAAACAGGAGCTAGGACTAATGATTTACAGACAATAGTCTGATCCTTGATCATAAAAGCATGGCAGCGATGTTATTTTACAGTTGGTGAACACAAAGGTATTGTGGTTTTGTCAGAGCATGTAGCCATAAAATGGCACCCATCTACCTATAGTGCAACCCCCTTAGGGTATTTTCACACGTGGCGTTTTTTCCTCAGTGTTGAATATTTTATGCAAGTTTAAAAACTCCTCCTCCAGATTGTCGGCGTGTGTTATTATTATTTTTCCTCAATTTTAATATTGAAAATAAAGATCTTACTTTTTTAACACGTGATTTGGATCGGAACCTGCATCACTTTTCCTCTTGCATTCACGTCACGTCACGCAGTGATGTTGATCGCTGGCTTCTATGCTGATTGAACCTCCTGAAGGTTGAGCTGGTCTACAAATTTGTTTCCTGAGAAAAATAATAGCTGGATATCTAATGTCTTATTCCAGAGAAATCCACATTTTTCCTAATGTGTAAATGAGCTGTTAAGATCTATGGGCCGGACATAGATCTCACTGAGAATCTGCTCCAGAGATTATGGGGCGTAACAGGTGTGAAATCTAATGGCCGCTCTCTGTTCGCCTCATCTACATGTCTCACACTGGAAACAGGAACACATGGGCTACTTGCACAGTGAACAAGTCTGTATGATCATGTTCACACACCACCAAGAAACCTGAAGACACAAAAGAGAATAGTAAAACCAAAAACACTCAGTTTGAAAAAATGTTGCAGTAATCCGCAAGTGCTAGTAAAAGATGTAAAAAACAGGGTATTTGGTTGATACGTTTTTTGCAAAAAATGTATACTAAGCTGCTCTACCAATCTTCACGGTATACCCTTATCAGAGCAGTCCTAACTAATGTATGCAATCCCTATCTGATGTATTTAAAAACCTGATCATCTGTATATAACCTGTGTGAACAGGGTTCAGAGAGGAAAAATCCATGTGTGCATACAGGGTAGAACAGCTTTTGTGCAGATAGCCCAAGAGGAGTGGTGGAACTCCCCAGTCTTGTAGACACAAGAGAACAATTATGGAAACAGGAACACATGGGCTACTTGCACAGTGAACAAGTCTGTATGATCATGTTCACACACCACCAAGAAACCTGAAGACACAAAAGAGAATAGTAAAACCAAAAACACTCAGTTTGAAAAAATGTTGCAGTAATCCGCAAGTGCTAGTAAAAGATGTAAAAAACAGGGTATTTGGTTGATACGTTTTTTGCAAAAAATGTATACTAAGCTGCTCTACCAATCTTCACGGTATACCCTTATCAGAGCAGTCCTAACTAATGTATGCAATCCCTATCTGATGTATTTAAAAACCTGATCATCTGTATATAACCTGTGTGAACAGGGTTCAGAGAGGAAAAATCCATGTGTGCATACAGGGTAGAACATCTACATGTCTCACACTGGTAACACTCCCTTTCATTTACAATAATCTCTGGAGGCAGATTCTCTGGGAGACCTATGTCCGGCCCATAGATCTTAACAGCTTATTTACATATTAAGTAAAATGTAGATTTCTCTGGAATAAAACAGTAGATTGCAGATATCAAGGTATTGTTTTATTCCGCTTCCTATCATGCACATGTCCATATAGACGTTGATCCTACTGACATATTCCCTTTAAGATGAGTGTTGACAATCTAGTCATACACAGCGGCAAATTGTCCTATCTTTCCACAGATTAGTCATAATTTACATCCATATAATGACATTACTCTCTCCATTGCTTGATATAACAGCATACCTTTTGGAGACTGTGCATGCCATGATCAATACAATAGCAGCAGTCATTGTTTGGATAGGTGACTAATTACTAGGTGCATCGAGTCCTGGCCTTTGTCCAGGACGTCCTCTGTTTTGAAATATACATACACAAAATAAGCTGTTGCGATCTGAAAACAAGGTGTGCGCCGATCTGATAGTAACATAATGTGCGGATCTTGGGCAAATATTGCTTATATTTGGATACTAAGAAAATGTACAAGTAATAACAAAGTCTTCAGTAACACAAATTTTTTGGGCCTACCAAGACTTTGGCAAATTTCTAACACTTAGCACTGAGTGCCAAGACCGGCTACAGATGGCAATGGCATAGTAGATCAGTTCATAGAGAATAGCACTTATTGAAAGGATATTGTAAATTTGAATACACTAAACATTGTGTAGTCAGATGTGAGATATAAGTATGTTTACGTCACTTACACTCTAGTGAGAGTGAAGGGAGGACAACTGAGGACAAGGGCAAGGCTGCAACCCATGTTAGATGTTGGGAGAGGTGCATCAGAATACTCTGCCTTATTGGTAAGAGAAAAGGAACATACAGTTGTGCTCAAAAGTTGTACAGTTGTTTGCATACCCTGGCAGAATTATTGCTTTCTTGGCCGTTTTCAGAGAATATGAATAATAACACCAAAAAATTTTCTCCACTCATGGTTAGTGGTTGGGTGAAGCCATTTATTGTCAAACTACTGTGTTTTCTCTTTTTAAATCATAATGACAACCCAAAACATCCAAATGATCCTGATCAAAAGTTCACATACCCTGCTGATTTTAGCCTGATAACATGCACAGAAGTTGATACAAATGGGTTTGAATGGCTACTAAAGGTAAAAACCTCACCTGTGACCTGTTTGCTTGTAATCAGTGTGTGTGCAGAAAAGCACAGAGTGAGTTTCCGGGATCCAGAGAGACTCTTACATCTTTCATCCAGCCACTGAAGTTTCTGGATTGTGAGTCATGGGGAAAGCAAAAGAATTGTCAATGGATCTACGAGAAAAGGTAGTTGAACTGTATAAAATAGGAAAGGGATACAAAAAGATATCCAAGGAATTGACAATGCCAGTCAGCAATGTTCAAACTGTGATTAACAAATGGAAAATCAGGAGCTCTGTAAAAACAAAAACACGGTCAGGTAGACCAACAAAAATTTCATCCACAACTGCCAGGAAAATTGTTTGGGATGCAAAGAAAAAGCCACAAATAACATCAGCTGAAATACAGGACTCTCTGAAAACTAGTGGTGTGGCTGTTTCAAGATGCACAATAAGGAGCCACTTGATGAAAAATGGGCTGCATGGTCGAGTCGCCAGAAGGCAGCCATTACTGTGCAAATGCCACAAAGTATCTGGCCTACAATAGGCAAAACAGCAGAGACAAGCCTCCAAACTTCTGGAACAAGGTAATTTGGAGTGATGAGTCCAAAATTGAACTTTGTGGCCACAACCTTAGACCTTACATTTGGAGAGAGGTCAACAAGGTCTATGATTAAAGAAACACCATTCCCTCTGTAAAGCACGGAGGTGGATCGCTGATGTTTTGGGGATGTGTGAGCTGCAAAGGGACAGAAAACTTGGTAAAAGTTGAAGGAAAAATGAATGCAGCACTTTATCAGCAAATACTGGAGGCAAATTTGCACTCATCAGCCCAGAAGCTGCGCATGGGACGTACTTGGATGTTCCAACATGACAACAATCCAAAATACAAGGCCTGTCATTGGATACAGCAGAACAAAGTGAAGGTTCTGGAGTGGCCATCTCAGTCTCCTGACTTCAATATAATTGAGCCACTCTGGAGAAATCGCAATTGCGCAGTTCATGCTAGACAGCCCAGGAATTTACAGGAACTGGAGGCTTTTTGCCAAGAAGATAGGCAGCTTTGCAATCTGAGAAAATAAAGAACCTCATCCACAACTAAAACAAAAGACTTCAAGTTGTCATTGATGTTATAGGGGTCATTACACGGTATTAAGAAATGGGGTATGTGAACTTTTGATCAGGGTCATTTGGATGTTTTGGGTTGTCATTATGATTTAAAAAGAGAAAACACAATAGTTTGACAATAAATGGCTTCACCCAACAACTAACCGTGAGTGGAGAAAATTTTTTGGGTGTTATTATTCATATTCTCTGAAAAACGGCCAAGAAAGCAAAAATTCTGTGGGGGTAAGTAAACTTTTGAGCACAACTGTATAAAGGAAATGCATAACTGTAAGCAGCGATGAATGTTAGGAAATCCACAAGGTCCCAATGCCCCAAAAGGCCCATGGCGGCCCAAAGTGACAATACAACAAGCCACCACTGATCCAACCTGACCCCTCCTCTCCTAACTCATCTTGGAGGGTATGAAATAGTGGTGGATGGGACAAAGTAATGAGATAGTGAAAGGAAGGGAAACGTGTTCAGAATACGGTTGCATTAGTTTGTATGCTGTATCAATGCAGTCTCCGCATCCTCTGCCTGTGCATTTATTTCATTTTGCTCAGAAGAGCTTGTCAGTTTATTTATTTATTTTTTTGGTGTAGATTTGGAACAAACCATTGCCTCCATTTTGTTTAAGGAGTCCTCCTATCTGTCCAAGTCTATTTTAGTTAAGGCTGGATCCTGCATAGCATTTAAATTTGTAGGTGTAAACCCATGAAAAGGAAGGGTTGGGTAGGTTTCCATTTACAAGAGTGTAGAGGTAAGTTTTGGCACAAACATAGGAGAAAAATACAACATCCTTTATGCAAAAGTCCATTAAAACAAGTAGCTTTCGTTGTGAAAATATTAAAAACTGACACGTTTCTGGTGTATCTCACGCCCTTAATCTTAGTTAAGGTTTAGTAGTATAGGTTTCCATCAACTGGAATCTCCTTGTTATGGCGGATGGGTTCATGCAATTTTATCAAAATGTGGACTATGAATCTTAAATTTATAAGAATGGTCTATACTGCAGTATTGTAGATCAAAATTCATATACTCTATGTTCACATATACCTTAACTCTCTCAGAGTGGAGTTTTACGTGGTTGTTTGCTACAAAAATGCAGTCAAAGCAACCTGCACCTGTACATTCATTGCATTTTGCTGGAAAGTGTTCACTTGTTTCATTTTTTGGAGATGAAGGGAAGAGTTGGATGGCTGGAGCAGCAATGCTACAAGGGGGGTTGAGATAAAGAACAGATAGCTAAAGTCCGGAGACATGAGAGGCAGTGTCAACTCGTGCCATATAGGTAGATGACACGGCAGCATAGTGTGAGTAGTGAGACAGCACAGTAGAGAGGCATCAGCCCCACCAGAGGCAGAAGATATCAGGCTACTGGTTGAGGGAAGAAATATTCTCATGACCATAAATGGTTTGTAAAAACAAGCAACTTTACATGATTACAGACAACTTTCGCAGTCTATCAGAAGACGCCGGTCTCCCAGGCAAGGATTGTAGTGCTTACAAACTGTTTGCAATAGAGCTTATCAGATCCGGCCAACTTCAGCATCTCTGCTCTCCTCCGATTCTACAGAGACCACGCTGTTCCTACCTGCACCATCAGAGAGTGCACAGTTCAGGCCGGCAGCAGCACGATGCCAGTGGTCTAAACTGTCAATCATGCAGGAGCACGCTGCTCCCTGGCAAACAGGAAGCTGGGATGCTGGGGAGTGTTTCACTCCTGCAGAAGAAGGCGAGAAAACGCTTTTTTCATCCACCAGTGGTTGTAGGTTTGGTCGGGAAAATCTAGATTTACCAGTTACTACAGTTTGTTATCATGTGTTCAATTGTTGGGAAAATTCTACAGGTGCTCAAGGATGTGATTGAGAACGCACCGTCTACTCTTGCTCCGATAAGTTCAGCATGATCTATAGATGGAGAATCATTCATTTAATGTTACCCCATTTCTCTTTTCTCTACCAATTACTTTTGTTATTATATATGGAAGCTGACTGGTAAAAAATAATTGTAAGTCAGGAAAATAGCGGTCTTTTAGGAGCGCTGTGAGGGCAGCAAGGGAATTGAAAAGGGAAAGCAGGATTCAACGCAGCTCCAGCCGTGCACCTTCGAGAAGGAACAAATGAAACTTGAAAAAACAAGCACGGTCACAGGAACGCTGAAATGAAGCCAGGACAAAAATATTGGTGTAAACCACAACGCGTTTCAACGGTACCCCGTCTTCATCAGGTGGAAGTTTAAAAAAAAAAAAATAAATAAATAATTAACACATATACAATACTTTTTTTTATATATCTAAAAATGTCATTCTGAGTAAGTTGCCTACAAGCACCTAACAAAATATCTCCTATAGGAGTTTTAGAGAAGCCAGAAAGTGAAGCTTCATGCCCAACAAGGCCTATCGTTTAGAACAAAAAAATGTGTGACTTTTGATGAACTCATAGTTTTGGTAGTTTTGCCGACAATATATGTTGACTTACGGATTTAAATATTTCTTTAGCAGGTATTTCTGGTCTGCACCAGAGACGGAGCAGCAGACGGCTCACTCACTGTCATATGCTTCTAGTTCACAGAAGTTATGGATGTTCATCCAGATCACAATCAGTCTCAGTACATTTCATTGGCTCCCAACACATTGGGAAAGGGTAATAAAAACAGACAACTGAAAACAATACATTTCATTGTAACATGTGTGCTAAATAACCCAATAAAGCTCTTGCCCAGATCTCAGCTTAGTGCCAAATGATAATGAATTGCCCTGCTAACATAACAGATGGATAGAGAGCGGCTCAGACGGCTAAATAACTCTAACTAACTCATCATTCATACATTTTTGGAGTATGACATATAATCCCGACTGTCTTTAATATTAGAAATAAAACAATGATGAGAAATTTAATTTTGAATTCCACATCAAATTAAATCCTGACAATGGCTCATCTTTATGCACTGGAGGCCAAACATGACACATGGCTTGGTTTACTCTCAGAGTAGGTGCAAATTAAACCCTTTCTCAAGAGCTGTAATTTATCTGCAAAATATCTGGAATGAACTCGCTTTGGCTGGATCGATCTCACATATATTATCCATGACGACGAATATTAGCCACAAGTCTGTATAATCAGAAAATATTGAAGCTAGTGTTATTTTAATATAAATGTATTGATCGGAGCAAGTACAATCTAAAGACCTCAATACACATTAGGGTAAAGTCAGCCAAATCGTCAGATACCGGTGGGGTCACCTGACAGGGTATTGTATGTGGGGGAGAAGGTTCCAGCCTGTTGGATTTCCAATGGCCAATTCTTTTGTTCCGCCAGAGGAGTCTAAAAAGAGCACTCCGCCGAGCATCCATGTCCATGGTGAGTCGGGAGATAGCTGATAGGTTTTCTATGTGTTTGGCCAATCTTATATCCCCCATGCACCTTAGACAGCTATCTGTTCCGATCCCCCATACATGCTCAGCTGAGAGTGAATATATCCTAAATAGGAAGAGTGGAGAAAACCACTTACAGACTTCTCCACTTATTTCCATGATTTCTGCCATTAGGGAAGAGTCAGTAAGCCACCATATGCTACATTTAGACATTCACACTTTTTCTTGGCCATCACACTGAGCCCTATAGTTTCATCGATCCAAACAAATATCTGTTTTTAAAACGAGTCTATGTCTCTGGTTCGTGAGGGTGAGCGCAAGTCCTATTCTCATCAGATTTTCGAGATCAGACTTGGCCATTAAAGTATATGGGGATCCGTGAGAGACAGATTATAACTGGGAAGATAGACTTTGTACTTCAAAGCTCCATCTGAGTTTCATCCATTTTTAACTGACACATTGTTAAGAGTCAATGAATTACAAAAGTTCAGACAGTCTACCTGCATCAGTGAAAAACAAAAGGGGTGCCACAAAAAAAAAATGGAACCAACTAGAATGACATCTGCCAAATAAAAATTGGTTCATTTTTCCCGAATGGCAAAACTCACAAGGATGTGTGAATCTAGCCTTACAGTACATTCACACATCCATGTGATGTGTCGGTGTGCTGACTGACTTTTTCATTGGAGTGCACACAGACCTATTGAGTATGTCCTGTTTTGATCTTGAAAATCAGACATGCCCTCATTTTCACAGATCTCATTCTCGGACCCTACATTTAACTCAGTGTATCCGTGTGTTGCCCCCCCAAACAATTTTGGGAAGAACTTGGACATTTTGCATGGACGTGTGAATCCACTCTTAGTGTTGTTTCTGTGATGGCAACTTAAAAAGACAAAAATTTGTGGCCACAGTTCCCGATTTGTGCTGTATGTTGGGTATATGCTGGACTTGTTTTCGGTTGGTGGTTACCTTCCTCTGTTCTCTTCCCTCCCTTGGGGTGTTCCATGCAGTTGCTAAATAATACAATTACACTGCGCCCAAAAAAAATCTGTGTAAGGGGCCTGAATTACACTGCCCAATGAGTAAACTAGAGGGGTTAGGTCACTTAGAAAAGGAGCGGAACGGCACTGGATACCGGACAAGGTGGTGGTAGATGGGTATATTAATGCACACACTACATTACATCCACATATGCACAGATTTAGAGAAAAAAAACTTCATGGGAAACTTCATTAATGCACATAATAAACAGTGGATGATTGCTAATATAATACACAATGTACCCAATGAAAAACTATTCCCATTTTGGCAATTTATCTCACCTGATTCCTGGAGGTCCAACTTCTGGGAATCCCATTGTCAATGTGACTGCCAGAGATAGACATGTACAGCGCTCATTTATCGCCGCCAGTCTTATAGACAACTAATTCAGAGGAGGTGCCACAGCTCCATTTTAATGGGGCATTTCAGAGCCTGATTTGCAGAATCCTTGAAAATCTTAGCTGTCAGACCCCCATCAGTCAGCAAGTGGAGAATGACCAGTTTCAAGCTATTAAGTATCAGCATGGCATAAACATGAGTGTATTGACATGGCATCATTAGGAGATTATCATAATGAATCCATTAAACATATATTATAGCTTATTTACATAGAATAAAGCCTATAATCCTATAAACCAGTACAACAATCTGTCTTTGCAATGAGAAGATTCGCTTCCATCACTACATCACTAAACAAAATTTGGATGCTAAGAACTGGGGCAGAGGTGGCAGTCGTACCTGTTCCTTGGCACCTGTAGTAGCTTTCAGGCCTCCCTGCCACATAACAAGATACCAGTGTTATAAATGACGCATTGACGGCTGTAGATATGATATTCGGAAGATTTTAAGGTTGAGATAAATTTATTTGAAGATGACTTTATAAAAAGGACTCTACAGCAAATACAATGCATTTCCTGACAGAAAACACCAAGTCTGACCTTAAGATGTAGTAAAACTGCAATTTTACTACCAACTCATGGGCAACTAGATGTCATGAGAATATTCTAGTCTAAAGTAGACTTAGGGGAAGAGAGGAAGAACATACGTCTGTAAGAAACCGATGCTGGAAAATCTCCTTGTAATGTCCTAATCCATCCCATGGTCATTTGGACTTCTGCTACGCTAATGGCAAAAAGAGTCCAAAGGCTACATTCACACATTGCTTTTTTGCTGCTTTTTATTCTGCGGCCAAAGCCTGAACTCCTTGGTAGTAAAAAAAACTGCAGACAAAACACAGGTTTTGCTTCCATTTTTGTCGCATTTTCAGAATCCCAACATTCAGTTTTCATTCCACCTTGGTTGGTAGGGCACTGCTAACTTTTACACATTGGTAGGGTATTGAGTTAGTAGGACATTGTTTACTTTTACACATTGGTAGGGCATTGAGTTGGTAGGGTATTGTTTACTTTTACACATTGGGAGGGCATTGAGTTAGTAGGACATTGTTTACTTTTACACATTGGTAGGGCATTGAGTTAGTAGGACATTGTTTACTTTTACACATTGGTAGGGCATTGAGTTGGTAGGGCATTGTTTACTTTTACACATTGGTAGGGCATTGAGTTAGTAGGACATTGTTTACTTTTACACATTGTTAAGGCATTGAGTTGGTAGGGTATTGTTTACTTTTACACATTGGTAGGGGATTGAGTTGGTAGGGTATTGCTTACTTTTACACATTGGTAGGGCATTGAGTTAGTAGGACATTGTTTACTTTTACATATTGGTAGGGCATTGAGTTGGTAGGGTATTGTTTTCTTTTACACATTGGTAGGGCATTGAGTTGGTAGGGCATTGTTTACTTTTATACATTGGTAGGGCATTGAGTTAGTGGGGCATTGTTTACTTTTACACATTGGTAGGGCATTGAGTTGGTAGGGTATTGTTTACTTTTACACATTGGGAGGGCATTGAGTTGGTAGGGTATTGTTTACTTTTACACATTGGTAGGGCATTGAGTTGGTAGGGTATTGTTTACTTTTACACATTGGTAGGGCATTGAGTTGGTAGGGTATTGTTTACTTTTACACATTGGTAGGGTATTGAGTTAGTAGGACATTGTTTACTTTTACACATTGGTAGGGTATTGAGTTAGTAGGACATTGTTTACTTTTACACATTGGTAGGGCATTGAGTTAGTAGGGTATTGTTTACTTTTACATATTGGTAGGGCATTGAGTTAGTAGGACATTGTTTACTTTTACACATTGGTAGGGCATTGAGTTGGTAGGGCATTGTTTACTTTTACACATTGGTAGGGCATTGAGTTAGTAGGACATTGTTTACTTTTACACATTGTTAAGGCATTGAGTTGGTAGGGTATTGTTTACTTTTACACATTGGTAGGGGATTGAGTTGGTAGGGTATTGCTTACTTTTACACATTGGTAGGGCATTGAGTTAGTAGGACATTGTTTACTTTTACATATTGGTAGGGCATTGAGTTGGTAGGGTATTGTTTTCTTTTACACATTGGTAGGGCATTGAGTTGGTAGGGCATTGTTTACTTTTACACATTGGTAGGGCATTGAGTTAGTGGGGCATTGTTTACTTTTACACATTGGTAGGGCATTGAGTTGGTAGGGTATTGTTTACTTTTACACATTGGGAGGGCATTGAGTTGGTAGGGTATTGTTTACTTTTACACATTGGTAGGGCATTGAGTTGGTAGGGTATTGTTTACTTTTACACATTGGTAGGGCATTGAGTTGGTAGGGTATTGTTTACTTTTACACATTGGTAGGGCATTGAGTTGGTAGGGTATTGTTTACTTTTACACATTGGTAAGGCATTGAGTTGGTAGGGCATTGTTTACTTTTACACATTGGTAGGGTATTGAGTACTTTTACACAATGGTAGGGTATTGAGTTGGTAGGGCAACAGCTTTCCAATTCACTCAGGAAAAAAACCAAGCATTTGCATGAGATTTCTGAAATCTGATAGCCTTTGCTGGTACTGCCAAAAGAAGCCTTAATTTGCAGAAAAAAACAGCAAAATTGCAATATGTGACCATAGCCCAAAAAACAGAAAACATCTCGCTCACTAAGCAACATCTCTAAGTAGAAATTTAGTCCATTCACTAGCCCTGATAACTGAGGAAAAGAACAATTTACAGAAGTCAGCTTGTTGAGTCTTTCTATATAACACATACACGCAAAAATATAGAAAAGTATCATGTCTGCAGTCTGTGGAACCATTTGACGCAGCATTCATGCCTGAGCAGTAATGTCTCCCACTGGGGAGTAATGTATACAACATGAGAAAAGGCGGTTTGCAAACTGCCCCCATTAGAGTTATAATTTCACATTAATATTAGTTTTTGTCCAACTCCCATTATTTCCTGGGGCCTTATGTGGCACATAGCAATGTACAACTAGAGCGTCATTGTCACTTTTACTTCTCGGCAGACTCATAAACGCATCAGATGTCAGCATAGATCATCTTAAATGCATCTAGACTTTCTGTACAAAGGCCAGATGTCTCAAAAGACATCTGCGAGTTCATTAGTTTACAGTCAAATGAAAGCCACTTGTATGTCAATCTATGGCCAGCTTTATATTTGCACATATTAGACAGCAGTTTATGAGCACCGCTGTACTTGCGTTTCAGGGTCTCCGCTATATGAGGGGGGCACTGCCAGACAGCTCTGTCTAATCTTTTTTCTCAGCGGGCTTTAGTGCCCCTCCTGCTTGATTTCAGCTTATAAGGCTGGAGTCATTATTAGGGATGAGCGGCCCTGTGGATGTTCAAGTTAGTCGGGTTCAACCAAAGTTTTGTCCAAAGTTCGGATTGGGTCCCAGAACCATACCCAAAGCAGAACGCAAACCACATAGAGGTCAATGGGGTCCCGAACTTTGTTATTGTAAAATGGTTGTAGAAAGGGATAGGGGGCTGCGAAAGGAAGCAGGGTATCCCACAGAGTCTCTCCCTCTTCTTCTCTCTTCCTCTCTCGTTCCTCCTCTCCCTCGCTCAGCTTCTTTTAACAACTTCAGGTTAAGCGGCTAGGCGGTTAAAAGAAGTGAAACGGCCATTCTTATTTATACTAGAAGTCAATTAGAGAGTTTGGAAGATGCCTGGAAATCTTTTTGAGCATTTTCCCAACATTTTTGTTTGAAAAATTGCTAGCTGTTATTTCCTTCCCGAATAGTCCTAAACAAACAGCCAGAAAACGTCTGTTCACAAAAATGCACAAGTACTATTTTATTTTTTTCCTTTTAAAATTTTGCAACTCTATGAAGTGGTTCAGCTAATGCCAAAGACCCAAGGCAGTGGTCCTGCCACAGACGCCTGTTTGGATGCCCCGTATCGCCATTGTTCTATGTGCAGGGGAGCAGAGGACTCAGATTGGGAGAGTATAAACTTTGTTATTTTGAGATGGGGTGGCTCAAAGGTGGCATTATTACTTTTGGAGGGGACACTCAGGACGCATCATTACATAAGGGAGCACTAAAAGGGCATTAATACTTCTTAAAGGGGGCACTCGGGGTCAATATTTTTTTAAAGACAGCATTCAAGAGGCATGATTACTGGCTCAGTGGGCTCAGTACTTGCTTTGCCCTTCGTGCTGGTAACACACACTACACTACATCACAGGATCATGGGGTGCATTAAAAGAGGTCTGGATACACATGATGAGAGCATTATACTGCCTCTGTACAAATCCCTAGTTAGACCACACATGGAGTACTGTGTCCAGTTTTGGGCACCGGTGCTCAGGAAGGATATAATGGAACTAGAGAGAGTACAAAGGAGGGCAACAAAATTAATAAAGGGGATGGGAGAACTACAATACCTAGATAGATTAGCGAAATTAGGATTATTTAGTCTAGAAAAAAGACGACTGAGGGGCGATCTAATAACCATGTATAAGTATATAAAGGGACAATTCAAATATCTCGCTGAGGATTTGTTTATACCAAGGAAGGTGACGGGCACAAGGGGGCATTCTTTGCGTCTGGAGGAGAAAAGGTTTTTCCACCAACATAGAAGAGGATTCTTTACTGTTAGGGCAGTGAGAATCTGGAATTGCTTGCCTGAGGAGGTGGTGATGGCGAACTCAGTCGAGGGGTTCAAGACAGGCCTGGATGTCTTCCTGGAGCAGAACAATATTGTATCATACAATTATTAGGTTCTGTAGAAGGACGTAAATCTGGGGATTTATTATGATGGAATATAGGCTGAACTGGATGGACAAATGTCTTTTTTCGGCCTTACTAACTATGTTACTATGTTACTATGTTACTGCATGTCTTAAAGTCTCTGATCTAGTAGATTAAAATATTTTCCCGACCGTCTACAATAGTGATTCTGCTTTCACCTGTGGGCAGAGCTTTCTTTTATTTCCTCTGTTTGCCTTCAGATTCATGCACAAGTTGAATCAGGCCTGTGCATTAGATATAGTTGTGTTTACGCAGCTGATCGCTTTGATGGTAGAATTCCCTCTCAACTTAAAATAGAACAGGTAGAAATATAAAAATGATTTCATCCATGATTGTTCCTAAATGAATCGTGCCGCCCACCCATGACATTGCATTAATGGTATTCAAGAGGATAAGAGGTGTTCTGCAGTAACCAGCAGCTGCAACTACACAGTGAATGTACAGTGCCACCGCCCAACGGAGCTTATAAATGACTGGTGGGAGTGCCAGGTGTCACACCCTCACCGATCTGATATTAATGACCTATGCTAACTATACTATTCTGATATGGATGACCTATCTCACCATGTGACCGGACAACCTCTTTAAAGGGATTGTCCTGCCTTGTGAAAGTCTGCAGTCTCTCTATGTAACTGTAGACTTCCGAATCCTTACAGCACTCTCACTATACACTCTGGGGATTCTCCAGTACCAAGACCGGGCAGTCATGTAACCGCAAACATACAAATTGCATACATGCAGTCACATGCCAACTAGACACACTTGGCCTCGCTCTATACAAGTGAATTGAGCAAGGCCGAGCACGTCTAGTGGGAATGTGCCGGGAAGTATGCAAATCTCATACTTGCGGTCACATACAACACAGTCTTGGAAGTGACACTAGGGAATTCTAACAGTGTGCAGAGGGCCTCGCTCTATGCAAGGGAATTGAGCAAGGCCGAGCACGTCTAGTGGGAATGTGCCGGGAAGTATGCAAATCTCATACTTGCGGTCACATATAGCACAGTCTCGGAAGTGACACCAGGGAATTCTGACAGCATCTGGAAAGGATTCAGAAGTCCGAGATCACATAGAGTGACTCCAAACTTTTATCACAAGATTGAACAACCCATCTATGATTGGTTGGTTGCTTTTAAAAAGAAAAACAGTTTTTCTCATAGAGATCTGCCCCATGATGACTGCATTGGTCATATATTTGTATTACCTGTGTGTAAAGCCTCAGACCTAAAGAATTATTGTATTACTCTGGAATAAACTAGACGTTATCACATCAGTCATCATCATGGCTGTAATCAGGGTACATATACAAAGTGAGATAATAAGCTGGCATGATCATAATTCAAGAAGCAGTATACGGTTCTGTATATACACAACTTTGAATACTGTATATACATTTCCATGTAGCCACTCATATAGGAATAAACTAACACAGATGCAGCGGAGTAAATAATCCGAGTGTGTTTATAAAGAAACCCCTATTACTGCCATAATATATTTTAAGATGTGTTGTAGTTACACATTGGTGCAATAAACTGTAAATAAATAGCAAGAAAATGGTTAAAAGTGTTCATTATAGGCTTAGACACAACGATTATTATCTGGCCAATACACTGTCATGCCTTATGATGGCCCTTAAAGGGGGTTCTCTCATCATCATAAATTGGTGATAATGCAAAGTGCTAGTAAAAACAATTAACTTTGCAATTAAGCATTAATCCTCTCCGTTCTCAAGAACATTTCATTTTATTGTACAATGGTCTCTGCGAGAATACCGGCCACCTCTGCAGTCTATCAGAGGTGGCCAGTTTCCTAGGCAAGCTGCTTGGAAGCTAGCCAAATTGCTGAATCCAGCCCTGCATTCTCCGAAAGCTACAGAGGTAAAGCTGCCTCTGTTAGCACCATGAGAAATCACACAGTTTGGGCCGGTGGTGTGGCCATCCCACTGCTCCAAAATGTCACTCATCAGGAGCGCACCCTAATGAGTGAACAGCAAGCCAGGAGGCTGCAGAGTAGCATGCCCCAAAATGGCAATTTTGAGAATCACGAGCTTATTGTTGTTGTGCTACTCACTTCTAATACCTCATTCTTCAGCTTTCGAGTCCCTAAATGTCCCTTTCCAGATTGAGTCCAACATATTTTTTTTTTTTGGCTCAATTTGCTGTGTGTGTCATGGGGGTGCTGGCTGACTGCTCATTTTAATAGCTAAGTCAGCCCCCTTCTCAAGTTCTTGTAACTGAAGAATAGAGCGCCTTTCAAAACATCAAGTATATTATTATTAATATTAAAGAGTTATTCCCAAATTAACAAGTTATAACCCTATAACCTGCATAACTTAATAATATAGGGTTTTTTTTAAATTTGTATATCCCCTTTTAATGTAAATGGGACTGAGTTGCAGTACCAGTTACATCCTTTGGACAAATGTGGTGCTGGTTTGGAAAAGGCAGTCATATTTTTCTAATCTTATATAGCCTATTAAAAAGTGTTTCTCTTAGATCAGGAACTCACTGACAAATTTTATCAGTAAATATAGTAAAACATGCCATTTATATGATTAGGTGAAAACGGTCTTTGGAGGCGCGGGTAATGACTGCTGAAAGGGGCCCACACTGGACTTTCATCTATCACTGGTCCTCGTAGAAAAGCTGTTTTATTTTATTAAGTGGCTTCAAAGTAAAAAATATAGATAATAGATGAAAGTAATGTACAGAATTAAAAAAAAATCTATTTTGAAAATTGAAAAATATTTCCAAATATCTAATTAAAGACATAGTCTGGGAATAATTTATTTTTTTATTAAATGGTTGCAGACATAGAAAATAACAAACACAGCAATACTCACCCTCCTCAGGTCCAGTGCTGCCTCTCCACTGCTGCTCCAGTGTTCCAAGACTGGAGAAGTGATGAAGATGCATTACTGGACCTGGGGAGGGTGAGTGTACGGGTTTTTGTTGTTAGTTATGTGTGCAATCCTATAATAAAATAAAATATTCGTGGACATCCCCTTTAATTTCCATGTTACTGTAGATGACCACAAAGAATATTTTTCGCAGCTGCGAATTTTTTGCCACCCTAGATGAGAGGCCTGAGTACTGAGGATGTGAAGTCCAGTGGAAAGATCGTGGAGATTAGTATAATTCCATATGATCATCTCCCGAAGACACTGTACAACACCACTGCTGGTGATCTCCCCAGACAGCTGGGAAAGGCGAGCTGAACACACCTACCATAGCGGAGCGCGCACAGCCTGGAATCATTATCCAGGAACAAAGGTTTCATTTTGAAAATGACTCCAATGAAGATGATGAGAGGATTGCTCGCAATGCCTTCTGAGCATATGACATATCAATGAAAACATTTGAAGCCCATGAGCGCTTTTGCAGGCCAGCTGGCCCAATGATCATGTACGGACCAATCACAATCAACAAAGTGTGCAGTAATGCAGGAAAGACATGCTTAATTATACAATACAGCATCAAGAACGTCCATGGGTCGCTTAGCCGAGCCTATGAGTAATGCTAGGAACTAGACAAAGCTTAAAAGAGCGCCATATAAATGATACCATCTCACTCCGGTCAGTAGTCTTCTCCTAACTTCACAATGAGATCTTTAACTCTTTTACTGCGGGTAGATTTGAGCAGGCCATATGCATTAAAGGGTTATCCAGGACTATTTTATCTTTTCACTATGGACCAAAAAATTACCTACCTATTCAACCCTGGTACCAGCACAGAGCAGGTACTGACGGCTCCTGCCTATGATTCTGCTGCTTCACGCTGACAGAGCAGCTCTTCCTCTCCCGGGCTGCTCTGTCGATGGGGCGTGACTGCCAACGTCATGCTGATTGTCAATTGGCTCCCCGCAGTTATGCAGTGAGGAGACGGTTGTCAATCAGCATTACATTGGCAGTCATGCACCATCGACAGTAGAATAACGAATACTCAGGGTACACAAACAAGGAGTCTCAGGGATACTAGTGAAAAGGGAGTTGATCCCCAATGTACATCCGAAGAATTATTCACTTGTTACAAGCAATGCTGATGATATCTATTTATTTACATGGGTATAGGAAGTATCACACAATTGGTGCTGCAGCGTCCTTACAGGACAACCTACATAACCCTTCTGGAATACCCTGCGACATTTTGGGAAAGATTCCTCTAATCTAAATATCAATCCCTTGACGCAATCAAGAAGTAATTTCTTCCTTTTGAGTGCATTACCTTTACCCATGTAAATAAATAAACATCATCACTGCACGCCCAAACAACAGAACAGAGTGGAAGAGAAGTTACTGCTCTGTCGAGATCAGCACCGGGCACACAGCTATTTAGCAACGAAGTGCAACTACCTGCCTGTTAGTTCTTAGGCCCATAGTAAAAAAATAAAGAAGTCCCAGATAACCCCTTTAACGCCTTCCCGACCTTAGATGTATGGGAATGCCCTGGAGATTTTAGGCTCAGAGAAGCTGTGCGCGCGCAATCGCTGCAATCTGACAGCTGACACCCGACTCTCACTGCCAGGAGCGAAGTTTAATCCCCTAAATGCTGCGATCAATATAGAAGGCAGGGAGAGGGAGGGGGCTCCATCGCGAGGGGACGATCGTTGCCATAGTGACCCGACGTCGTGGGTATAACGTACTGGGCACTACAACGATCTGGGCAGATTTGCAATTTTCACTCAGCAACATCCAATGCTACTTGTTTCAAATGATCACTATCTTTGTAGATAAATTCCACAATGGGTAAAAAATCCAAAATGGGGTTAAGGTACCGTTACACCAAACGATTTACCAACAATCACGACCAGCGATACGACCTCGCCGTGATCGTTGGTAAGTCGTTGGGGGGGGCCCTGGAGAGCTGTCACACAGACAGCTCTCCAGCGACCAACGATGCCGAAGTCCCCGGGTAACCAGGGTAAACATCGGGTTACTAAGCGCAGGGCCGCGCTTAGTAACCCGATATTTACCCTGGTTACCATTGTAAATGTAAAAAAAAAAAAAACAGTACATACTTACATTCTGATGTCTGTCACGTCCCTCGCCGTCAGCTTCCCGCACTGACTGTGAGGGCCGGCCGTAAAGCAGAGCACAGCGGGGACGTCACCGCTGTGCTTTATGGCCGGCGCTCACAGTCAGTGCGGGAAGCTGACGGCGAGGGACGTGACAGACACCGGAATGTGAGTATGTGTTTTTTTTTTTTTACATTTACAGTGGTAACCAGGGTAAATATCGGGTTACTAAGCACAGCCCTGCGTTTAGTAACCTGATATTTACCCTGGTTACCAGTGAACACATCGCTGGATCTGCGTCACACACGCCGATTCAGCGGGTGATCAGCGACCAAAAAAAAAAAGCCTGATCATTCCCAGCGACCAACGATCTCCCAGCAGGGGCCTGATCGTTGGTCGCTGTCACGCATAACGATTTCATTAACGATATCGTTGCTACGTCACAAAAAGCAACGATATCGTTAAAGAAATCGTTATGTGTGACGGTACCTTTACTGGTGGGGGGTTTCCACTGCTTAGGCACATCAAGGGCTCTTCAAACCCAACATTTGGTCTCCTAATAATTCTAGTCAATTAGTTTTCCCCCATATATGGGGTATCGGCGTACTCAATAGAAATTGCAAAAAAAAAAATTGGGGCTAAAAAACATTTTTGTGGAAAAAAAGTGATTTTCTATTTTCACAGCTCAACGTTATAAACTCCTGTGAAGCACCTGGAGGTTCAAGGTGCTCACCACACATCTAGATATATTTCTTGTGGGGTCTAGTTTCCAAAATGTGGTCACTTGTGAGGTTTTTTTTCACTGTTCAGGCACATCAGGGGCTCTCCAAATGCACCATGATGTCTTCTCTCAATTTGTGATTGACGATAATGTCACATTTGCATGAAGCCGAAAAGTGGGGCCCTGGAGTTGGTGGAGTTGGTTACTGGTGGACCCTCGGCACCACGGTCCGACACTGGGTGACTACATGACACTAAAGAGATTCCAAACCATTTTTTAACAGAAATATTTCAAATGTTGTATTTTAAAGAAAAATAAATTCTACCCTGAAAGCCTTATCCTGACATCTAACCATAACTGCGAGGCTATAAACAGCATTAATAGGGCGATTGCTCAGCGTATAGTACTATTATGTAATATAAACACACATACATATATATGCATATCCAGGTACGCTGGTAAATCTGTTCCCTTAACTTTCTCTGGTTCAGTGTCCAAGATCCCCCCTTAAAATAAACGTCAGGGCTTGAATGAACAAGGCTCCTATTCACCGGAGCCCTCCTCTGTCAATCCCTCTTATGTTTGGCTTATTCAAATAAAATAAAGTGATATATGCGTCTTATTCCACCAGGCGAGCCCAGGCCCGCTGCTCATTAGTGGCTCATGTCTGGCTAGAGAGAGGGAGGTCGCATATCCTGATTTCCAGGAGGGCTATTAGGGAAGAAGGAAGGGGGGCCATGGAATTGGCAGTGAGAGGCACCCACAGGCAAACCTACATTCAGGAAAGTAAAGAAAACCTACACAACCAAGTAAGGAAACAATCATCTGCTTTCATAGTGGAGCACGGGATAGCTGCATTTATTTAAACACTTATAATGTCGTAATTATGTTGTTTTTCCAGGTTCATTGTTTCTCAGTGTTTTCTGAAAGTCAAAAGCAAAAAGTAAAATATAATGAAGAAAGCTAAAGACTGGTCTGCAGATCCTAATCATTGTAGCTGAATATGTTACCAATCTAAAGTCTAGAGGATTTCTAGACCCTCGTTGGACAGCATTTGGAGATCAAATTTGAATTGGTCACTAGGATCCACCCTCTTATGTCATCTATATAGGCATAATGAATAAAATGATACCTTGAGATCTGTGATCTGATGTCTTATTCCAGAGAAATCCACATTTGTCTTAATATGTAAATGAGCTGGTAAGATCTATGGGCGGGACATAGATCTCCCCAAGACTCTGCCTCCAGAGCTTATTTTAATTGAAAGGACGTGTTACCAGCGTAAGACATATAGGCATATAATGGCTGACATTCCGCTCTACTGATTTACATGTCTCACACTGGTAACACTCTCGTTCATTTAAAATAAGCTCTGAAAGCAGATTCCCTGGGAGATCTATGTCCGGCCCATAGATCTTACCAGCTCATTTACATATAAGATAAATGTGGATTTCTCTGGAATAAGACATTGGACCGCAGATATCAAGGTATCATTGTAATCATCTTGTGGTTTAAGAGGGTTGATCCTACTGATTTGCGAAAAATGTATTTTTCCACCTCCATTAAGTAAAAAGCGGATCCTTTTCAAATGGGAGAAAAACGGATAGCTATTTAAGGGATCCATTTTCCATAGCCTTCAGTGTTAAAAAAAACGGATCCAGTTGAAATAATGGATTGCTGCTGGATCAGTTCTGAAGGATGGTTACTGGACGTAGCCTTAATGGGACCTGAGTTTTTTCCTCCATGATAAGAGGCATCATCGTCCTCTGCCTGTGCAGAAATAAAATGCATATTTGTCAGAGTGTATATTCAGGCAAGGCAGATAAAGGTGGCACTTTCCTAGTGTTCTTTGGCAGCAGCAGGCAGTTTGTGTATATTGGCCAGAAACTTGGAGAGCAGTAAAGGTGTCACCATCAAATGATTTATTATTTACCCAAAAAGAGGTGAATAATTTTAGCCTCTGTGAGTTACAAGTGTAGATGCTCTAAATTATGGATATTTGCTTTGACTTGGAAAGAGTGTGAGATGCATGGGATGTCCTGCACTTATAAGCTCAGTGTTAGACATCCTGTATTAATGGACCAATAGGGTTGGGAATGTTTTCCTGAATTTCCAGAATATAATTATAACCCTTTACGATCAACACAGAGCTTTATTCATTGACCTGGATCTCATGGCCTTGACTGTTTGACCTCAGCGTGGAACCTAAGGGAAAGCCAAAGTGCACACTACAAAGTCGCCCACATCTAAGAAGTGATATATAAAGTTCTGCAGCATAGCGCGAGAAGTGTTTACTCACTGGAAAAACAACCACTAACTAGAAGCCATACATCGATTAAAGTGGACCTGTTACCAGGTCAAAAGTGGCCAGTTATTGCAGTTATTGCTCTTAGTTTATTCCCGCTGAGCCACTAGGTATTACGATAAATCCTTCATACCGTACCAGTGACCTTTTTATTTAGTGTTAACGTTTCTGGTGTTCACCAAAGGGGTGTTGGCCACAGGATTATTTAGAAGTGGGTCTTAATTACCATATGGGCCACACCCCCTTTTAAAGACTATAAAATTAGTACTAAATTAACAGGTCCATATATTTGGAACCATATGAAGGATTGAAAAAAGTCATGCTCAGAGAAGCATTGGGAATAAATTAAGAGCAAAAACCGGCCTCTTTTTGACCTTGTGACAGGTACTCTTTAAACCAAATTGAGATACAACATAATTTTTGTATTTCTTTGCAGTTTTATCTCAGCAAATGATCCTAAATAACCTGAAACATACACACATTTTGATAAGATAAGGGTCTGGAGAGGTACAAGGATCTAAAGCTGTCCAAACTCATTAAATTGATGTCAACCAAACTTGCCAATTTTGGCGAGTCCGGCTAAACGCCTAAAGTGTATGGTGGTGTCCTGATTCTCTCCGGACTGCAGATGTCGGAGAGAGAAGGATTGAGAAAGTGCATTTCAATAATTCCAATTATTTTCCTCTCAGGTAAGATAGGTCACCAGGGGTGTCCGGTAGTAGCTAACTTCAATTTCCCTATTTAGAACACATGCAAGCTCGACTATGTATGTGTATGGAGGGGTGAAAAGGAACAGTTGTTGGCTAAACTAGCATTTGGCCTATAGTCATCAAAAATGTACCATGCTTGATCCAGGAGAGAACGACTCGATTCGTAGTACTCTGGTTCAGGCGCCACATCAGTGACAGCTAGAAGGTAGCCTTGCGATCCACCTCCTACGTGATGGAATTCCTGTTTTTTCTGACTTGTAGGCCCGGGGCAACATCATTGTTGTGGTGTGCCACACGCATGATGTTATCCAGGGCCTAGAGGGGCAGTGGGTGATGGCAGGTAGGAGAGGGTTGACAGGGCTTCTGTCCGATGGCCACGGGCTTTTGATATGGCCTCTGAACTATGATCTGGACATGAAAATTGATTTACTCATCTGTAGTCTTCAATCTAAGGTCTCTAGTTATAAAAAAAAACACAGAAGAAAAAAAAGCTTGATATTACTTTTTTACGAAAGCAAATGTGTTAGTACTAATTTTTGCACAATTATGAAAGAGATGGAATTGGAATCTGAAAAACTGGGAGTCGGAGTCAGAGTAGGAACTTTGGCTGAATGATTCCACGGCCCTTCATATTTATCTCTCTTTGCTATGTGCTTCTTTTTCTCATTTACCCCAATGGATAAAGGAAGCATCTTTCAATAGTTGATTCTTGACATACAAATAATTTTTAAGTCAATCCCCTAAATTTACTAACCAATGGACTAACCAATACTAACCAATATTAAGTTACCAATAATACAATGTTGAACCATTATTAAAGGGGTTACCTGGGACTTTTATTACTTTTGCGTATGGATCTGCCTGGCGTCGATTTCTTCGGGCTCAAAGTGATTATCTAGGTTCCGTTGATATCATGTCAACAGAGCAGCGTCTTCTCTTCCAATCTGCTCTACTGATGGGTGTCTTTGCCACTGTCATGTTGATTGACGGCTGGCTCTCTACTACCTAACTGCGGGGAGCCAACTGTCAATCAGCATTTCATCTGCAGTGACACCTCATTGACAGAACAGTGTGAAAGTGAAGAGCTGCTCTGTTGGCGAGATGAAATAAAGCAAGGTATCTCTGATAGAACCGACAGAGAAAAAAATAATGAAATTCCTGGATAATCTCTTTAATATCTAGATTTTATGTTCTCTAAGTCTATATATATTACTCTCGTGTGAAAAGTTCTGTCCTCATAGCCATGTAACAAGGTGGATATGTCACGTAAAACTGCACCACATATTTACCATATTCTGCACATGTACTGCTGTATACACATATGCTGATAATAATAGACAAATATAACTAGAAAACAGGTAAAAGCTAAAAATATATGTACAAAATGTCCAAACAGTCAGACCAGGACAGGACACGTGATTAGCCCTTGTTTCATTGCATTTCCTGTTATGATTCAGGAGGTTATAAATGTTGTACTGAATTCTTTTTTTCTGTGTCTTAATCCTGCCCTGCAGCCCTCCATGTATTTTTTAAGCATTACCGCACCCCACAAATAATTGTAGCACTGTATATTAATCCTGCCCTGCAGCACACTTTTCTATTGAATTGTTGACCACACGCACATAAGCTCATTATACCAGTTGTTTGCCCAGCATGAGCGCCCCCGTAACTCAACAGTATGTCTTTCCAACATAAAGTTGATGGCCAATCACAAGCCAGTTGGCACATAAAATGCGTGCTACTCCAAGAAGCAGTGGGCATGGACACTTTTAGAATTGTTTTTCAGTTGCCCTGAAAAGCCCTTTTCAAAATGGAAAATGATTATTCCTTTATTCCAAAAGGCACAAAGCTCTTCTACAGAAATTCTCGAATTTGTCAGTTGTATAAGGCCATATGCGCATACCCAACACTTATCGTGCCAGAAATGCCTATGGTTTAACAAGCAGAGTACAGTCTTCACCACAGAAACTTGTTTTGGGACTTAAATATTCCATTCCATGTTTATGCTTACATTAATTTCCTTAACACTGCATATTAATAAATATGATAAGCCTTTCAACCAAAGTAAGCCAAATCTCTCACATGACATAATCGACGGCCGTGTGAGCTAGCCTCTTAAGGGAGTCTCTCAGCCCAAACTGACATTATAAGCTAAGCACATAGCCTTGTAGGGGACTTCGACTCAATCTCGAGCCATGGTAACTTGATAGATTAACTATTTGTAGGAAGATCAATCTTGGGCAAGCCTCGATAGGTCCACCAGGGTCTTCCCTGCCGTTATCTTAATAGTTTCAAGCCATCGGGTTGCTGGTGTTCTTCATTACCTTGTTCTTTCTATCCTCCCAACCATGATGTCTTTCTCCAGTGATTGCTCTCTTCCTATGATGTGTCCAAATTAGGCAAGTCATAATTTGGTCATCCACATCCAGATGTCCATGGTTCAAGTACAAGTTCTATCTGTGATGTTTATGGGTAAAACATGTACCTATGTCAGGCTATAGAGCTATTCACATGTCTGATTTTTTTTTACAGACCGAGTGGTCCATGCAAAATTATGGCGACAATACCGATATTAATCCGAGTGTCGGATCAAAATCAACAATGCAAGTCTAAGAAAAAAATCAGTCAGCACTTGGATACCATTGAGTCATGAATTATGAACCATGACAAACACAATGAATATCTTTCAATAGCAGTTGTTGATTTTGGCGCAAAGTAAAAAATGGTCTTTTTTTCAATCTTGAACTGGTTTTATGACTTTTTTATAGCAAAAGTCGCACATTTTGCTAAATGAAGCAAAAATTGTACCGAAACATTGTCATTGTCATACTCAAAAATACACCAGGGATGGAGTGAAGTTGCACCAAATTTTGTGACCTGATGAATCAGGAGAAAGCATCTGTAATCACTAAACTTCGCCCACAGATGGAAAACAAAAAGGCAATCACATATAAAATACACTTAAAAAAAGACGCAAATAGAATAATGAATTGAGTGCAAACAACAAATAGCGCAAACAATACAAAACTAGGCAAAAAATGGAATGATGAATCAGGGCTTGAATTTTTTAACAATTTACTTTAAAATATTTTAAATGGTTTATATAATACAGTTTTTCAAAGGCATTTTCATGATATGCGCGTTTCCTCCCATGCACAGTGCCAAGACCAAACATGCCTACAGACCACTCCTGTATTTTGACAATATTTTCAAACAGGTTACTTTACTAATTAAATCTAATTAAAATAGACTTGTACCAGAAAAACTGATTTTTGTGCCAGTTCCCAAGTGTCTGCCTAACCCAACAGTAAGCAGCCTCAAAACACATAAGACTACATTGAACTAATAATTTTATATCATTAGGCACAATCGGACTGTCTTTGGGGGAAACAGAGTTTGGGTAGGTAGGATTTCATCTACACTATCCATTGTTCTTTGCTTCACTGAAATAACATGGCCTTTCGGCAACATACTGGTTGTCACTAGTTCTCATCAATGAGCATCTAAAATGAAAAGATACTTTCCTACACTTACCCACTGCACCACTCTACATTACCTGCACAAACACTCTACATTACCCACACCACTACTCTACATTACCCACGCAACCACTTTACAGTAACCAATCCAAAACTCCACATTAACTGCACCACCACTCTACATTACACGAACCAACACTATTCATTACCATCACTACCCTTTACTAGGGTTGAGCGAAACGGGTCGAACATTTTCAAAAGTCGCCGACTTTTGGCGAAGTCGAGTTTCATGAAACCCGATCCGACCCCTGTGCGTGGTCGGCCATGCGGTACGCGACTTTCACGCCAAAGTCGCGTTTCAATGACGCGAAAAGCGCCATTTCTCAGCCAATGAAGGTAAACGCAGAGTGTGGGCAGCGTGATGACATAGGTCCTGGTCCCCACCATCTTAGAGAAGGGCATTGCAGTGATTGGCTTGCTGTCTGCGGCGTCACAGGGGCTATAAAGGGGAGTTCCCGCCGACCGCCATGTTACTGCTGCTGATCTGAGCTTAGGGAGAGGTTGCTGCCGCTTCGTCAGAAGCAGGGATAGCGTTAGGCAGGGTCCATTAACCACAAAACCGCTTGTGCTGTAGCGATTTCCACTGCCCAACACCACCTTCGGTGTGCAGGGACAGTGGAAGCTCCTTTTTTTTTTTTTTTCCTCAGCGCTGTAGCTCATTGGGCTGCCCTAGAAGGCTCCCTGATAGCTGCATTGCTGTGTGTACGCCGCTGTGCAAACCAACTGCTTTTTTCAAAGCACAAATCCTCTTGTTCCTTCCTTTCTGCACAGCTATCTTGTTTGTTTGTCCACACTTTTTATTTAATTTGTGCATCAGTCCACTCCTTATTGCTGCCTGCCATACCTGGCTGAGATTACTGCAGGGAGATAGTAATTGAAGGACAGTTCCTTTTTTTTTTTTTTTTTTTTTTTGTGGGAGATTAAGATTGACATTTCTGCTAGAATGCCATCCCTGTCTGTGTCATCTCTCACTCAGTGGGCCATAGAAAGCCTATTTATTTTTTTGCTTGATTTGGGTTCCAAAATCTACCAGAAAAAATCACAACATCAATCAGTGGGAGAAAAATATTGGCCTCAGGGCTTGTGTGCCACTCCTTACTCCTGTGTGTGCCATCTCTCACTCAGTGGGCCATAGAAAGCCTATTAATTTTTTTGCTTGATTTGGGTTCTAAATTCTACCTGAAAAAATCAATAAATCAATCAGTGGGAGATTAATATTGGCCTTTGGGCTTGTGTGCCAGTCCTAAGCGTGCCATCTCTCTCTCTCTCAGATAGTGGGCCATAGAAAGCCTATTTTTTTATTATTTTATTGGGTTTATAAATTTTCCCTGGAAAAAAAAAAAAAGTGGGAGATTAATATTGGCCTCTGGGCTTGTGTGCCAGTCCTGAGCGTGCCATCTTTCTCACAAATAGTGGGCCATAGAAAGCCTATTTATTTTTTTGGTTGATTTGGGTTCATAATTCTACCTGAAAAAATCAATCAATCAATCAGTGGGAGATTAATATTGGCCTTTGGGCTTGTGTGCCAGTCCTAAGCGTGCCATCTCTCTCTCTCTCAGATAGTGGGCCATAGAAAGCCTATTTTTTTATTATTTTATTGGGTTTATAAATTTTCCCTGGAAAAAAAAAAAAGTGGGAGATTAATATTGGCCTCTGGGCTTGTGTGCCAGTCCTGAGCGTGCCATCTCTCTCACAAATAGTGGGCCATAGAAAGCCTATTTATTTTTTTGGTTGATTTGGGTTCATAATTCTACCTGAAAAAATCAATCAATCAATCAATCAGTGGGAGATTAATATTGGCCTTTGGGCTTGTGTGCCAGTCCTAAGCGTGCCATCTCTCTCTCTCTCAGATAGTGGGCCATAGAAAGCCTATTTATTATTATTTTTTTTATTGGGTTTATAAATTTTCCCTGGAAAAAAAAAAAAAGTGAGATTAATATTGGCCTCTGGGCTTGTGTGCCAGTCCTGAGCGTGCCATCTCTCTCACAAATAGTGGGCCATAGAAAGCCTATTAATTTTTTTGCTTGATTTGGGTTCCAAAATCTACCAAAAAAAATCACTAAATCAATCAGTGGGAGATTAATATTGGCCTCTGGGCTTGTGTGCCACTCCTGACTCCTGTGAGCGTCATCTGTCACTCAGTGGGCCCTAGAAAGCCTATTTTTTGTTTTATTTGTTTTCTAAATTCTCCCTGAAAAAATCATTTTATTTTCTTTGGTTTCTAAATTATTCCTGAAAAAAATCATTTTTTTTGTATTTTTTTTTCTCTAAAGTCTCCCTGAAAAAAAAAAAAAAAATCTGTGGGAGATTCATATTGCCCCTTCTGCTTGTGTGCCAGTCTTGACTCCTGGGTGTGCCATCTCTCTCTCTCTCCCCAATTGTGGGCCATAGAAAGCCTATTAATTTTTTTGCTTGATTTGGGTTCCAAAATCTACCAAAAAAAATAACTAAATCAATCAGTGGGAGATTAATATTGGCCTCTGGGCTTGTGTGCCACTCCTGACTCCTGTGTGCGTCATCTGTCACTCAGTGGGCCCTAGAAAGCCTATTTTTTGTTTTATTTGTTTTCTAAATTCTCCCTGAAACAATCATTTTATTTTCTTTGGTTTCTAAATTATTCCTGAAAAAAATCATTTTTTTTGTATTTTTTTTTTCTCTCAAATCTCCCTGAAAAAAAAAAAAAAAAATCTGTGGGAGATTCATATTGCCCCTTCTGCTTGTGTGCCAGTCTTGACTCCTGGGTGTGCCATCTCTCTCTCTCTCCCCAATTGTGGGCCATAGAAAGCCTATTAATTTTTTTGCTTGATTTGGGTTCCAAAATCTACCAAAAAAAATCACTAAATCAATCAGTGGGAGATTAGTATTGGCCTCTGGGCTTGTGTGCCACTCCTGACTCCTGTGTGCGTCATCTGTCACTCAGTGGGCCCTAGAAAGCCTATTTTTTGTTTTATTTGTTTTCTAAATTCTCCCTGAAACAATCATTTTATTTTCTTTGGTTTCTAAATTATTCCTGAAAAAAATCATTTTTTTTGTATTTTTTTTTCTCTCAAGTCTCCCTGAAAAAAAAAAAAAAAAAAAATCTGTGGGAGATTCATATTGCCCCTTCTGCTTGTGTGCCAGTCTTGACTCCTGGGTGTGCCATCTCTCTCTCTCTCCCCAATTGTGGGCCATAGAAAGCCTATTAATTTTTTTGCTTGATTTGGGTTCCAAAATCTACCAAAAAAAATAACTAAATCAATCGGTGGGAGATTAATATTGGCCTCTGGGCTTGTGTGCCACTCCTGACTCCTGTGTGCGTCCTCTCTCACTCAGTGGGCCCTACAAAGCCTTTTTTTTTTTTTTTTTCCTAAATTCTCCCTGAAACAATCATTTCATTTTATTTGTTTTATAAATTCTTCTGTAAAAAATAATTTTTTTTAAATTTTTTTTTTTTCTGAAGTCTCCCTTTTAAAAAAAACAAACACAAATCAGTGGGAGATAAATATTTACATTTGCGCTTCAGTGACAGTCCTGCGTGTGTGCCATCTCATTTGTTGCCAACAACAACAGAGTGTGTAACATTGTGGCTGATTTTCGTTGTGGTCTCACCCACCTGTAAAGGGGTAGCTAAATCATACTGAAGTTATAGCTCACCGTGTAAGTTGTGTGACAGCAACAAATACCGTTCGTTTGGTAACGTTTTTAAAACAATGAGGAAGTCTGGTGGAAGAGGTCGTGGCCGGGGGCGTTCATTGTCAGCTGGTAATGAGGGTAGTGGTAGTGGTGGAGCATCAGGTGGTCGTGGGAAAAAAAATATTGCACCTAAGTCTGGAGCTGTGGAGCCAGGTTCGTCGTCTGGCTACACAAGGCCTCGAACCCTCCCTTTTCTGGGAGTAGGAAAACCGCTTTTAAAGCCGGAGCATCAAGAGCAAGTTTTGGCTTATCTTGCTGACTCAGCCTCTAGCTCTCGTGAAACTGGTAAAAGTAAAAGCAGCGCGTCGTTAGTGGATGTTCACGGTCAGGGACAAGTCGCTTCCTTGTCCTCTTCAGCAAAAACAACAACAGAGAAGAATGCAGCAGGCGACACAACGGGTTACTCCATGGAGCTCTTTACACATACCGTCCCTGGCTTAGAAAGTGAAGCAGTTAACAGTCCATGCCCATTACAAGTTGAATCTGACATGGAGTGCACTGATGCACAGCCACAGCCAGACTACTATGCTGGTCCTTTGACTCAGACCACAACATTGCCCTCGCAGGGTGCTGATCAAGAATCAGACCCTGATGAGACTATGGTGCCCCATCACGAACGCTATACCACCGACCGACACGGTGACACAGACGAAGTTGCACACGAGCTACAAGAAGAGGTAATAGATGACCCAGTTCTTGACCCCGATTGGCAGCCATTGGGGGAACAGGGTGCAGGCGGCAGCAGTTCTGAAGCGGAGGAGGAGGGGCCGCAGCAGGCATCAACATCGCAACAGGTTCCATCTGCCGGGCCCGTATCTTGGCCAAAACGCGTGGCAAAGTCAAAACCTGTTGGAGGACAGCGTGGCCATCCGGTTAAAGCTCAGTCTGCAATGCCTGAAAAGGTATCCGATGCTAGAAAGAGTGCAGTCTGGCATTTTTTTAAACAACATCCAATTGATCAGCACAAAGTAATCTGTCAAAAATGTTCAACTACCTTAAGCAGAGGGCAGAATCTGAAAAGTCTCAATACAAGTTGCATGCATAGACATTTAACCACCATGCATTTGCAAGCTTGGACTAACTACCAAACGTCCCTTAAGGTTGTAGCACCCTCGGCCAATGAAGCTACTCATCAACGCAACATCCCTTCCGGCAGTGTAGGGCCACCATTTTCTGCACCACCTGCAGTATCTGTGCAGGTTTCTTTGCCAGGCCAAAGCAGTCAGGGTCAGGGAATCTCCAGTTTCGTAGTAGGAAACACTGCATCTAGGGCACCGGCGGCAACAATACCATCTCCCACCGTCTCTCAGTCGGCCATGTCCACCGGCACCCCCGCTAGTTCCACGATCTCCAGCTCTCCAGTCCAGCTCACCCTACATGAGACTATGGTTAGAAAAAGGAAGTACTTAGCCTCGCATCCGCGTACACAGGGTTTGAACGCCCACATAGCTAGACTAATCTCGTTAGAAATGATGCCCTACCGGTTAGTTGAAAGCGAAGCTTTCAAAGACCTGATGGACTACGCTGTACCACGCTACGAGCTACCCAGTCGACACTTTTTTTCCAGAAAAGCCATCCCAGCCCTCCACCAGCATGTTAAAGAGCGCATCGTCCGTGCACTCAGGCAATCTGTGAGCACAAAGGTGCACCTGACAACAGATGCATGGACCAGTAGGCATGGCCAGGGACGTTACGTGTCCATCACGGCACACTGGGTAAATGTGGTGGATTCAGGGTCCACAGGGGACAGCAAGTTTGGGACAGTTCTGCCTAGCCCACGGTCTAGGAAACAGTTGGCTGTAGCCGTTCGCACCCCCTCCTCCTCCTCCTCCTCCTCCTCGTCCTCCTGCAGAAGCGAGAGCTCGTCCACAGACCGCAGTCGCACAACCACTCCATCCGCAGCTGCCACTGTTGCACACCAGGTCTCCCATTATGGGGCAGCTACTGGCAAACGTCAGCAGGCTGTATTGGCTATGAAGTGTTTGGGCGACAACAGACACACCGCGGAAGTTCTGTCCGAGTTCTTGCAGCAAGAAACGCAGTCGTGGCTGGGCACTGTAGATCTTGAGGCAGGCAAGGTAGTGAGTGATAACGGAAGGAATTTCATGGCTGCCATCTCCCTTTCCCAACTGAAACACATTCCTTGCCTGGCTCACACCTTAAACCTGGTGGTGCAGTGCTTCCTGAAAAGTTATCCGGGGTTATCCGACCTGCTCCTCAAAGTGCGTGGACTTTGCGCACATATCCGCCGTTCGCCTGTACACTCCAGCCGTATGCAGACCTATCAGCGTTCTTTGAACCTTCCCCAGCATCGCCTAATCATAGACGTTGTTACAAGGTGGAACTCAACACTGCACATGCTTCAGAGACTGTGCGAACAGAGGCGGGCTGTTATGTTTTTGTGGGAGGATACACATACACGGGCAGGCAGTAGGATGGCAGACATGGAGTTGTCAGGTGTGCAGTGGTCGAAGATTCAAGACATGTGTCAAGTCCTTCAGTGTTTTGAGGAATGCACACGGCTGGTTAGTGCAGACAACGCCATAATAAGCATGAGCATCCCCCTAATGTGTCTGCTGATGCAAAGTTTGACGCACATAAAGGATCAGGCGTCTGCACCAGAGGAAGAGGAAAGCCTTGATGACAGTCAGCCATTGTCTGGTCAGGGCAGTGTACAGGACGAGGTAGCGGGCGAAGAGGAGGTGGAGGATGAGGAGGATGATGGGGATGAGTATATTTTTAATGAGGAAGCTTTCCCGGGGTCATTGGAAATTGGTGGCGTGGCAAGGGCGGGTTCTGGTTTTTTGAGGGACACAAGTGACGTAGATTTGCCTGCAACTGCCCCTCAACCAAGCACAACCGCAGATTTGACAACTGGAACTTTGGCCCACATGGCGGATTATGCCTTGCGTATCCTCAAAAGGGACACACGCATTACAAAAATGATGAACGATGACGATTACTGGTTGGCCTGCCTCCTTGATCCTCGCTATAAAGGCAAATTGCAAAATATTATGCCACATGAGAACTTGGAACTAATATTAGCAACAAAACAATCAACTCTTGTTGACCGTTTGCTTCTGGTATTCCCTGCACACAGCGCCCGTGATCGTTCTCACACGAGCTCCAGGGACCAGCAGACCAGAGGTGTTAGAGGGGCAGAAATCAGAAGTGGCGTTGGCCAGAGGGGTTTTCTGACCAGGTTGTGGAGTGATTTTGCTATGACCGCAGACAGGACAGGTACTGCAGCATCAATTCAAAGTGTCAGGAGACAACATTTGTCCAGTATGGTTACAAACTATTTTTCATCCCTTATCGACGTTCTCCCTCAACCGTCATTCCCATTTGATTACTGGGCATCCAAATTAGACACCTGGCCAGAATTGGCAGAATATGCATTGCAGGAGCTTGCTTGCCCGGCAGCTAGTGTCCTATCAGAAAGAGTATTCAGTGCTGCAGGTTCAATACTAACTGAAAAAAGGACTCGTCTGGCTACCCAAAATGTAGATGATCTAACCTTCATTAAAATGAACCACAACTGGATTTCGAAATCTTTTGCCCCACCTTGCCCGGCTGACACCTAACTTTCCTATGAAAAGGTCTTGCCTGTGGACTCTTCTGAATGACTTTTCCAATCTCGTAATTTTCTGCACCTGATTGTCCAGCATACGACATGTTTACTCCTAACAAAATGGCCAAACTCCCCACACGGGGCCGTGGTATCGCCACTTTGCGCCAGCACCCGTGAGAGTGCTGTTTGTCTGAAGAGGTGGGTGTGCCCGCTTTTGGTCGACGGCACTGCCACTGGGTCCCTCATAGTACAATAAAGTGTCTCTGGCGGTGGTGGTGCGCACCCAACGTCAGACACACCATTGTAATATGAGGGGCCCTGGGCCTGTACCGCCGGCCACAAGACAGTTCCCCCCCCCCAGCTCAAACAGTGCTCTACCACTAGCAAAATTATCTCTCACAGCTTCACCAATGTTTAGTCTATGCGCTGACATCCTTCAATGCCTGGCACTGACAATACCATTGTTTTGACATTTTTGTTATGTTAGGCCTTCGAAGCCTGTCTGCGGTCCGTTCTTTCTACAACTACTACACTAACCAGGCCACTGCTGGCCGTGTTCCCCTGGAACCAATTTAAACTTGCCTACAGCCAGCCCAATTTTGTTATGTTAGGCCTTCTTAGCCTGTCTGCCGTCACTCCTTCCACTAGACTTCCACTGACCAGACCACTGTTGCCCGTGTACCCCTGGAACCAATTTTAAATTGCCAACAGCCAAATGTTATTATGTTAGGCCTTTGATGCCTGTCTGCCGTCACTCCTTCCACTAGACTTCCACTGACCAGACCACTGTTGCCCGTGTACCCCTGGAACCAATTTTAAATTGCCAACAGCCCAATGTTATGATGTTAGGCCTTTGATGCCTGTCTGCCGTCACTCCTTCCACTAGGCCTCCACTGACCTGTCTACTGCTGCCCGTGTTCCCATGGAACCAATTGTAAATTGCCTACAGCCAGCCCATTTTATTACGTTAGGCCTTCGAAGCCTGTCTGCGGTCCCTCCTTCCACTAGGCCTCCACTTACCTGTCTACTGCTGCCCGTGTTCCCCTGGAACCAATTTTAAATTGCCTACAGGCAGCCCAATTTATTATGTTAGGCCTTCGAAGCCTGTCTGCGGTCCCTCCTTCCACTAGGCCTCCACTTACCTGTCTACTGCTGCCCGTGTTCCCCTGGAACCAATTTTAAATTGCCTACAGCCAGCCCATTTTATTATGTTAGGCCTTCGAAGCCTGTCTGCGGTCCCTCCTTCCACTAGGCCTCCACTGACCTGTCTACTGCTGCCCGTGTTCCCCTGGAACCAATTTTAAATTGCCTACAGCCAGCCCATTTTATTATGTTAGGCCTTCGAAGCCTGTCTGCGGTCCCTCCTTCCACTAGGCCTCCACTTACCTGTCTAATGCTGCCCGTGTTCCCCTGGAACCAATTTTAAATTGCCTACAGGCAGCCCAATTTATTATGTTAGGGCTTCGAAGCCTGTCTGCGGTCCCTCCTTCCACTAGGCCTCCACTGACCTGTCTACTGCTGCCCGTGTTCCCCTGGAACCAATTTTAAACTGCCTACAGGCAGCCCAATTTATTATGTTAGGGCTTCGAAGCCTGTCTGCGGTCCCTCCTTCCACTAGGCCTCCACTGACCTGTCTACTGCTGCCCGTGTACCCCTTGAACCAACATCATAAAATAAAAAAAAAGTATTTTGCTTATAAAAAAGAAAATACTGGTGAGATATCAAATGCAGACATTTTAACATTAAAAACAAACACACAACTAAAATCTGGTACAGTACTAAAAATGGCCACCAGCTACAATTACTTTATCCTGCAAGTATTTAACTGAAAGGTTTTTTAAATTGAAAACACAGATATGGCATCCACCGAGTGTTGTCCTGTCGCGTCTTCTTTATATTATTGCCGAGAAGATGCAAAACAATGAAAATAATAAAATCATTAATTACCAAAATAATAGAGAAAGTCAACACCACATTGCAAATAAACATTCATTCCAAATAAAGAAGCAGGGCGCGTCCGAGGGTGAGTATATACCTAATAAGAATATAATCACCCTCGGACGCGCAATGCTTATTTCCAACAGCCTTCCTTCCTAAGAATCAGCCCTTCCGTGGTGTAGAGAGACGTTGTGATACACTCCAAGGTGTTCCCCAGGTTGCCTTTCCTGAGCTTCGATCTTCCGGCTCTCGTTTAGTAGTTGTTGGAAACTACGCTGCATTAGGCCTTCAAATTGGGTATGGGGTGTAGAGAGATGGTGTGTTCCACTCCAAGGTGTTCCCCAGGTTGCCTTTCCTGAGCTTCGATCTTCCGGCTCTCGTTTAGTAGTTCTTGGAAACTACACTGCATTAGGCCTTCAAATTGGGTATGGGGTGTAGAGAGAGGGTGTGTTACACTCCAAGGTGTTCCCCAGGTTGCCTTTCCTGAGCTTCGATCTTCATGCTCTCGTTTAGTAGTTGTCGGAAACTACGCTGCATTAGGCCTACAAATTGGGTATGGGGTGTAGAGAGAGGGTTTGTTACACTCCAAGGTGTTCCCCAGGTTGCCTTTCCTGAGCTTCGATCTTCCGGCTCTCGTTTAGTAGTTGTTGGAAACTACGCTGCATTAGGCCTTCAAATTGGGTATGGGGTGTAGAGAGAGGGTGTGTTACACTCCAAGGTGTTCCCCAGGTTGCCTTTCCTGAGCTTCGATCTTCCGGCTCTCGTTTAGTAGTTCTTGGAAACTACACTGCATTAGGCCTTCAAATTGGGTATGGGGTGTAGAGAGAGGGTGTGTTACACTCCAAGGTGTTCCCCAGCTTGCCTTTCCTGAGCTTCGATCTTCCGGCTCTCGTTTAGTAGTTCTTGGAAACTACACTGCATTAGGCCTACAAATTGGATATGGGGTGGAGAGAGATGGTGTGTTACACTCCAAGGTGTTCCCCAGGTTTCCTTGCCATTGCTTCGGTCTTCCGACTCTCGTTTAGTAGTTGTAGAAAAGTACACTGCATTAGGCCTACAAAATGGGTATGGGGTGGAGAGAGATGGTGTGTTACACTCCAAGGTGTTCCCCAGGTTGCCTTTCCTGAGCTTCTATCTTCAGGCTCTCATTAAATTGTGGTTAAATGGAACAACTGCATTTGGCGTACTAGTTGGTTTGGGGCCTACTATCGGTGTCTGCCACTCCTTGCTGTTCTCCTGGTTTCCTGTCCTGAAATTCCATTTTCAGGCTCTCGTTAAGTAGTTGTTAATGTTAGACTGCATTTGGCCTACTAGTTGGGTTGGGGCCTACTATCGGTGTCTGCCACTCCTTGCTGTTCTCCTCCACTGAACAAAGCTGTGCCGCCTGTTTACTACGGTTGCCAATTTTGAACTGCATTTCGACTACTTACTGATTTGGCCCTACTCTCTGTGTCAGCCTCTCATTCCAGTTGTCCTCCACTGCAATGCCCCCTGGTTATTCCTGTGTTACCAATTTTGAACTGCATTTAGCCCACTTTATTCTTTGGGCCTATATCTGTGTTTCCACTTCATCGTGCCCATTGCCCAGCCAGTGATAGATGAGTCTGCTGGTACATTGACCCATAACGCAACATTCCCCGTGCATGCTACACAACAACATTGTGACCCTGCTGAAAGTCAGGTTGCTCTTCCCGCATACCATACCACCTTACACGGGGACAAAGAGGAAGGTGCAGATGAAAGTGCAGGTTCCTTCATCAGGTGGGGGGAGGAATACTAGTTGGCGACGTCACTGGCACAGGGCCTCTCATAGTACGCAAAAGTGTTGCTGCCGGTGGGAGGCGCCCCCGCCGTGCAAACACACCGCTGTACTTTGAGGGGCCCTGTGCCAGTGCCAATGCCAACAAGTGGGCCCCCCCTGCTTGCTCAGGATCACAGCACTTGCAAAGTTGAAATACTTACCTCTCCCTGCTCCACTGCCGTGACGTGGTCCAGATTTCCTGGGCCCACTAATTACTTGAACCAGCCCTACCCCACACAACTTTAGCCAAATGACCCCCAATTTCAAATGCTTTCCAATTATTATAAGGTAAATTACGCTTGACAAGCTTCATTAAGAAGAATGGATGGTTTTGACATTAAAATGGGCACTCTAGGTGTTTTCCTGGCCCCCACTCACTGCCGACTATGCTGCCCCATTGACTTGCATTGGGTTTCGTGTTTCGGTCGGTCCCGACTTTTCGCCATAATCGGCCGATTTCACTCGACCCGACTTTTGAGATAGTCGGGTTTCGCGAAACCCGGCTCGACTCTAAAAAGGTCAAGGTCGCTCAACTCTACCCTTTACATTACCCATGCCACCACTCTACATTACCCTCACCAACACTCTACTTAACACGAACCACCACTATTCATTACTTACCTTATGCCACCACTACACATTACCTGCACCACCATTCTACACTACATGAACCAACACTATTCATTACCATCACTACCCTTTACATTACCCATGCCACCACTCTACATTACCCTCACCAACACTCTACATTACACGAACCACCACTATTCATTACTTATCTTATGCCACCACTACACATTACCTGCACCACCATTCTACATTATATGAACCACCATTATTCAATACCCTCACCACTCTCTACATTACCCGTGCCACCACTCTACATTACTCTCACCGCCACTCTACATTACACGAACCACTACTATTCATTACTTATCTTACGCCACCACTACACATTACCTGCACCACCACTCTACATTTCACGAACCAACACTATTCATTACCATCACTACCCTTTACATTATCCATGCCACCACTCTACATTACCCTCACCACCACTCTACATTACACGAACCACCACTATTCATTACTTATCTTACGCCACCACTACACATTACCTGCACTACCATTCTACATTACATGAACCACCACTATTCAATACCCTCACCACTCTCTCCATTACCCGTGTCACCACTCTACATTACCCTCACCGCCACTCTACATTACACAAACCACCACTATTCATTAATTACACCACCACTACACATTACCTGCACAACCATTCTACATTACATGAACCAACACTATTCATTACCATCACTGACTACCCTTTACTTTACCCATGCCACCACTCTACATTACCCTCACCACCACTCTATATTACACGAACCACCACTATTCATTACTTACCTTACGCCACCACTACACATTACCTGCACCACCATTCTACATTACATGAACCACCACTATTCAATACCCTCACCACTCTCTACATTACCCATGCCACCACTCTACATTACCCTCACCGCCACTCTACATTACACGAACCACCACTATTCATTAATTACACCACCACTACATATTGCCTGCACAACCATTCTACATTACATGAACCACCACTTTTCAATACCCTCACCACTCTCTACATTACCCGTGCCACCACTCAACATTACCCGTGCCACCATTCTATATTACCCCTGCCACCACTGTACGTTATTTGCGCCACCACTCTACATTACCCACGCCACCACTCTACATTACCCACGCCACCACTCTACATTACCCACGCCACCACTCTACAGTAGACTGGTAAGGTGCCAAGAATTATCTGTGTCAGGGAGATTCATACTACAGAAAGTAGAGGACCTAGACGATGCTCTGGTCTGTAAGCAGCTCATCATTTTATTGTTTTGGATCAAAGTTTTTCTTTATAAAAAATCTCACATTAATAAACTAATATAGAGCTTCTATTTTACTCCAAGGTCATATAAGGTAGTAGGCTTGTATGTACATCAAGAGGGGTTCAGATATATATATATATATATATATATATATATATATATATATATATTTATGGCTCCAACTAACGTCTTTGGGAAAGATATACAGATTCCAGCATACCTAAATCTGGTCATATACATGACATGACTGCCATGGTTATTCCCTCCCGCCCTTCCGTCCTAAACCTTATTTCAGTAGTGAGAGGGGGATAAGTTGCTGCTTGTCACATCTGACAGCACTTATCTCATAGGTGAACAAAGGACTGAGCATGTTCTCTCATGTGTATGGCCGGCTTTAGGCCACTGTGAAGGAAGATTGTATGAATTGTGTCTGCTTTTTAGTAAATAAATAAAACATGTAGTACAATAAAAGTCAATGTATCTTTAGAAATAACACAGCTCTCCAGAGTCACTGGTCCACATGTACAATAGCCAAAATTCTACATATCAGCATCTTATGGTGGCCATAAATTACCATCATACAAACCCACTAATTTTGACATGACTAGGTAACTATGAAATATGAATCAAAGGTTGGAAGTCACATTATAATTATTTTCTCTCAATGGCAGGAAATCCCACAAAAGTTGGATGAATCCGCCTATTTCGGTGAGATCAGTCACAACTCTAATGTGTATGGGGTCATCCCAACTCTCTCCTGCCAGATGAAATCAGGGGAGAGGAACATCCAACCTGTTGAATTTCAACAGCTGCTTCTTTTGTTCGGTGCAGACATAATCTGCCGATAAGGAGCCTGGCAGAGCCTTTCTCATAATCAGCCAAACCAGATCTCCACTTTGCACTGACGAGGGGCAGTACCCCGAAACACAGTGTCTGCAAATTGAGATTCTGGTTTGCCTTTTATCCTAAGTCATGTGACAAGGCTCGTTAAAAGGTCGACATTGACTTTTAGGATTGCTACTTCCAATAGGTGGCACTAGAGTTCTAGTCCTCTTCCTCTCTGAAGAGACAATTTGCGTATACTAATCAGGAAGACACATTGTGGTACACCATATAAATGAGACCTTTCAACCAGTGAGAAACAACACGTTCATGCTATTATTTAGCCCCCCCAGATACACATTGGCTTTTGGTAAATTAGGTGCACATGCCAAATTTACAATGGTTTGTCCTGGTCATTACATGGCCTCAATGATTGGGCACGCTGAAGGCCAACATACACAAGAGACTAATGTCGGCGGCACCCCCTGATATCGACAGGTTTGGTAGACAGTCTAATGTGTATAGGGGTCTTGGAAAACTGATTGTTGGGCAAAATGTTGATTGGGCATTTCCAATTTTGGACTGCTGATCATTTTTAGATAAGATGCTGCCAGAAATATCTGTCAGCAGGTTTCTCATAGAGAATACAGAAACGCTCGACGAAACGAGAGCTCCAGGGAATGGAAAGACGTCTGAGATGGCTATATGACGAAAATTCTGCAAAAGCTTCATTTAGCCGGAGTCATCCAATGAGTATGCCTGCTTTACAATATTCTTATATATTTGAAGTAAAGTGAAAGGTTCTGACTATATTATGTTGTTTTCACAGGAATCTGGGATGGATACGTTGACCACAACTACATACTGTACAAACCATTTGAATGCCACAGAGCAGACCTCCGTATCCATTACAGTTAGTAGTTCATTTACAAAAGAAATTTTGAGTTGGGCGATCATTTTTGCATTTGCACAATTCAAAGCTTAAAGGCAAAAATCCAGATTTTGTCATTTGTATGTGCTTTGTTTTTAGACTACTTTACTCAACGGTGCTTAAAACAACTCAGTTTCCATAATTCTGCCCAATAGATTGCGTTTCTACGCATAAGTCCATAAAGTTTTGGTCTGAATGTTGGTGCAGAATTTTTTGGACGTGCTTTTCTCATCTGCAGTGTTATTTGAACTTTTGTTAAACCTGCTTGCACATGTCACCCAGAGTGTTTCTGTATATATTACATAGTAATTATAGGCTCACTAAAGAGACTCTAAACCTTTGCCAGGTCACTGGCCCTAAAGGGACTCAGCCAGACAGCTCTGGATTCAGATTGTTCCTATCTCTTCCTACTACTGTTCCCCAGATGTGTGCAGTCTACTACATTTTTCTAACAGCTTGAAAATTAGATATGTGTATTAAATGTTTTGTAAAAGTTCATTTTAGAAGCTACCTTGGCTTCAGTTTTTGTAATTTTGGTTGTGTTTTTTGATACAGGTTTTGTTAATCCAAATATTACAAAATGTTAATCTTTCTTTTCAATGTTTCCTTATGATTTTTAGATCCATTTTCTGCCAGCTTTTGCACCATAATTGGCATATATAACTCTGAATTAAAGGAGTAAGGTAATAAAAAAATTGTCATGGACAACTCCTTTAAGGCTCCGAAATCCATTGGAAAAAAGTGAATGATCGTTTGTCAGTGGTAAGGAAAGCTTCTCAGACTGCATCGGCCGTGTTAGATTGTTTCGGCTGATGATACGGCCAGTGCTTATTACCAACCAAAAAATGCAACATGCCTGATTGGTCTTTTGAAAGACAACAAACATTAATCAGTGGGTTATTTCTTCCCCGTGGTGGATGATAGCCTTCAACAAGATCACAATCTACCATTACGTCTGATTTTCAACTTATGTGTATGGAGGTCTTTAGTGGCTATCATATGCCAATATAAAAAAAGGATGATTGTTGGAGTCATTTATGCCTAGTCTTTTAAAAGTTGCATGATTCTTAATGAATTTGGTGACTTTTGAGTTGTGCCAAAGTTAGAACATTAAATGTATGCCTTCTATGAACAGTCGTTACTATGCATCCTAAATTTGCGTAATTTGAGGCTTTCTAAAATCTTGTTACTTACACCTATCTAGGTAAAACATACTAATTTCTTTCACTTTTGGTGAAGATAACGTAAAGAGAAAACATTTTGCTCAATTTGCTAAACTTTGCCCAATTTTCAACTTTCTGGAGTTCACTTAAAGCCAAAAACTGTCATAAACTGATCAATAAATGGGGGATAAGGTGGTTAAAGTAGGTCGAATAAAAAAAGAAAGTCAATAAATAAAAAAGAGTGGACAAATAAATGTGGATATGAAATGTAAGCAATGGTGCGGCATGGGTGGCAAAATATGGAATGACAACTTTAAAGTCGTAAATCTCCTGGTAAGCTCATTTTAGGCTGTGCCCTTGATTGTTATCGGTGGGGCAGTGTCTTTGTGCAAGTAATTGTTCTCGAAGTCGTCTATGACACCCTTTGAAATGAATGGGCACCTACTGTATGTCATTGACACGGGGTCAACTGAAACAGGCAACTTCTTGAACAAATTGCTGAGTTGTCAGCGTTTGTGTGACCGGCCGTACTTTTAAAAATAGCACCGATTTTACACACTTCAGTCCAAGGTAATTGTATGTTTTCCATCGTGATTCATAGTTTATTTAGAACAGCCATAGAAAAATAAAGATGTTCTTCCCGTCTGCAGTGAACGTAATTCACCTAACCATACTAAACGCATCGTAATTTAAAAAAAATCAAACTGTAATTTACACAACGATCTAATGTAGATGTTCCCACAGCGAAACTGTAAAAGTCGAACATCAGATGACAACCATCTGTGGAAGCATGAGACTAGCCGCTCAATGAAATTAGCCATAAACTCTCAAAATATGTAGAGGTAATACACATGCCACAGAGATATAGCCCAGGGCAGCAAGCAAGGAAACATTTCTACACAAAGAACAATGTGCTTTTATGGCAGATAGATATTAAAGGCAATTTCTGCACTAGTTTCCACAAACTTTACATGTATCAATAGTAAAATGGAATGTAAGAAACTTTGCAATATATTTTATCAGAAAAATCTGCTTCTTTCTCCACTTATGAGCCACTTTTTCTACTATCCCAAAAGCATCCTGAATTCATAATTTCTGAAAAAACAGCGGAAACATGACTATTTCAGATCGAGTCAAACTGCCAGCTCAGTGAGGAATCACATTGCAGCTGCCTATTAAAGTCTTTGGAGAAAGAAGAGGCGGAGAAAGAGGGAGGAGCTTCTGGATATGGACAGTCATAGACAAAAAAGAGCATTAATATCCATCACCTGTGTGTACTGTGTATGTGTATGTATCACCCAATGCCTCAGAGATAATTGCAGAGGGGAAAACCAGTAAATGTATGCAGAATACAATATATGCAATGGCCAGAAGTAGTGGTATTCCTCATATATACACAGGAAAGCTTATTTCAAAAATTCACCCTGTCAAGGAGAACACCGGAGAGATCACGCAGATCCCACTGCTGCCTCCAGTTTGTCTGGAAGAACACCTGAGAGATCAATGAGATCCCACAGCTGACACCAGTTTGTCAGGGAGAACACAAAAGAAATCAGGCAGATTCCACTGCTGCCACCAGTTTGTCAGGGAGAACACCTGAGAGATCAATAAGATCCCACCACCGCCACCAGTTTGTCAGGGAGAACACCTGAGAGATCAATAAGATCCCACAGCTGACACCAGTTTGTCAGGGAGAACACCTGAGAGATCAGGCAGATCCCACTGCTGCCACCAGTTTGTCAGGGAGAACACAAGAGAGATCAGGCAGATCCCACCACCGCCACCAGTTTGTCAGGGAGGACACCTGAGAGATCAATAAGATCCTACAGCTGACACCAGTTTGTCAGGGAGAACACAAGAGAGATCAGGCAGGTCCCACCACCGCCAGCAGTTTGTCAAGGAGCGCAACTCCACTGCCTTCAATCATCAGGACAATTACGCAATTGGCTGATGAGTGATGGATGAGGCCGCAGCTGCTTCCGCTACTAGGCTGGTTATTGGGGAACTAACATGGAGAGTATGGTATATACACCTCTGATTCCAAGATATGGAATATGTATATATATATATATACGTATATATATATATACTCCAATATGATCACTGCCAACTCCACAATAACAAAAGGAACCATTAGCTGCCACCACCAATCCTTTATACAGGCTGATTGGATATGTTACAGGGATCGTATTGGGTTCAGGGGTTTACAGAGCAAGAGGAATAGAGCTGTTAAATGTGGCAGCACGGTGGCTCAGTGGATAGCACTGCAGCCTCGCAGCGCTGGAGTCCTGCGTTCTAATCCCACCTGGGACAACATCTGCAAGGAGTTTGTATGTTCTCCCCGTGTTTGAGTGGGTTTCCTCCAGGGTCTCCGGTTTCCTCCCACATTCCAAAGACATACTGATAGGAAATTTAGATTGTGAGCCCCATCGGGGACAGTGATGATAATGTGTGCAAACTGTAAAGCGCTGCGGAATATGTTAGTGCTATATAAAAATAAAGATTATTATTATATCGTTAATTCGGAAAGATAGGCAGTGTTTATAAAAAATATACAAAGAAGTTACAAAATGGGAACAAAACAATACGGTAAATACAATCACATAGAATAAAAGGGATAACAAAAGTAAAAGTGATAAACCTGATGTCACGGAAATGGCTCAGAGCTTAGTGGAGGGAGGTTCTCCTTAGGAAAACAGACAGAACTACATAAGCTGTACCTTCCAGGACTGACAAATGACAGGAACCCAAACTCTCATTTTTATTAGATCAAGGCTACACCCACATACCTCCCTTTGGTGAGCTCGTATGGGGGCTGGCTGTGGAATGCGCTAGATCTTTTAGAAGTTTATGAGATCCCCAACTTACAGGATGTCTTTGACCCTGGAGGTCCTAGGCGGAAGATATCATTGTCATGTTTCCTATCACAATTTTACCTTTTTATAGAGATGAAATGTGACATGGATGGCATCATCCGTCAGTCGATATTAAGTTGGAGGTGTTCTGCCAGACCTTACGGTGATGTGAGTGAATGTGTTATGTTCATCCCTATGATGCCGAAAATCTATCTCCAATAAATATTGGATCGACGCTAACCCCAATATTCATCATTGACCGCTGACTAGAGAAATTCTAAGATAATTTCTTTGAACAGAGGAAGCCCCTGAACTTCTCTGGCTCCAAGTAAATGAATCCTAGGCTTGTTGGCTAGTTCTCATCATATTCCCTGTGGTAACTACCTGTTCACGGCCGGAGGCCCTATTTCAATGGAGGTTGAAATGTCAGCTCTTTCTCACTTCTCCAGTTACAATTAATCCAATATATTCACAATGAGTTCCCTCTCTGGAGATGTCTTTATGGATTTTACAATTTTTCTCTACAACACACCTCAATCTATAGGCAGCCCTGGATTAGGGCAGATTTGTTATAATAAAATAAATCTACCAAGATGTGTTAATATTTGTAGAGAAATACTTGTGGAGGGACCATAGGCATCTAAAAAGTCTATACCATTATATATACACACAACAACGTTTTGGAGGATGGGAAATTTATCATAATGCCCATATAACAAAGTAAAAAAAAAGTCTAATTCTTTCTGGTTCAGCACTCGGGGGCCTCATCGTGATATTCTGATGTATATATTTATCAACTCCCAGGAGGTTGCATATCAGTTCCCTGGGCCATCAACTCGGCATTAATAAGTTAAACTCAGCCCTTATAGATAATAAAATGCCGATCAATAATGGAACATTAGTACAAAGCAAATTGATACATAATTAGTAAAAACTGAACTTCAATTTTAATGGTTTATTTCTCATAACTATACAATGTCTACCTGGTCTTACCCCATAGGACCTGCTAGTAGGCGAATCTCAATCATGATGTTCCCATCTAGAGATGTAACTTGAAGTATCTGTACTTACCTTACCTACCCGATGCCGTTAAATGACTTTTATTGAAGCCCTAGAAGCATCGGGGCTCAAGTGGAATTACAAGCTCTGTATCTCCTACTATTGGAACCACGTATCTTCCCCTCATCTGACCTCCACCCAAGCACAAACATTTTGTGTTTTTTTCCTTTCCTGGTTAACAGATTTACCTTTACAACCAAAGCAATATTCCCGAGTCCTGACTATCTCCTCTATCTATATAAATTTGAAAGATATTTTGCCTGAAACTATCTGGCATTTCAGAGAAAATATAATTTAAGGATCCAGCTGGGGTCCTCTCTAAAATTTTACTACTCTAAAGGCTCATGGACTGATAAAGTAAACGCACCCTCCCCGGGTCTAGCCATGCCTCTATGCCACTGATCTGGTCTTTGTTGATCGGCTGCAGCAGTGACATCACTTCGACAGTGCTGCTGCCAATCACTGGGCTATGGCAATCACATAGGGAGAGCTGCTAAGCCCAATGATTGGCTACAGCAGTTACAAGCACGGTAGATGTCATATCACTGAAGATCAATAAAGACCAGAGCAGCGGCACAAGGACAGAGGGACAGTGAGTAAAAGCTCAGTATATTTCATTAGTCTCTTTAGTAATAAAAATTAATACAGGACAATCCCTTTAAATAATAGATTTGTGAGAGGAACACAGTAAAGAAGACATGTGCATTACGCAACTGCACAACTAAAGAGGTCAAGTTATCACTTATCTGCAGGATAGGTGATAACTTGTTGATCGGCGGAGGTCCGACCACTGGGACCCCACCGGTCAGCAGAATGGGGAATTTAAGGGTATGTGCACACGTATTCTGGTCCACTGCGGATTTTTCTGCAGCGGATATGATAAATCCGCAATGCAAAACCACTGCAAATTTATCGCTGATTTACCGCATTTTTTCTGCGGTTTTTCTGCGGATTTCACTGCGGTTTTACAACTGCGGATTTCTATTGGAGCAGCTGTAAAACCGCTGCGGAATCCACAGAAAGAAGTGACATGCTGCGGAATGTAAACCGCTGCATTTCTGCGCATTTTTTTCCGCAGCATGTGCACAGTGTTTTTTGTTTCCCATAGGTTTACATTGAACTGTAAACTCATGGGAAACTGCTGCAGACCCGCAGCTGTGGAAACGCTGCGAATCCGCAGCATTTTCCGCATCGTGTGCACATACCCTTATAGTGCGGCAGCTCAACCTGATGCTTCATTCAGTCCTTATGGGGTTGCCGAGCACTGTGCTCCACTTTTTCAGGCAGCCCCAATGAGAATGAATGACGTGCTGTCAAGCGTCCAACTGCCGAACCATCTTGTACTTGGGATAAAAGTTCCCTGTTTTGGAAAGAAATACCCCAACCTGCCGACACTGACCGATCACTAAAGGTACTGTCACACTAGACGATATCGCTAGCGATCCGTGACGTTGCAGCGTCCTCGCTAGCGATATCGTCCAGTGTGACAGGCAGCAGCGATCAGGCCCCTGCTGGGAGATCGCTGGTCGGGGAAGAAAGTCCAGAACTTTATTTCGTCGCTGGACTCCCCGTAGACATCGCTGAATCGGCGTGTGTGACACCGATTCAGCGATGTCTTCACTGGTAACCAGGGTAAACATCGGGTAACTAAGCGCAGGGCCGCGCTTAGTAACCCGATGTTTACCCTGGTTACCAGCGTAAAAAAACAAACAGTACATACTTACATTCAGCTGTCTGTCCCTTGCCGTCTGGTTCCTGCACTGACTGCTGGCCGTAAAGTGAAAGCAGAGCACAGCCACAGCGGTGAGTCACCGCTGTGTGACTCACCGCTGTGCTGTGCTTTCACTTTCACTTTACGGCCAGCAGTCAGTGCAGGAACCAGACGGCAAGGGACAGACAGCTGAATGTAAGTATGTACTGTTTGTTTTTTTACGCTGGTAACCAGGGTAAACATCGGGTTACTAAGCGCGGCCCTGCGCTTAGTTACCCGATGTTTACCCTGGTTACCGGGGACCTCGGGATCGTTGGTCGCTGGAGAGCTGTCTGTGTGACAGCTCTCCAGCGACCAAACAGCGACGCTGCAGCGATCCGGATCGTTGTCGGTATCGCTGCAGCGTCGCTAAGTGTGACGGTACCTTAAGTTATCCCATAGACTCCTGATAGGTCATAATTTGCTTTAGGCCACGTTCACACGTTCAGTATTTGGTGAGTTTTTTACCTCAGTATTTTTAAGCTAAAACCAGGAGTGGGTGATAAATACAGAAGTGGTGACGTGTTTCTATTATACTTCTCCTCTAATTGTTCCACTCCTGGTTTTGGCTTACAAATACTGAGGTAAAATACTGACCAAATACTGAACGTGTGAATGTGGCCTAAAACAGATAAAGAAACGGAGGACTTTCCAATTCTCTATTTTTTGCCTTGTATATCTCGTAGCAATTTTCATCAGTGTTTTGGATCCAATTTCCACCAGTGTTTGGTCAGTGTGTTAGTTTTTATCATCAGTATTTTTGCAGTTTTTCTCATTCCATAAGAAACTGATGCAGGATTCTCATGTTTCTACTATCAGTCAGTGAAAATGGGCAGTACAAAAATACAGCTAGGATGGCATTCATGTGCTGTCCTCGTTCTTCACGAACCCATAGATTTGAATTGGGTGGGGGCCAAAATCAAGCCATTATCCGCATAAAAGACATGTGAACAGCCCCATAGACTATAGCGGGTATGTGTCCCATCTGTGACAGGGTACGTTCATTCTGGCAAAACACACATTAGATCGGTGCTGTCTGTGTGGAAAATGGTTTAACCACGGCGCCTGAACTCAGCCTTAGGCCGGAGTCACACTACAGCGAGATACGTCCATGTCTCGCAGGTTAAAACCAAGCTCTGGCACCAGCACTCCGGAGGGAAGCGTGCGGCCGCACAGCAATACATGGAGCCGCACGCTCCGCTCCGGAGTGCCGGCGCCACAGCTTGTTTTTAACCTGCGAGACTCGGCCGTATCTCGCTGTAGTGTGACTCCGGCCATAAACGAGGATAACCAAATATATGTGAAAATCGGAGGTGTGAAAGGAGCATATGTGAGACAAACTTTGTTATATTGGCTGTAAACAAATATAATTTAAAAAAATTATATATATAAATGTAATAAAAGCTGCATTTTCAATATGGCACAGGGTCCGTAAAAAAATTATAAAACAGAGAGGAGTATACAAATGTAGAGTATTACATATATATACTAATAGCCCAAAAAATGTATGAGCTCAGCAGTGAGGGAAAAAAAAGAGAAATCCAAATACATTACATGGTAATGGACCCACAATTATTAATTTCTTGCTTTGAAGTCCTATCCTGGGACTGAGTAGTCCAGAAATCTCCCACTTCTGTCACACTCCCTACAATCTAAGTGTCTTCAGCACAAAAACCAATGCTGTGGTTACCTCACCACATCACAGGGTCATTAAACCGCTCTTCCCCGAACTCCCTCCTTTTACCATCATCCTCCCGGGTACCACACACAAAATCACAGAGCCGCAGTCAGACACCGCTCCGGGGGGCAAGAGGCGGAGCAGGAAAGGGTGCCGTTTCTTTCCCCGTATGCCAACCCCCCTTCTGCTGAGTTCACCTCACCTCACCTCCTTCCCCCCAATACCCTCTTCTTCAACCTCCCCCACTATAAAAATATTCACACATGATGGAAAATAAGAAATGTCAGTGGAGACTCCTGCTGGTCATCCTGGGAATTGCAACGGAGTAGCATGTATTTTGTGTACCAAGACAACCGAGGGTTAATTGGTAAAGATGAGCAAAGTTAGTATATAACTAATATGAAAAATACTCTGGATATATATAAAAGGATAATATTTTAGATTTCCAGTCCAAAAAAGAAACGCAGCAGACCTGAATACGTCATTAACCCATTGGGGGCAGCACTGGTAATGTACCCAGATAACTATACAAGGGGCAGCATACATATACATATTAGATAGACGTTGGTTGGTGATTGATGAACCACTAAACAAAAGATCGTTTGGTGAATGATTATTCAAAAATGCATAAATTAAGATAACACGGTAAGTTTGGATGGAAAACGAATAATAACATATGGTGATCTAAGAATGACTTGTTCCAAGTGGCAAAAATGGTAGCGATGGCCTACACACAAAGTGGCATGTCTTGGTGGAAGCTCGGTCATAATAGGTCATACTTTACATATTTGTTCTGAAAATATAAAGTTTTAGGCATAAAATACTGATAAATATAAAATATTTATATAAATAAAATATAAAGTGTAAAAAAAAAAAAGAAAGAAAGAAATAGCGGAAAAAGCCCAAAATGACAATAAATAGAGGTTTATTGAAAAAGTGGGATTCCGTAATGATCCGATGAGCCTCATGGCAAGGAAAGGGTGCAGAGTGAAAATTGTCAATTAAACGCAAAAACTTCCTTGTGCCTATGAATAGTGTTATCCGGGCGGCGACATTCTGCTGCTGCAGGCGGCTTGTCAGCCAGTACAATGTGTGAGGAGGTCTGGCCAGAAAAGCTGCATAGGTTGCAGGTCAGGAAGCCACAAGTTAGGGAGGGAAAGCCCTGGAGCATCCTAGGGTGCAGGGAAAAGTGGGAAAAGAAGCCGAAATGGGGAAAGGAAGAGGAAGAGGAAGAAAGGAGGATTGAGAAAAAGGCTGAAAAGACTGAACGGATCTAGTAGTAAAAAGTCAGAATGGAGACAGAAAAAGCAGAAAGAGTCGCGCAGAACAGAAAGGGGATCCGGAGAACCAAGAAAATGCGAAAATGATTGACGGAGGTTCGTAGACAGCGAGATGACAGCCGTGACCTCTGCCCTTCCTCAGCCAAACAAAAAAGCAACGTGTCAATAGAGGTTTGTGCCCCGGCTCCCGATCACAGAGGGCACCGATGACCAGGGGGCACAAGGCGAAGACTGGGAGGCGAAGAACACGGAAAAAAGGGCACCAGCCGGGTTCAATTAATGAAGGGAAAAAAAAAATCTCTTCTAACTTCCTGAGATGAGAAATCTTCCCTCCTCCCTGAAAAGTTCCCATAAAGAAAACAATAGCCGGCCATCCCCCACCATTGACACGAGAGCCACTGGCCACTCACCTTGTCCACAAGTACAGCCTCCCTCCGAGAGGATCTCCACGGCGTACCTGGCTGCGTGATTGTGAGTGTGTGCGTCCGTCGCCACCCAGCAGACAGTGAGTGTGTGTGTGTGTGTGTGTATGTGTGAGTGCTCTCGCCTCCTCTCTTACTTACACTACCAACTCATTACAATCTGCTATTCATAACCCGGGTCATGTGACTCCACTCACAAAATATAAAGCACATTTTTTTTTCTCTCTTCACAAACCACAGAATGAATTTCAGTGGAAAGGACGGAAAATGTAACCCCCCCCCCCCCTTCTTCTCCGTCTTCTGGCCGTGCCATTCCAGGCAATGTAATTTCAGTCATTATATGGCCATCCTCCTGGAGAGGCCTGGACAGGATTCCTGTGTACATACATACATGTGTGCGGACAAATCTGCACGCAGGAAAACAACCTCAAGTTTTGTATTCAAATTTTTTACAAGTTTTTTCCAATTTTAAACACTTAGAAATGTTTCTTCTAAAATAAAAAAAAAATTTGCTAAATCAAAATTCATGATAAGTTTTAAATGTAATAAAACTTTCTCTGGGAAAGCTGGGTGACGATCAATATGGCCATAATTAGAGCTTCTAACTAGGGTTGTCACCCAGCTTTCCAAAAGTCCCGAGAGGCAGATCTGACTAGTTTTGCACATATAAAGAAGCAAAGGGTGGGTTTCTGTCTGGGAAAGTAGAGTTAGGAATTCTGTAGGGCTAGGGGTTACCTGTATGGAAGATGCAGCGTTGGCCACCCAGCTTTCTGTACACTGATGTAAGTCTGTGTTCAGATGTTGCAGTTTTTCCTGCAAGGCAAATCCATAGTGAATTCAAGGCAAAATATTCTTATAATACACAATTTAATGCGAATCCTGCAGAGGACATCACCATAGATTTCACGTTTTCCATTCACAAACACTAGTGATAATTCTACAAAACCTTAAAGGGAATCTGTCAGCAGGTTTTTAACACCTAATCTGAGAGCAGAATAATGTAGAGACAGAGACCCTGATTCCAATGCTGTATCACTTACTGGGCTGCTTGCTGTAGTTTTCATAAGGTCACTGTTTTATCAGCAGGAGATTGTCACTATAGGACTGCCAGGTATTCTGACCTCCCCCTCACCTCTGATTGGCTGCTTTCAGCCTAGTACACAAAACACTTCCAATCAGTGGTGTGGGCGGGGTTATACAGAGCTCTGCATTCAGAGAACTGCTAGATCTGTGCAGAAAAAACAGGGATTTAATCAAAACTGCAGCAAGAAGCCCAAGGATGTGATATATCAATGGAATCAGGCTCTCTGCCCCTACATCATACTATCATATCACATAGCAGGAACCTGCTGACAGAATGACTTTAAGGCTGGGGTCACACTTACCGTATGGAAAATCGTTCCGAGTCCACCCTAGAATCATAGAATCATGCGATGTTTTCTTGCATTGCACTCGTCCGTATTCTAGGCTAGTGTGACCCCGGCCTAAAGAGTTGTCCATCTCTGTGGACAATTATTATTTTTTGCTTAAATGCATGTACTTGGGAATAAGAATTATTTTTTTAATTTAGTTTCACTAAACATTTCTCACTGTTTTGCTTTTACCGGCTGTTTCCCTTACGTGGTCTATTGTCATATATCTGCTGAGAACAGCTAAACAGAACAGACAGTGAAGAGTTAGAAACTCTCCAGCTGGACCATCAGAATGGGCTCACTGATGGATTCTCAGTTAAGTCATTCTACAGCCAACTATAGTCAATGCAACCCAGAGCCTATAAAAGGTAAACAGTGCAATTTTTTAATGAAACACAATTATAAAAATGATTTTTTTTAATCCAAAAATACATGCATTTATTTAGGGAAAAAAAAAACTCTACAAAGTTCTACCATTTTAAACGGCTTATTAATGACCACCAAGTAGGTGAACAAATAAATAAAAAATTCTTATCTCTTAGATTTGCATCAACATTCTGCAGGGGTGTTAGGTGAGCACTGCAGCCAGTCAACTGCAAAAAATTGATAGAGCAAGCTCAGAGAGGCCACAAATCTACTCTGGAGCTGGAGTACTTGAGAGGGATCCGGCACTGAGCATGGAGGAGCAATAGTGAACTTTCTCATCTGGTCTTTGGAGGAGGAACTTCACTACTGAGAATGTGCAGCACAGAGTCAAACATTTTAAAGAAGCACTCCTCCTCCTCCCTTCAAAATGTTATCCTCTTAATATATTGCAATCATCATATTATATAGCACTGTGTACTTGCAATTGCTTATTTTACCTTTCTACCAGTTTTTACTTCTTCTGTTTTCTCTGCTCTATGCAGAAACAGGAAGTCTCTCGTCCCTGCAGAAATCATTCCCCCTCTTCAACTCCTGATATACAGTATATATCATTGGATGGATGCCATCGTTGCACTGTTGTCCCCCCTACTTTGGTTTCTAAATTAATTTGTTAATAAAATTTCTAAACTTCTTATGGCATACAGCTTCCTTGTTGCTTTGTTTGATGAGTTTAATAACAGATAATACTGTGATGCCGCGATCACTAACGGGTTGGGGAATACTCGCTTGGCAACAGGATAAATGTAGACAGGCATGTTTTTTTCACATAAGTGGAGCGCCCCCAGACGCAGGGCCTTGGGATACTCGGTACTGGTACTGTCTGTCTCGGTGCTGAGGTTGTTACAGTGGCTGGTGTTGTGAATTCTGTGGCTGAATTCACTCCTGTGGTCACAAGTGGTACTGCAGCTTCTGAGCTTCCTCCCTCAGGTGTTCTGTTGAGCTCGTTAGCTGCTTCATTACTTAACTCCGCCTGATGCTGCTATCCTTGCTCCTTGTCAATGTTTCAGTGTTGGATCTGAGCTTCTCCTGATTGTTCCTGTGACCTGCTGCTCTGTATAGCTAAGTGCTTTTTGTTTTTTTGTTGCTTTTTTTCTGTCCAGCTTGTCTTTTGTTTTGCTGGAAGCTCTGAGACGCAAAGGGTGTACCGCCGTGCCGTTAGTTCGGCACGGTGGTTTTTTTTTGCCCCCTTTGCGTGGTTTTGCTTTAGGGTTTTTTGTAGACTGCAAAGTTCGCTTTACTGTCCTCGCTCTGTCCTAGAATATCGGGCCCCACTTTGCTGAATCTATTTCATCCCTACGTTTTGTCTTTTCATCTTACTCACAGTCATTATATGTGGGGGGCTGCCTTTTCCTTTGGGGAATTTCTCTGGGGCAAGTCAGGCCTATTTTTCTATCTTCAGGCTAGCTAGTTTCTTAGGCTGTGCCGAGTTGCCTAGGTAGTTGTTAGGCGCAATCCACAGCCGCTTTTAGTTGTGTTTAGGATAGGATCAGGTGTGCAGTCTACAGAGTTTCCACGTCTCAGAGCTCGTTCTTGTATTTTTGGGTATTTGTCAGATCACTGTGTGCGCTCTGATCGCTAAGCACACTGTGTTTCTGGATTGCCTTCATAACACCTGTCATTAGCAAACATAACAGTACAAGGAGCCTAACTAATGATTCTCAATAGAGGGAAAGAAAAAGTTCTGACATCATTTTTTTTTTTTTTTTTCTGCTCTGTGTTCACTTTTTTTTTTTCCCCCTAGACATTTGGGTGATTCTGGACACAGGTGTGGACATGGATATTCAGGGTCTGTGCTCTTCAATGGATAATCTCGTTATAAATGTACAAAAAATTCAAGATACTATTGATCAGAAATCTATGTTAGAACCAAGAATTCCTATTCCTGATTTGTTTTTTGGAGATAGAACTAAGTTTCTAAGTTTCAAAAATAATTGTAAGCTATTTCTGGCCTTGAAACCTCATTCTTCTGGTAATCCTATTCAACAGGTTTTGATTATTATTTCTTTTTTGCGCGGCGACCCTCAAGACTGGGCATTTTCTCTTGCGCCAGGAGACCCTGCATTGAGTAGTGTCGATGCGTTTTTCCTGGCGCTCGGATTGCTGTACGATGAGCCTAATTCAGTGGATCAGGCTGAGAAAAATTTGCTGGCTTTGTGCCAGGGTCAGGATGATATAGAAGTATATTGTCAGAAATTTAGGAAATGGTCAGTACTCACTCAGTGGAATGAATCTGCGCTGGCAGCTTTGTTCAGAAAGGGTCTCTCTGAGGCTCTTAAGGATGTCATGGTGGGATTTCCTATGCCTGCTGGTTTGAATGAGTCTTTGTCTTTGGCCATTCAGATCGGTCGACGCTTGCGCGAGCGTAAATCTGTGCACCATTTGGCGGTACTGCCTGAGGTTAAACCTGAGCCTATGCAGTGCGATAGGACTATGACTAGAGTTGAACGGCAGGAATACAGACGTCTGAATGGTCTGTGTTTCTACTGTGGTGATTCCACTCATGCTATTTCTGATTGTCCTAAGCGCACTAAGCGGTCCGCTAGGTCTGCCGTCATTGGTACTGTACAGTCCAAATTCCTTCTGTCCATTACCTTGATATGCTCTTTGTCGTCGTTTTCTGTCATGGCGTTTGTGGATTCGGGCGCTGCCCTGAATCTGATGGATTTGGATTATGCTAAACGTTGTGGGTTTTTCTTGGAGCCTTTGCGGTGTCCTATTCCATTGAGAGGAATTGATGCTACACCTTTGGCCAAGAATAAACCTCAATACTGGGCCCAGCTGACCATGTGCATGGCTCCTGCACATCAGGAAGTTATTCGCTTTCTGGTGTTGCATAATCTGCATGATGTGGTCGTGTTGGGGTTGCCATGGCTACAAACCCATAATCCAGTATTGGATTGGAATTCCATGTCGGTATCCAGCTGGGGTTGTCAGGGGGTACATGGTGATGTTCCATTTTTGTCGATTTCATCATCCACCCCTTCTGAGGTCCCAGAGTTCTTGTCTGATTATCAGGATGTATTTGAAGAGCCCAAGTCCGATGCTCTACCTCCGCATAGGGATTGTGATTGTGCTATCAATTTGATTCCTGGTAGTAAATTCCCTGAAGGTCGATTATTTAATTTATCCGTGCCCGAACACGCCGCTATGCGCAGTTATGTGAAGGAATCCCTGGAGAAGGGACATATTCGCCCATCGTCATCACCACTGGGAGCAGGGTTCTTCTTTGTAGCCAAGAAGGATGGTTCGCTGAGACCGTGTATTGATTACCGCCTTCTTAATAAGATCACTGTTAAATTTCAGTATCCCTTGCCATTGTTATCTGACTTGTTTGCTCGGATTAAGGGGGCTAGTTGGTTCACTAAGATAGATCTTCGTGGTGCGTATAATCTGGTGAGAATCAGGCAAGGAGATGAATGGAAAACTGCATTCAATACGCCCGAGGGTCATTTTGAGTATCTAGTGATGCCGTTCGGACTTGCCAATGCTCCATCTGTGTTTCAGTCTTTTATGCATGACATCTTCCGTGAGTATCTGGATAAATTCCTGATTGTTTACTTGGATGACATTTTGATCTTCTCAGATGATTGGGAGTCTCATGTGAAGCAGGTCAGAATGGTTTTTCAGGTCCTGCGTGCTAACTCTTTGTTTGTGAAGGGATCAAAGTGTCTCTTCGGTGTGCAGAAAATTTAATTTTTGGGGTTCATCTTTACCCCTTCTACTATCGAGATGGATCCAGTTAAGGTCCAAGCCATCCAGGATTGGATTCAGCCGACATCTCTGAAAAGTCTGCAAAAGTTCCTGGGCTTTGCTAATTTTTATCGTCGCTTCATCTGTAATTTTTCTAGCATTGCCAAACCATTGACCGATTTGACCAAGAAGGGTGCTGATTTGGTTAATTGGTCTTCTGCTGCTGTGGAAGCTTTTCAGGAGTTGAAGCGTCGTTTTTGTTCTGCCCCTGTGTTGTGTCAGCCAGATGTTTCTCTTCCGTTCCAGGTCGAGGTTGATGCTTCTGAGATTGGAGCAGGGGCGGTTTTGTCACAGAGAGGTTCTGATTGCTCAGTGATGAAGCCATGTGCTTTCTTTTCCAGGAAGTTTTCGCCCGCTGAGCGTAATTATGATGTGGGCAATCGAGAGTTGCTGGCCATGAAGTGGGCATTCGAGGAGTGGCGTCATTGGCTTGAAGGAGCTAAGCATCGCGTGGTGGTATTGACTGATCATAAGAACTTGACTTATCTCGAGTCTGCCAAGCGCTTGAATCCTAGACAGGCCCGTTGGTCGTTATTTTTTGCCCGCTTCGACTTTGTGATTTCGTACCTTCCGGGCTCTAAAAATGTGAAGGCGGATGCTCTGTCTAGGAGTTTTGTGCCCGACTCTCCGGGTTTATCTGAGCCAGCGGGTATCCTCAAGGAAGGAGTCATTGTGTCTGCCATCTCCCCTGATTTGCGGCGGGTGCTGCAAAAATTTCAGGCGAATAAACCTGATCGTTGTCCAGCAGAGAAACTGTTCGTCCCTGATAGGTGGACTAATAAACTTATCTCTGAACTTCATTGTTCGGTGTTGGCTGGTCATCCTGGAATCTTTGGTACCAGAGAGTTAGTGGCTAGATCCTTCTGGTGGCCATCTCTGTCACGGGATGTACGTACTTTTGTGCAGTCCTGTGGGATTTGTGCTAGGGCTAAGCCCTGCTGTTCTCGTGCCAGTGGGTTGCTTTTGCCCTTGCCGGTCCCAAAGAGGCCTTGGACACATATTTCGATGGATTTCATTTCTGACCTTCCCGTTTCTCAAAAGATGTCAGTCATTTGGGTGGTCTGTGATCGCTTTTCTAAAATGGTCCATCTGGTGCCCTTGGCTAAATTGCCTTCCTCCTCTGATTTGGTACCTTTGTTCTTTCAGCATGTGGTTCGGTTGCATGGCATTCCTGAGAATATTGTTTCTGACAGAGGTTCCCAGTTTGTTTCAAGGTTTTGGCGAGCCTTTTGTGGTAGGATGGGCATTGACCTATCCTTTTCCTCGGCTTTCCATCCTCAGACTAATGGCCAGACCGAACGAACCAATCAGACCTTGGAAACATATCTGAGATGTTTTGTTTCTGCAGACCAGGATGATTGGGTGTCCTTTTTGCCGTTGGCTGAGTTCGCCCTTAATAATCGGGCCAGCTCGGCTACCTTGGTTTCTCCATTTTTTTGCAATTCTGGGTTCCATCCTCGTTTCTCTTCAGGACAGGTTGAGTCTTCGGACTGTCCTGGTGTGGATTCTGTGGTGGATAGGTTGCAGCAGATCTGGACTCAGGTAGTGGACAATTTGATCTTGTCCCAGGAGAAAGCTCAACTTTTCGCTAATCGCAGACGCCGTGTGGGTCCCCGACTTCGTGTTGGGGATCTGGTTTGGTTATCTTCTCGTCATATTCCTATGAAGGTTTCCTCTCCTAAATTTAAACCTCGTTTTATTGGTCCGTATAGGATTTCTGAGGTTCTCAATCCTGTGTCTTTTCGTTTGACCCTCCCAGACTCCTTTTCCATACATAATGTATTCCATAGGTCGTTGTTGCGGAGATACGTGGCACCTATGGTTCCATCTGTTGAGCCTCCTGCCCCGGTTTTGGTGGAGGGGGAATTGGAGTATATTGTGGAGAAGATTTTGGATTCTCGTGTTTCTAGACGGAAACTCCAGTATCTGGTTAAATGGAAGGGTTATGCTCAGGAAGATAATTCCTGGGTTTTTGCCTCTGATGTTCATGCTTCCGATCTTGTTCGTGCCTTTCATGCGGCTCATCCTGGTCGGCCTGGGGGCTCTGGTGAGGGTTCGGTGACCCCTCCTCAAGGGGGGGGTACTGTTGTGAATTCTGTGGCTGAATTCACTCCTGTGGTCACAAGTGGTACTGCAGCTTCTGAGCTTCCTCCCTCAGGTGTTCTGGTGAGCTCGTTAGCTGCTTCATTACTTAACTCCGCCTGATGCTGCTATCCTTGCTCCTTGTCAATGTTTCAGTGTTGGATCTGAGCTTCTCCTGATTGTTCCTGTGACCTGCTGCTCTGTATAGCTAAGTGCTTTTTGTTTTTTTGTTGCTTTTTTTCTGTCCAGCTTGTCTTTTGTTTTGCTGGAAGCTCTGAGACGCAAAGGGTGTACCGCCGTGCCGTTAGTTCGGCACGGTGGTTTTTTTTTGCCCCCTTTGCGTGGTTTTGCTTTAGGGTTTTTTGTAGACTGCAAAGTTCACTTTACTGTCCTCGCTCTGTCCTAGAATATCGGGCCCCACTTTGCTGAATCTATTTCATCCCTACGTTTTGTCTTTTCATCTTACTCACAGTCATTATATGTGGGGGGCTGCCTTTTCCTTTGGGGAATTTCTCTGGGGCAAGTCAGGCCTATTTTTCTATCTTCAGGCTAGCTAGTTTCTTAGGCTGTGCCGAGTTGCCTAGGTAGTTGTTAGGCGCAATCCACAGCCGCTTTTAGTTGTGTTTAGGATAGGATCAGGTGTGCAGTCTACAGAGTTTCCACGTCTCAGAGCTCGTTCTTGTATTTTTGGGTATTTGTCAGATCACTGTGTGCGCTCTGATCGCTAAGCACACTGTGTTTCTGGATTGCCTTCATAACACCTGTCATTAGCAAACATAACAGGCTGGACCCGGTCCGTGACCCTGCTAAGGGGCGCCCAATGAAAGGGTGATGAAAGTTTGTCAAGAGTTCGTGACGCCACCTGTGGTATTCGGTCAGGGTGACCGACGCTGCTTAGGGGTCCGCTGGGGTGATGGAATGGCAGCTAGATGGAATACCTTCCCACAGGTGAAGTATATCCCCAGGGCTTCCCAGTAGTGTAGGTGGCGATGATGTGAGGCGCAGTTAATAACGAGGACACAGGGTTGCAGTCTCTTTACCTTTTTACTGAAGACTTCGGGGTCCGCAATCCAGATCACTGCTAACAGGGCTGGCTGAGTCCGGCCGGTCCGAAGGCACATCCAGAGTTCCCTTTGCAGGTGGAAATCAGTGCCTACCACTAGCGCCTGTGTGTTGTAGTCCTTCCCTGCTGAGCACCACGGGATAGTCCTCACAACTTTCATATTCGTTCGTTCTCTCTCTCTCCGTCCCCCAGTTTATCTGGCTAGGACGCACCCATTTGGCGGGAAGGCCTGGAGTTATTCTGGGACCCTAGAGACGCCCCTCTCCCACAATTGCCCCCTATGTCTGCTTAGGTGATTTAAGGTAGACAGCCAACCTATAATCAACTGTCCTGCCGCTGTTTGAAGTAATGCTTGAAGTCTGTTACTTCCTCGGCGTTCCGGCCAACGGCTACGCGGCTCAGTAGGATGTTGCTGATCTCGGGGCACGACTCCTACTGGTTCTATCTCCTTTGTGCTGTGATCTCGTTTCTCACTTCTCCACAATATCCTTCGCTTCGTATCCTTCCTTAGGATGCCGCCACAAGGTAGTGCAGGCGTGGCTCCGTAACGATCTGTCCTTTCTGCTAGGTACCTGCCAGGAACTCACCCCTGACACGTCTTCCCTGGAGCTCCACCAGGCTGCGTTCTTTCTAACTTCCTATCCAACCCCCAGTTTTACCAGAGTGTGAGGAGTGGCCTAATACATAGTGCCTTTTGCTCCCCCTGGTGGCCGGAGTGTGAAGTGTAATGTGTGACTGTGATACCTGGTCAGGTGAACTCCTTTAGTGCAATCAGACATAACATCACTCCCCTTAGTGGCAGAGCGACATTACTGCAACAACCAGGACTCTGGGGCGCTGCATAAGCAGTCTACCATATTTTGGTTTATTCAAGCATCATAAACCGCTGTAGGCCATGTTACCCATCACAGACCTCACATAGACCTTAGCACTTCATTGTATACGGCTTTGAAATGCAGTCACTAAACACGCCGGACCTCTTTGTCCAGTTACCGTGGGTGTCCGCATGCCAAACAGTTTATTAATGTCCATGGAACACAACAGGCACCAACACACGACATTAGGTTGCTGTTTCTAAACATGCTGGACCTTGCTCCGTCCAGTTACCATGGGTGACCGCACAGTTCATTAACTGTCCCCCTGTCAGCGCACACAGTTCCCCATACTCTGGGTTACCTTCCAGGAGCTCCTGCTCCACACGCTGACTCCTGCCAGTGCTCTCTCTACCAGGGAAGCTGCTGAACTGGGATCTGACATTGCCTTCCTCACCAGGCCACCTGACAGTCCAGATCCTCAGATGGACGGTAGCTCCCCTAATGCAGTGCCGTCACAGACTCTGCATACATGGCCTGTCTATGCTCTATTCAGGAAGTCCCACTCCCAGGATCTTCCAACACATAGGCCTCCAGGTCCAAGGCCTCAACATGTGCTTTTCAGGAAATCCGTCCCCACCTGGGACCTTCCAACACATAGACCTTCCAGGACCTTACACACTCTCCATGTGACCACACCATGGTCACATTATATACTTGTAACCACTCTCACAGGTGGGAGGTGTGAGTGGTTAGTCAGACCCACACAGCTCTCCAACTAACTCTGTAAGCCTCCCTTTAAAGCTACACAAACACAACTCTTATGGAACTACAAGTCCCAGAACAACAATACTGGCTTATAGCGCAGACTCCCTCTGCGACACATTTACAATCATGCTGGACCCTGTTTCACAAACCCATTTACGCCTCCATGCATATTCTGAGGAGCCCACACCGCACCCCCTAGCTGCAGTACACGTCACTGCATCACATTACATATTTTCTTAAAATCTGGAGTCAGAGTCAGTACATTTTTACCAACTCTAAATCCAACCAAAAGTAGCTTCAACTCCATCTTAACAGCTCTGCCATATTGGATAGGATATTGCCGACATTATTAAAAAATTTATGGGCAGACCCTATTAAAAAGAAAAAAAAAGCATCATGCCATAGTGTACAATAAAAATGACTGTATACTCTCCTACCTATCATCGTAAACTTTTAACGATCAGCAATCGTTTAAATGCCCGTTTACGCTAGTAGACCAAAGCAAATGATGCACACTGAGTAACTACAGTAGATCCAGAGGTATATCTAAGTTTTCCGGCACTCCTGGCATGAATTCAGTTTTCTCCCCCAACCCACCGACGTATGCAATTTGCACACTTAGTCATGTGCTGCTCTCCCTAATTCTCTCAATGTTTAGTGAAAAACTGAGAAAAGCTCATTGTCACATGACCGTAAGTATGAAAATCGTATATGAGTAAAGTAGCCACGTAATGACTGCTGGAACCATCAAGCAGATCTGAATCCTGACAGTGAGTATATTATCCGCTGTTAGGATTGGCATGCTACAGTGCTTCATTTTATAATTTAACGGCTTGTGATCAATGTCAGCAATCAATCTAGGTGACTGCAGGCTTTTGAATTCTCACAGCGCAAGTGCAGCTCCCCAGAGATCTGGTCGTTGCAGTATGACACTCTGCCACTAACCGGAGTGATGGTACGTCTGATGGCACTGAAGGAATTCTACTGACCAGGTATCACCAGCACACATTACACTTCACACTCCGGCCACTAGGGGGAGACAAAGGCTTTATTTATTGGTCCACTCCTCACACTGGTAAAACTAGGGGTTGGATAGGAAGTTAGTCAGAAGCTGACTGGGTTGGATTCAGGCAAGATCCCAAGGCAGGGGGTGTTGCAGGGAGAAGACACAGGGGGGTCCCTGTCAGGCGTGGGAACCTGGCAGGTGCCTAGCAAACAGAGCAGAACGTAACGGAACCGCGCCTGCATACCCCGCGGCGGTATCCTAAGAGAGAGACACGAAGGGAAGGATATTGTGGAACAGTGAGAAACGAGATCAAGCACAAAGGAGAACCAGTAGGAGTCGTGCCATGAGACCGAGGCAACATACTACTGAGGCGCGTAGCCGGTGGCCGGAACACCGCGGGAGTAACTGACTCTAGGCCTTACTTCGAACTCCGCAGGACAGTTAATTATAGGTTGGCTGTCTACCTTAAATTTCCTACGAAGACATAGGGAGCAACGCGTGGAGAGGGGCGTCTCTAGGGTCCCGGAAGAGCTCCGAGCCTTCCCGTCATACGGGTGCATCCTAGCCATTACATACCTGGGGGACGAGAAACTAGTAACATCTGGAACAAGCGAGAGAGAATTAGAAAGAACGAACGAACGAGAACAGCAGTTGTGAGGACTATTCCGAATGGTCAGCAGGGTAGCACTACAACACACAGGCGCTAGTGGTAGGCACTGATTTCCACCTGCAAAGAGAACTCTGGAAGTGCCCATCGAACCGGCCGGTCTCAGATAGCCCTGTTAAGCGTGCTCTGGATTGAGGATCCTGAAGTCTTCAGTAAAGAGGTAATGAGACTGCAACCTTGTGTCCTCGTTATTGACTGCACCTCACACCATCACCATCCACCTTACTGGGAAGCCCTGGGGACATACTTCACCTGTGGGAAGGTATACCATCCAGCTGCCATTCCATCACCCCAGCGGACCCAACAGCAGCGTCGGTCATCCTGACCGAACACCACAACTTGGCATCACGAATCCCTGATAGACTGTACCACCTTTATTGGACGCCCCTTAGCAGGGTCACGGACCGGGTCTAGCCACCGTGACAGCCTCAGAACTGAACCAGAGAGGCCCGGTACCGAGAACTCGTGGCCCTGTGTCTGGGGGCGCTCCAACTTGGCGTCACGAACAGGATCGTACTTAAGCCTGAAGAATTGGGTCATGTGTGCCTTGGAACTGTGTTAGAATTGTGCTTGAACTGTGATTTGTTGCAAGGACTGTGTATTGCTATTTGCCGCAAGATTCACGCCAAAACCGCCGCCATTGCAGCGCCACAAGGAGCGCAGGAAAAGAAGAAGGGCGTGGAAGTGGGCGTGAAAGAACTGAAGAGCGCGAAAGATAATGGTCGCCCAGTCTAAGTATTGTTGTATCCTGAGGGCGGGCCCGTCAGCCGCTGAGGTCCGCCTTCTCATCCTCTATGGAGGGTGGGGACAGTGGGGACGGAGCCGCCCCCGAAAAAAAGCCCGGGAAGAAGATCCAGAGGAGGGGACAAAGATGGCGACTTCCCGGCCACCACATGGAGATGACCCGGCTAGGCGCAGGCCTGCATCACCCGCAGCGACTCCAGAGTCACCGCCGCTGCAGAGATTGACCGTTGCAGAGCTGACTGAGGGAAAACCCGGCGGACGGATGCCTGATGGCTGGGTGGCCGCCGCTGAGGCTCGGTGGCTGGCGCACTGCCTGGAGGCCCGCGCTCGGGTGAGTTCCTGGTTGGGCCACCCGACGGAGATCCGTCTCTCCCCCGTGTCCCCTCCTCTACCCACTCCGGCCGCGTCAGATCCCCGCACCCGACTAGGGAATCGCGCTCCGCAGGAGCCGGACCTGAGGATCCTTCCGGTGACGGAACACCAGCGACGCCTAGTGGTGGCATGGAGGAAACAGCTTCGACCTGTGACCATGATTGACCTCACAGAAGAGAAGAAGGTCCCACCATCACAGTGGGGGGTGGTGGTCTTCTATAACCCAAAGGAGGAGAGGGGTGTCATCCAGGAGATTGGAGAGCCCTTGCAGGTCCGTGTCAATCGGAGCGAGGTGGAGCCCTGTTATGGAACGGTCGATAAGGATCGTGACCTGAGACCTGGGGATGCTGTGACCTACACCCGGCTGGGTGGCCAGGGGTGTCCAGAGATGCGCAGTCCTTCAGGTTGCAGCGGAGGTTCCAGAGGGTGAAGCCCCTGCTGCGGACCGCCAGACAGACCAGGCCCTGCGTGTCATTGGGGGTCCCACCCGTTCTCGGCCGAGGGGGGTGGTCTGCGAGGTAAGACCGCAACTGTCGCAGCAATAAACCTCGAAACCCTGAGAAAAGTTAACTGTTTCCTGCTTTTGCTGCCTTAAACCCGTCCTGGGTTATTCCTTAAAGGGATCCCTTTGTTGACCCGGGATCCCTATTGTTTTACATTTCTTCTTCTATTTTTGCACAAGTTATCATTGTTTCAAAGACTGCTGGATCATGAACAGTGAATGATTCCAAAACTGTTTTGTATATAGTTTGCATCTTCTTAAAGGTGCTCCCTACTGGTTTTACAAAAGAAAGAAGACTTTGCAAAGATAATGCTTCTGGACATGACGCAGAAGGTCTTGCTTTCATTGGACTTGCAGACAGAGAGAATCTGCACTACCTCCTAGAGACTCGGCTCCCTCTTAAAGGGAATGTTTACATGTTGCCTTAGGAAAGGTTGAAATGTTGATAATGTTGAAATTTAGAAAAGTTTGATAATGTTGATAGAGATTGAGGACAGGAAAGATTGAAAGTGAACCCGTAGGGGTTAGAGAGAGAGTCCTCCTGAGAACCGTAGAACGACAGTTGGTTGTTGGAAGAGAAACAATGACAATAGGCCCAGCCCGGGAGCTAGGCGGTCCTGCATTGGTGAAGCTAGAAAGAAAAGTTGAGTTATTTTATAGTATTTTATAGTAGGCATTTAGTGGGTTCAGCTTATACGCCCTTAAAGGAAAAGTTAAATTATTGTTCAGAGTTTGCACTTAGTAGAATACCCGGCTGGGTGATAAGAGTTATTTATAGTCATAATGTTATTTAAAAATATTTAATCCTGTTTTTGTTTGTAACGTTCAAGTGTCCTCACCTCCCATAAAGGGAAGCATTGTTCTATTTATTTGTTTTAAGCATTTCAAAAATTTTGTATGTCTTTTGCTGAAATGTATTGTTGTTCTTCTTCCCAGTCCAGGAGTACTGGATTTAACTGGGGGGGGGGGGAGTGCAGCGCCCCAGAGATCTGGTCGTTGCAGTATGACACTCTGCCACTAAGGGGAGTGATGGTACGTCTGATGGCACTGAAGGAATTCTACTGACCAGGTATCACCAGCACACATTACTCCGGCCACTAGGGGGAGAAAAAGGCTTTATTTATTGGGCCACTCCTCACACTGGTAAAAATAGGGGTTGGATAGGAAGTTAGTCAGAAGCTGACTGGGTTGGATTCAGGCAACATCCCGTGGCAGGGTGTTATGACCAGGTGACCTTGGAGCAGCATGAAAACTTTCACTGGAGTAGGTGGTCACTATACTGACCGCAAACCCTGATCTTATCACAGCAACTAGAAGTAGCCGTGGGGTGTGCCTAACAAAACCTAGACACCTCGACACAGCCGGAGGACTAAATACCCCTATAGATGGAAATAGGAATTTCTACCTTGCCTCAGAGCAGAACCCCAAAGGATAGGCAGCCCCCCACAAATATTGACTGTGAGTAGTAGAGGAAAAGACACACGCAGGCAGGAAACAGGATTTAGCAAATGAGGCACACACGCGCTAAATAGGAAAGGATAGGACAGGATACTAAGCGGTCAGTATTAAAAATCCTTCCAAAAATATCCACAGCAGAAAATACAAAAACTCCACCATCTAACTAAAGATGTGGAGCGTATATCTGCATCTCCAGAGAATCCAACAAGACTGAGAAAACACTGACACAGTTTAAGCTGGACAAGAGAAAAACAAATAAATAGCACTGAATATAAGCACACTGCATGTGTGCCACAGAAACAAAAACCAGACACTTATCTTTGCTGAATTGGCAGCTAAGCAAGAGAAGCCAGAAAGTGATCCAACACTTCAGAAGAAACATTGACAACTGGCAAGGACTAATGAATCCTGCACACCTAAATATCCCAGTCAGAACTGCAATCAGCAGATACACCTGGCCAGGACTGCGACTCAGAGACAACTGCATTCCCACCTACAACCACTGGAGGGAACCCAAGAGCAGAATTCACAACAGTACCCCCCCTTGAGGAAGGGTCACCGAACCCTCACCAGGGCCTCCAGGACGATCAGGAAGGGCCAGATGAAAGGCACGGACCAAATCAGCAGCATGGACATCAGAGGCAAAAACCCAAGAATTATCCTCCTGGCCATAACCCTTCCATTTGACAAGGTACTGAAGCCTCCGCCTCGAAAAACGAGAATCCAAAATCTTCTCAACCACATACTCCAACTCTCCATCGACCACCACATATTTTCGCAATAAAGATCTATGGAAGACATTATGGATAGCAAAAGAGACCGGAAGCGCCAAACGAAAAGACACCGGATTAATAATCTCAGAAATCCTATAAGGACCAATAAACCGAGGCTTAAACTTAGGGGAAGAAACCTTCATAGGAACATGACGGGAAGACAACCAGACCAGATCCCCAATCCGAAGCCAGGAACCAACACACCAACGACGGTTAGCAAAACGTTGAGCCTCCTCCTGAGACAACACCAAATTGTCCACCACATGAGCCCAAATCTGCTGCAACCTGTCAACCACAGAATCCACACCAGGACAGTCAGAAGGCTCAACCTGCCCAGAAGAAAAACGAGGATGAAAACCAAAATTACAAAAGAAAGGCGAAACCAAAGTAGCCGAACTAGCCCGATTATTAAGGGCAAACTCGGCCAATGGCAAGAAGGCCACCCAATCATCCTGATCAGCAGACACAAAGCATCTCAAATAAGTCTCCAAAGTCGGATTAGTTCGCTCGGTCTGGCCATTTGTCTGAGGATGAAATGCAGAAGAAAAAGACAAATCAATGCCCAGCCTAGCACAAAAGGCCCGCCAAAACCTAGAAACAAACTGGGAACCTCTGTCGGACACAATATTCTCCGGAATACCATGCAAACGAACCACATGCTGAAAAAACAACGGAACCAAATCTGAAGAGGAAGGCAATTTAGGCAAAGGCACCAAATGAACCATCTTAGAGAACCGGTCACAAACAACCTAGATAACAGACATTTTCTGGGAGACCGGAAGATCAGAAATAAAATCCATCGAAATATGCGTCCAGGGCCTCTCAGGGACTGGCAATGGCAAAAGCAACCCACTAGCACGGGAACAACAAGGCTTGGCCCGCGCACAAGTCCCACAGGACTGCACAAAAAAACGCACATCACGCAACAAAGAAGGCCACCAAAAGGACCTACCAACCAAGTCTCTGGTACCAAAAATGCCAGGATGACCAGCCAACACGGAACAGTGAATCTCAGAAATCACTCTACTAGTCCATCTGTCAGGAACAAACAGTTTCCCCACAGGACAGCGGTCAGGTTTGTCAGCCTGAAAGTCCTGAAGAACCCGTCGTAAATCAGGGGAAATGGCAGAAAGGACCACCCCTTCTTTCAGAATACCGACCGGTTCTAAGACCTCAGGAGAATCAGGCAAAAAACTCCTAGAGAGGGCATCAGCCTTAATATTCTTAGAACCCGGAAGGTACGGGACCACGAAATCAAAACGGGAAAAAAACAAGGACCATCGAGCCTGTCTAGAATTCAGCCGTTTGGCAGACTCGAGGTAAATCAGATTCTTATGATCGGTCAAGACCACAATACGGTGCTTAGCTCCCTCAAACCAATGTCGCCATTCCTCAAACGCCCACTTCATAGCCAACAACTCCTGATTGCCGACATCATAATTGCGTTCAGCAGGCGAAAACTTACGGGAAAAAAAGGCACACGGTTTCATCAAGGAACCAACAGGATCCCTCTGAGACAAAACGGCCCCTGCCCCGATCTCAGAAGCGTCAACCTCAACCTGAAACGGAAGAGAAACATCCGGTTGGCGCAACACCGGAGCAGAAGTAAATTGACATTTAAGCTCCTGAAAGGCAGAGACAGCCGCAGAGAACCAATTCGCCACATCAGCGCCTTTCTTCGTCAAATCGGTCAAGGGTTTAACCACGCTGGAAAAATTAGCAATGAAACGGCGATAAAAATTTGCAAAACCCCAAAATTTCTGAAGGCTCTTCACGGATGTGGGCTGAATCCAATCATGAATGACCTGAACCTTAACCGGATCCATCTCTATAGACGAGGGAGAAAAAATAAAGTCCAAAAAAGAAACCTTCTGCACCCCAAAGAGACACTTAGACCCTTTCACAAACAAAGCATTGTCACAAAGGATCTGAAATACCATCCTGACCTGTTGCACATGAGACTCCCAATCATCGGAAAAAATAAAAATATCGTCCAAATATACAATCAAGAATTTATCAAGATAAGTCCGGAAGATATCATGCATGAAGGACTGAAAAACAGATGGAGCATTAGAGAGTCCGAATGCCATCACAAGGTATTCAAAATGGCCTTCAGGCGTGTTAAACGCAGTTTTCCATTCATCACCCTGCTTGATACGAACAAGATTATATGCCCCCCGAAGGTCAATCTTAGTAAACCAACTAGCTCCCTTAATCCTAGCAAACAAATCGGAAAGTAAAGGTAAAGGGTATTGAAACTTGACCGTGATCTCATTCAAGAGGCGATAATCAATACAGGGTCTCAGGGAACCATCTTTTTTAGCAACAAAAAAGAACCCCGCTCCCAACGGTGAAGAAGATGGTCGAATATGCCCTTTCTCCAAAGACTCCTTAATATAGCTCCGCATGGCGGTATGTTCAGGCACAGACAGGTTGAAAAGTCGACCCTTAGGAAACTTACAGCCTGGAATCAAGTCAATAGCACAATCGCAGTCCCTGTGCGGTGGAAGGAAACTGGACTTGGGCTCATCGAATACATCCTGAAAATCAGACAAAAACTCTGGAATTTCAGAAGAGGAGGAGATTGACATCAAAGGAACATCATTATGAACCCCCTGACAACCCCAACTAGTCACAGACATGGACTTCCAATCCAACACAGGATTATGTACCTGCAACCATGGAAAACCCAGCACGATAGCATCATGCAAATTATGCAACACCAGAAATCGACAATCTTCCTGATGGACTGGCGCCATGCGCATGGTCACCTGTGTCCAAAACTGGGGCTTATTTTTAGCCAAGGGTGTAGCATCAATGCCCCTTAAAGGAATAGGGTTCTGCAAAGGCTGCAAGGGAAAACCACAACGCTTGGCAAACTCAAAGTCCATTAAGTTCAAGGCGGCGCCTGAATCCACAAACGCCATGACAGAAAATGATGACAATGAGCAGATCAAGGACACAAATAATAAAAATTTAGGTTGTACAGTACTGATGGTAATTGAACTGGCGATCCTCTTTGTCCGCTTAGGGCAGACAGAAATTACATGAGAAGCGTCGCCACAATAATAACACAACCTATTCTGACGTCTGACACCTTGTTGTTCCGTTCTAGACAGAATCCTATCACACTGCATAGGCTCAAGAGTTTGCTCTGAGGATAACGCCACGGTGCGCACAGTTCTGCGCTCCCGCAAGCGCCAGTCAATCTGAATGGCCAGAGACATAGAATCGCTCAGACCGGAAGGCGTGGGAAACCCCACCATAACATCTTTAACGGATTCAGAAAGACCCTTTCTGAAAATTGCCGCCAAAGCATCATTATTCCATTTAGTCAACACCGACCATTTTCTGAATTTCTGACAATACAATTCTGCCGCCTCTTGACCCTGAGACAGGGCCAACAAGGTGTTCTCAGCTTGATCCACAGAATTAGGCTCATCATATAACAATCCCAAAGCCGGAAAAAGGAGTCTACATCAAGCAAAGCCGGATTCCCAGATTCCAGGGAAAATGCCCAATCCTGCGGGTCGCCACGCAGCAGGGAGATGACAATTTTTACCTGCTGAATGGAATCACCAGAGGATCGAGGTCTCAAAGCAAAAAACAGTTTACAGTTGTTTTTAAAACTCAAAAATTTGGACCTGTCACCAAAAAAATCAGGAGTAGGAATCTTCGGTTCTAAAACAGGAGTCTGAACAATATAATCAGAAATACCCTGTACCCTAGGAGCAAGCTGGTCTACACAAGAAGCTAATTCCTGAACATTCATGCTAGCACAAGGCTCTTCAGCCACCCAGAGATAAAGAGGGAGAAGAAGACAAAGTAGACTGAAGAAAAAAAAATGGCTCAAGACCTTTCTTCCCTTCTTCTGAGATGCATTTAACTCATTATTGGCCAGTTGTACTGTTATGATCAGGTGACCTTGGAGCAGCATGAAAACTTTCACTGGAGTAGGTGGTAACTATACTGACCACAAACCCTGATCTTATCACCGCAACTAGAAGTAGCCGTGGGGTGTGCCTAACAAAACCTAGACACCTCGACACAGCCGGAGGACTAAATACCCCTATAGATGGAAATAGGAATTTCTACCTTGCCTCAGAGCAGAACCCCAAAGGATAGGCAGCCCCCCACAAATATTGACTGTGAGTAGTAGAGGAAAATGAGGCACACACTAGCTAATTAGGAAAGGATAGGACAGGATACTAAGCGGTCAGTATTAAAAATCCTTCCAAAAATAACCACAGCAGAAAATACAAAAACTCCACCATCTAACTAAAGATGTGGAGCGTATATCTGCATCTCCAGAGAATCCAACAAGACTGAGAAAACACTGACACAATCTAAGCTGGACAAGAGAAAAACAAATGAATAGCATTGAATATAAGCACACTGCATGTGTGCCACGGAAACAAAAACCAGACACTTATCTTTGCTGAATTGGCAGCTAAGCAGGAGAAGCCAGAAAGTCATCCAACACTTCAGAAGAAACATTGACAACTGGAAAGGACTAATGAATCCTGCACACCTAAATATCCCAGTCAGAACTGCAATCAGCAGATACACCTGGCCAGGACTGCGACTGAGAGACAACTGCATTCCCACCTACAACCACAGGAGGGAACCCAAGAGCAGAATTCACAACAGCAGGGGGTGTTGCAGGGAGAAGACACAGGGGGGTCCCTGTCAGGCGTGGGAACCTGGCAGGTGCCTAGCGAACAGAGCAGAACGTAATGGAACTGCGCCTGCACACCCCGCGGCGGTATCCAAAGAGAGAGACACGAAGGGAAGGATATTGTGGAACAGTGAGAAACGAGATCAAGCACAAAGGAGAACCAGTAGGAGTCGTGCCGTGAGACCGAGGCAACATCCTACTGAGGCGCGTAGCCGGTGGCCGGAACACCGCAGGAGTAACTGACTCTAGGCCTTACTTCGAACTCCGCAGGACAGTTAATTATAGGTTGGCTGTCTACCTTAAATTTCCTACGAAGACATAGGGGGCAATGCGTGGAGAGAGGCGTCTCTAGGGTCCCGGAAGAGCTCCGAGCCTTCCCGTCATACGGGTGCGTCCTAGCCATAACATACCTGGGGGACGAGAAACTAGTAACATCTGGAACAAGCGAGAGAGAATTAGAAAGAACGAACGAACGAGAACAGCAGTTGTGAGGACTATTCCGAATGGTCAGCAGGGTAGCACTACAACACACAGGCGCTAGTGGTAGGCACTGATTTCCACCTGCAAAGAGAACTCTGGAAGTGCCCATCGGACCGGCCGGTCTCAGATAGCCCTGTTAAGTGTGCTCTGGATTGAGGATCCTGAAGTCTTCAGTAAAGAGGTAAAGAGACTGCAACCTTGGGTCCTCGTTATTGACTGCACCTCACACCATCACCATCCACCTTACTGGGAAGCCCTGGGGACATACTTCACCTGTGGGAAGGTATACCATCCAGCTGCCATTCCATCACCCCAGCGCACCCCACAGCAGCGTCGGTCATCCTGACCGAACACCACAACTTGGCGTCACGAATTCCTGATAGACTGTACCACCTTTATTGGACGCCCCTTAGCAGGGTCGCGGACTGGGTCTAGCCACCGTGACAGCCTCAGAACCGAACCAGAGAAGCCCGGTACCGAGAACTCGTGGCCCTGTGCTCCACAAGCACTGCACACTTTTAGGATTCTCCACTGCCGTTGGCAATAGTGGATGGTCATGTCAGCACAAGTATGAGATTTGTATACTTCTGGCCACATTCCGACAAGATGTGTCCTCACTCAATTCATTTTCATTGAGTGAGGTCATGCATGTCTAGCCAGTACGTAACCACATGTATGTAAATCGCATACACCAGAGAATCCTGACAGCGTGCAGTAAGCACTGTGAAAATTCAGAAGTCTGCAGTCACATAGAATGACTGCAGATTCATCACAAATTTGGACATCCCTTTAATATTCCTAACATAAATAAAAACATGAGAATTATTCAGTATCACAAAAAGATTACATCCAGATACCTTATAGATGATGCTGTCTCCAATTGGAGTCGTATTCTTTCTTTTCTTCATCTTGTACAGATGCCATGATGACTTTTCGCATCAACAACTCAACTCTGCAGATTTTCATCTTTTCAAGTCTTGTGCAGCACATACCCACGCCATGCCCTTAAAAATAGCAGTATCATCATAATGCTCCTGAACAAAAATATCCGCCCTAAACTGAGCCCCTGTATAATGTTTGCCGCTCACTATATTCCCTGCACAAAATATGACCCCCACATTGTCCCTCTTATGGTACATGCCCTCCATACTGCCCTCTCCTTTCCATACTGGGCCCCCTCTTCACACTGTCCTCTCACACTGTGTCCCCCTAAAGGGGCTAGCCTTTATACTGTGCCCCACATCACACTTCCCCTATCTGGCATACTGTGCCCTTCTAGCTGTGCCCTTACACTGTCCCCTCATGCAACTCCCCACACTACTCAGTCTCTAATCTGTGCCCACTCACACTTTTCTCCTCCCATACTGTCTCCCTCACAGCTTCCCCCACAATAGTCTCCTCACACGTTTCCCCCTCCCTCCTCATACTGTCTCCTCTCACATCTCTCCTGCTAACCACACTATCTACTCATATATTTTCCCCCTCAATCTCCATACTGCTGCAGCGCCCCTGGTTCGTTGCAGTAATGTTATTCTTCCACCAGGGGAAGTGATGTTACGTCTAAAGGCAATGAAGGAGATCTTCTGTCCAGGTATCACAACCATTACATACATTTCACACTCCAGTCCACCAGGGGGAGCAAAGGTTCTATCTACTAGGCCACTCCTCACACAGGGTAATACTAGTGGGTTGGTTAGAAAGTGAGGGAGAATCAGTCAGAGGAGGAGAGGAGAGCAGACGGAAGGTCTGCAGAGGGAGAAGGATATGGAGCATCTCATGCGGCAGCATCCTAGGAAAGGACACGAAAGGAAGTGTGTTGCAGTGAGTGAGCAACGAAGTCGTAGCAACAGGAGTGAAACATCAGAGGGAGACCAGCTAGAAGCAGGCTGCCTCTTTCTGAAGCACAGAACCGGTAGCCAGAATACCGAGGGAGTAAAGAGCTCTATGCCATCACTTCAGAGACTGGCAGGACAGTTAATTCCACGTTGGCCGTCCGACCCATCATACACAGGAGGCTCGGTGGCAACTTGTGGGGGCCGGGGCGTCTCTAGGGTCCCTATAAAAAGCCTCAGGCCACCGGTCATATGTGTTTTCTTCTATCCGACCACTGGGAACAGTGAGAGGAGTAACAACAGTGAGGACCTTATTGGAGCTTATGCAAGTAGGGACCTACTGTATTGCTGTGCGCTAGGGGAAGGCTACTGATTTCCACCTGGATAAGGGGACTCTGGATTTGCCTTCAGACCGGCCGGATTCTGCCTACCCTGTGGTCCCTACTCAGGACTGTGGATGCTGAAGCCTTCAGTAAAGGTAAAGAGCCTGCACCCTTGTGTCCTCGTTATTCACTGCGTCTCACAACATCCACCATTCATCATCTACACTCTGGGAAGCCCTGGGGACATACTTCACCTGTGGCAAGGTATACCATCTAGCTGCCATAACATCACCCCAGTGGACCCCTAAGCAGCATCGGTCACCCTGACCGAATACCACAGGTGGCGTCATGAACATTATCCTATAAACTTCAGTCCTTTTATTGGAGGCCCCTAAAAGGGCCACGGGTTGGGTCCAGCCACCGTGACATCCCCACCGACTACAGAAGGGGCCCGGTACCGAGTACCCCATTGCCCTGACGTGGGGGCGCTCCACTGCCTCCTTACATATCCCCTGAATCCCCATACTGTGTCTGCACACATCCCATCACTCTAGCTCCCCATACTGTGCCCCATACTGTTTTCCTCTTGCTACTCACATTGTCTGCAGCCATCCCCCCACTCATCATACTGTGTCCACACCCACCCTCTATTTCACCCCCCATACTGCGTTTGCACCAATTCCTCCACCCATTCCCCCCCCCCCTGAAAGATGAGAGTACAATTGTTCACTGGGAGGAAGAGACAACTCAGACCACCTCATTAAGCATCCCAACGGTGCCTCCCTGCCAGCTGCACCAGGGGCAGATGCCCCACCTGCCTCCTCTAGGCAAGTGGGGCATCTGCCCCTGGCGCAGCTGGCTGTGATTGTTCTCTGCAGTGTGAGTTCTGTTTACACAGAGCAATGCACCTTTAAGAACAATGATTTTGTTATGCAGCGCAAAAGATCATTGCGTCTCACAATTGAGCTGTTTACAGCTTGTTTACATTGTTAGATCATCATGAAATGAGCATTTTTAACAACACTAGTTCATGATTATCTTGCAGTGTTAATGCAGCTTTGGTCAGCAGTATACAGGAACACGACCACTAGGACTGGAAAAGAGAACAAAAATAAGGGCCGGCAGGATTAGCGACATAAACACGACACATGTATTTTGCCTTCTCTTTTTCCATGGCACACTTCTTTGGGTTTACGGCAAACCCCACCTTCCTCAGGGCATCCAGTACAGCCTGGACCTTCTGCAGATGACTTTCCCAATTCAGGCTGAATATTACAATATCATTGAGGTAAGCTGCAGCGTACTTTTTGTGAGAGGCTAAGATCCATTCCATGGCTTTCTGGAAGGTAGCTGGGGCTCCTTGCAGCCCAAACAGAATTCTGGCATACTGGAAGCAACCATCAGGTGTAGAAAAGACCATCCTCTCCTTGGTACTTTGAGAAAGGAGGATTTGCCAGTAACCTTTCTTTAGGTCCAGGGTGGTGGTGTATCTGGCTGACCCTAACCTCATTATGAGTTCCTCGACGTGGGGCATCAGATATGTGGGGCATTGGAACTTAGACACCTCAATCAGTTTCCTTTAGTTGTTGCAAGAATGTCACTCTCCTTCAGGCTTTGGCACGAAGACCATGGTGCTGGATCAGCCGCTCTTAGGCTATGTGCACACGATGCGGATTTGCTGCAGATCCGCAGCGGATTTTTCTGCACAGAAACGCTGCAGATCCGCACTGTGATGTACAGTACAATGTTATTCAATGGGAAAAAAAAAAGCTGTGCAGATGGTGCGGAAAAATCAGTGCGGAATTGCTGCAGATTTCAAAGAAGTGCATGTCACTTCTTTTGTGCGGATCTGCAGCATTTCTCCATGTTAAAATTCCGCAGTGGCAAAAACCGCAGAAAATCCGCACAATATCCGCACAAAATCTGCATCATTTCCACATAAAAAATGCAGAAAATCCGCATAAAAACCATGGCAAATCTGCGGCTGCAGATTCTGCCAGGAGATGCGGATTTTGTGCAGAAAATTCTGCACCTCTTTTGCTACGTGTGCACATAGCCATAGACTCTTCGATGATGCCTAGGCTCAACATTCTCCTCACCTTCTTCGAAATCACCTCACGGTGGGTTTGGGGATTGTACTGTTTGGGGCTGAGGACAGTGTCTCTGCCACTGTGACATCCTTGACCTTGGCCTCAGGATAGACCCCCAGGCACTTAGCTTCAACTAGTTCTTTAAGTAGAGTGATGTAGTACACTTGGTACTGCTTTCTCCTCCCTGGCTTGTGTATCTTGTAGTTGACATCACTTAGCTTTTCGACCAAATCGTGTGGCCCTTGCCACTTAGCCACAAATTTACTTTCAACTGTGGGGATAAACACCAACACTCGGTCTCCAGGGCTAAACTGTCTTAGCCTCACTGACTGATTGTAGACCCTTGTCTGTTCCTCTTGTGCTTGAAGGAGACTCTCCTTCACGATTGGCATCACCCTCACGATCCTATCCTGCATCTGGGTCACGAGCTCGAATATACTGCGGTGTAACCTCTGCTTCCAAGGTCTCCTTTGAAATATCCAGAAGTCCCTGAAGATGCCATCCATATAACAACTCAAACCCCATATAGGTCTGTGGCACTTCCCTAATAGAAAACAGCAGGTACGGAAGCAATCTCAGTCTCGGCCATCCTTTTCCACGTCCTTCTTAAGCATGGATTTTAAGGTCCTCTTGAACCTCTCTACCAGGCTGTCCATCTGCGGATGGTACACTGGCTGTTGTGAATTCTGTTGTCAAGCTCCCTCCTGTGGTCGTGAATGGTACTTCGGCTGGTTCTGTCCATGGGCTTCCTCTGGTGGTTGTGAGTGGGGCTGCAGCTTCTGAGTTTCCTTCCACTGGTGACGAGGTTAATTCGTTAGCTGGCTGCTCTATTTAACTCCACTTAGATCATTGCTCCATGCCACTTGTCAATGTTCCAGTATTGGTCTTTTCACTCCTGGATCGTTCTTGTGACCTGTCTTCCCAGCAGAAGCTAAGTTCCTGCTTGTTTTTCTTTGTTTGCTGTTTTTCTGTCCAGCTTGCTATTTTGATTTTTGTCTTGCTTGCTGGAAGCTCTGGGACGCAGAGGGAGCACCTCCGCACCGTGGTCTTTTGTAGTTTTTTGTGCTGACCGCAAAGTTGCCTTTCCTATCCTCAGTCTGTTCAGTAAGTCGGGCCTCACTTTGCTAAATCTATTTCATCTCTGTGTTTGTAATTTTCATCTTTACTCACAGTCATTATATGTGGGGGGCTGCCTTTTCCTTTGGGGAATTTCTCTGAGGCAAGGTAGGCTTTATATTTCTATCTTCAGGGCTAGCTGGTTTCTTAGGCTGTGTCGAGTTGCATAGGGAGCGTTAGGAGCAATCCACGGCTATTTCTAGTGTGTGTGATAGGATTAGGGATTGCGGTCAGCAGAGTTCCCACGTCTCAGAGCTCGTCCTATATTATTAGTAACTATCAGGTCATTCCATGTGCTCTTAACCACCAGGTCCATTATTGTCCTAACCACCAGGTCATAACAACTGGCGCCCTGAGTTGTGTAATCTGGAGAACCTTACATACTTCTCTCATTACCTTGGATATACAAGGCATTCCTTGGCCTGTCTGGATTTCTTTCGGCAGGTCCGTGTGGGAGAAAATATGAAATAGCCCTCAGGCTGTGCTCCTGTCAGAGGAGTTTCTTAGTGGTACCGCCTCCAGGTACCATGTTCATGTTGCATAGTCCATGACCACCAGGATATATTAGTGCCCTCTGGTAGAATTAACTAGGGATCCGACAAGGTCCATGGTGATCTGGTCAAATGGGACCTCTATAATGGGTACAGCACTTGGGAACTGCAGAAGTGGGAGACAGGAGAAGCTAGCTGACAGGGACCAGCAATAATTAACAATCTCTTGATGCCACCCAGGCCAGTAGAACCTTTGAAATATCTGCTCCTGGGTTTTATCTACGCCCACATGCCCACCCAAGTACCTATCCTGCTACTAACAGCTGCTCTAATACTTCCTCTCTCAGTTTATTGACCCAATATAGCAGATCCTCATTTACTTTGAAATATGGAAACCTGGTGACTTCCTCCGGCTCTTGGACATCTCAATTTATCACAGTAACATTGTTCCATGCCCCATTTAACGTAAAGTCCTCCATTTGAGCAGTCCAAAAAATTATGCCCAGAAATCCACAACTCAGGAATCTTGGCCTCATAGGTCACTGCCTTGTCCTCTTCGCCATGAAGGACACCCCATTGGAACTAATCTGTCTCCGACCGCGCTGGGGATTCTTTATGGTGGAACCGGCTCCTATATGAGTAACTTGGTTCCCCCGCATTTTGGCATAACTACCAGAACAAACAAAAGTCCCGCCCTATAATTACTGGGTGTAGCAGGTCTTTAACTACCCCGACCTCATAGGACTCCGTGCCACAGTAGGTTTTTCTAGATAATCTATCATCGAGGTAATCCTTGGCGTCCCAGTGAATACAACAGATCAGATACCCTCGATTTTTCTGGGAATCAACTGGTGGAGGAGAGTGGCCCTTACAAAGGTCACCAAACTCCCCGATACCAAGAGTCCTGACACCACTACTCCATTTATTGTCACGGACATGCTTGTAGCCCCTCATCGGGCTTATAATCCATGCTGCAAGCTGGATAGGCATGATACAAACAGCGCCACCCCATGCTGCAGTCCATCTGTTCGGCAGACATAGGACAATAGATAGCTATGTGACCCAGACCTTGACATCTCCAGCAAATTAAGTCCTTACAGGGGCCTTTGACAATCCCTCAGTGAGCCCTTGGTGCATCGGGCTACCCCCAGTTGTAAATCTACACCCTTCTTTTCAGAGTCAGGCTCCTTCTGGGTGCCCCAGTATGGGGATGCAACAATACCCGGTTTCCTTAAGGACTTTTCAACCACCTGGTACCTTTCCACTAGGCCAATTCTGGGGGTTTCCCTGGGTAACCCAGGTCTGCACAGACCTAGGAAGGGAATGGATAAATCTGTCTACAACAAAACGCTCGATCATCTGCTGTAACGGCTGCAACCACTTCTGTACCAGATGTCGTAGGTCAAACATTTTCAAACGATGGGGTTTGTCACTGCAATATGCCCAGTGGTGGACCGTTTGAGCTCTAACAGCCATAGTCACTCCTGAGCGTGCCAATATCTCAGTTTATAATTTGGCATACTCCTGTGCATCCTGTAAGGCCTGGTCAAAATAAGTTTTTGGGGGTTGACCAGTGAAAAAGGGGACCAGCACCTACACCCACTGCTCCAGAGGCAGCTTCTCCTGCTCTGCTACCCTTTTGAATGCAGTCAAAAGTGCCTCAACATCATCACCTGGGGTCATCTTTTGCACAACTAATCCGGATGTATGAGACATCACCTGGACTTAGGGGATGGGCGGTTTCTCTGCTGCGGACATCCCCTGCCAGGAGTTCCATCTGCCATTGCTGCTGTTGGATCTGCTGCCTCTGGAGTTTGTCTCCTTTAGTACTTGCTGCTGCTGGAGCTTCTCTTGGTGCTGCTGGTGCTGGTGCTGGAGATGCTGGTGCTGCTGCCTTAGGATCAGGTGCTTTATCAGCTCCTCCATTTGTCTGCCCACTTTTCCATCCCTACAGCTGCCTTCACCCAGGACATGCGGTTTGTCCACAGCTGTCACACTTGCTTCCTGGGGATTTTGCCCGCACTTCTAGCTCCAACTGTGGTAGATTGGCTGACTTGACTGCACATAGAGGTAGACACAGGAACACTGTCTCTTTAAATTTTCCACTGGTTTATTAAGGTACAGCACAAACCATGGCAGGATTAGCAACATACACACAGTCCTAACGAAAATTAAAGCAAAACAAATGGCACAGTCCATGTTGCTGCAGGGATCTACCTGCTCAGGAAGCAAATACATAGGAAAAAAAAGGTCCAACTTTAGTTTATCTTAACACACGGCTCTGAAGTTCACATTTGCAGACACACCCAATAAATAATGAGCCAGAAGGCTGTGTATTTATCCTCTGGTTTCACCCTGGGGTGACGATATGTTGAACAGCCTCCCACCCACTCTACAGCTGTTCAATCATCCCAGCCCAAAACATGGCTGATTATCCCCTCTCAGCACTTAGTATACTGGAGCATTTTTCTAGGTTCAAATCACTGAAGCTATTAACCTCAGTGATACACATCTCCTCTCCAGAACTTTGCCAGTGACTTTGTCTCACCACATGCTGACTGTCTATGATATGTGGTAAACTGGCTGACAACTTTATGATAACACTCTTATGGTATGTGCACAAGATACCTTTTTCAGGCGCATTCCGCATGGAACCCGCCTGAAAAAGTGCTAAAGAACTCTAAGAAGAATGAAAATATGCACAGCACTGCCAAAGCACAGGCTGGAGAAAGCTGCCCCCCCCCCATCACGGGCGGCTATGTGGAAGCCGTCATGACAGGGGGTTTGGAGTCAGGTTAGGTGAGGTGGGGGTTAATACTATATGAGGGAGGGTTTTTCTATCTGGAGAAGAGCGCTATAGTGGGGGTGGTGGGGGTGGAACCTGTCAGTTTCCCGCTCAGGAGACAGCGAGCAGGAAGCCACTCACCATGACCTCCGTGGATCAGGTCTTGTCCCGGCTCCGGGCAGCAGCGGTGAACCAGCCTCCCGGCTGGTTAGAGGCCCAGGTGACATCTATCCTGGGCAATGGCAGCGGGGGTTCCACGCCGAGCGGTTCCGGTGAGCGGCCCTCCCGACGTGTGCGCCCTCCGGAACGGCTGTCCCCCGGCCTCCCAGCGACGGCGCAGGAGCCCCTCACAGGAGGAATCCGCCAGCCGCGCTGGGGCCTGCAGCGGCAGCGGCCGGGCCTTCTCCTCCTTCGCGCTGGGGGCGGGGCCCACACGCGCCAGCACCAGCAGCACGCACAGGGACAATACGGCGGATCACCCTGGATATGACCGCGCCAGACTGCCGGCTACTAATGGCAACGGGAGACAGCGGGGGAGTGCAGACGCAGCGCCAGGCAGAGCTCCAGCCGGGTCCCCCAGGCTGGACCTGGCCTCGGATCCAGGACCCCATGCGCCACCTGCAACCGGGGCAGGACCCTCCACTTTGGTGGGATTGGATGGCGGCGGCATGATCGGTGGGCTCGGTGTTGGGGCTCCCCTGCACTGGGCTGCATTAGTGGCAGACAGCGTCGTGGCAGCAAACTCGCTGTCGTTGGCACGGCAGGACCTTCTCCAGGAGGCGGACCTCATCTTCAGAATGGTACCAGGACGGCATCGGCGTCTGGAGACAGCTGGACAACCACGGCGCCTGCGGCTGGTGGGATCACAGCTCCCCTGCAGCCTGGTGAGCATGAGTCTATGTCTTGTTTGTCACCGGCTTTTTTAACATCTTCGTCTGTTGTTGGTAGTCGGGTGTTGGGGTCCATAGGGCAGAGTGATGGGGTTGGATCGAGGGCTGACGCGGGTGGTGTCGAGGTGGGGGAGCTTTTGTTAAATGTTCGTGAGCTGCTGTCGCGGTTGGGCGGCGTTAGGCCTGGGCCGTCCCCTTTGTCGGCATGGGTGGGACCCTCTGATGTGGGCCAGGTGTCGTTGAGTAGCGGTACGGCGGTGCGGGTTGGGTTGGCTGAGCCGGTATCTGTGTCTGTACAGACCGAGAAGGAAAAGGAGGGTGGGATCTGTTTGGATGATAACGTGCGGGGCGAGGTCTGCGTGTGTTTTGAGGGTCCGTTAGGGGCTCATTTGAAGAAGGAGGTGCGTGAAAAGATTTGGAAAGATGAGTACGTGGAGATTTTTTCGCTTTTGCCGTTGGAGAAATTTAATTTAAACAAGAGCAAGAAGGAAGATAGCAAGAAGGAGGATGAGGAAAAATGGAGATGGTGCCTCATTCCTCAGACTTTTGTGAATTGGCTCCAGGCATTTGCGATCCTGGCTAGCATCATTGGTGAAAAGGCCCCGGAGAATTGTTCCGCTTTATTTTGCTACATGGATTCCATAGGGAAGGCGCATAGGGCTTACGGGGGCCAGTTTAGACAAAGGAAGGCAGTTCGTCCTGTGATTCGGTGGGATCAGAAGGACATAGGGTTGTGGTTGCAGGTGATGGCGCCAACGAAATTTGGCCATTCCTTTCAAAGCGGGGCCGGAACTTCCGGCCAGGCTGCTTCACAAGGCAGTTCTTCAGGTGCCAGGGGTTAGTCAGGGCAGCCTGGAGGGCAAAAACACGGTGTGTACTGGCAATTTAACGAGGGCCAGTGTAAGTTTGGAGCCACATGCAAGTTCAAGCACTTGTGCTCACACTGCAATGGGTCTTGCCATGGAGCAGCCAGATGCTTTAAGAAAAAAGGGAAGTTGGATAGTAATTCCAAAGGGGGTGACGTCAGTAAATCTGGACGTGATGGTCCCCTATCTAAATAGGTTTCCTGACAGGGAAAGGGCAGAGTTGTTACGGGCGGGGTTTTGTGATGGTTTTCGGATACCCGCTCCTGATTTTGTTATACCCCATAGTTTGAAGAACCTTAGATCGGCTGAGTTACATGCACCGGTTGTGTCGGAGAAATTGAGTAAGGAGGTCGCTTTAGGTAGGATGTCAGGACCATTTGCCATTCCTCCTCTGGACGACCTGGTTGTGTCACCTTTGGGTGTGGTTCCCAAGAAAGAGCCGAACAAGTTTAGGCTTATTCACCACTTATCGTATCCAAAAGGGAGGTCGGTGAATGATGCAAACGACCCGGAGCTTTGTTCCGTTGTTTATACGTCCTTTGACAAGGCGGCTAAGTGGGTGCAAAGTTGTGGCAGGGGGGCATTGTTAGCTAAGACCGACATTGAGTCTGCCTTCCGTTTGTTGCCGGTCCACCCTGATAGTGTGAGGTTGTTGGGCTGTTTTTGGGATGGCGGGTTTTATGTTGACAGATGCTTGCCTATGGGCTGCTCATTGTCGTACGCTTATTTTGAGGCCTTTAGTTCTTTCCTTGAGTGGGCAGTACGGGAGGTGTCCGGTTTGGACTCTGTGATCCATTATTTGGATGACTTCCTATGTATAGGGCCTGCTCAGTCTCAGTGTTGCGAGGTCCTCTTGAGGACAGCTGTTTGGACAGCTGAGCGGTTTGGAGTTCCGCTAGCGCCGGGAAAAACGGAGGGTCCGTGTACGAGCTTATCTTTCCTATGCATCGTTATTGATTCCGAGAAATGGGAATTTAGGTTGCCTGTCGACAAGGTGCATGGTTTGAGAGGTGACGTGGCCCGGGCCAGGCGTTTGAAGAAATTGCTTTTGCGTGAGGTGCAGTCGCTCCTTGGGAAACTTAATTTTGCGTGTAGGATTATTCCAATGGGGAGAGTTTTTTCACACAGGTTGACTATTGCGACAGCTGGGGTTCAGGCCCCCAATCATTTTGTTCGTTTGTCGGCAGAACACAAGGCCGATTTGGAGGTTTGGGAACGCTTTCTGACTTGTTACAACAGGCGTTCTTTGTTGTTGGAGGATGTAGTGGGGAATGCTGATTTGGATCTTTTTACCGACGCGTCGGGTGGTATTGGTTTTGGGGCCTTTTTTGGAGGCCGATGGTGCGCTGCTAGATGGCCCGAGGAATGGTTCATGAACGGTTTTGTTAAGAACATTACGTTGCTTGAGATTTTCCCGATTTTGTTGGCGGTGCATTTGTGGAGAGATGATTTTCGGAACAAAAGGGTCCGTTTTAATTGCGATAATATGGCAGTTGTTTGTGCTATTAACAGTTTAACTACATCCTCGCCCACGGTTATTAGGGTTCTTCGTCAGCTGGTTCTGTCCTGTTTGTCCATGAATGCTTACGTTATGGCCTCTCATGTTCCAGGTGTTAAGAATTGCATCTTTGTCTCGTTTTCAGTGGGAGCGTTTCCGGTTGCTGGCTCGGAGGCTGAGGAGGCGGGGCTGGAATGCCCGGGGGAACTCTGGAGCGTGGAGTCTGGGACCTCTAATTCAGGCATTCTTGGCTCCCAGTACGTGGTCGGCTTATCGGTCGGTATGGAGTTCTTGGGAGAATTGGTTGGCGTCTTACGGGGGTGATAATTCGGGCCAGGATCAAGTGGGGGTTTTGCTGCTATGGTTGAGACAGGCAGCGGATCAAGGATGGTTGGCGGCTAAGGTTGACAGGATGATTGCAGCGTTGGCATTTGGTTTTCGGCTTCGGGGTTTTCACGTTTTGACAAAGTCTTTTTTGGTGAAGCAAGAGGTGAAGGGGCTAAAAAGAGCATGTGCCCGGGGTGATCGTAGGCGCCCGGTGTCGTTTACGATGTTAGAGCAGTTGGGCGCACAGCTGAATAATATCTGTGTTTCTAGTTTTGAGGTGGCCTTATTTCGTCTGGCTTTTTCCCTTGCTTTTTTCGGGGCTTTGAGAGTTGGCGAGCTCGTGCCACCTTCTACGGTTTGTCAAGGGGGGCTTTGGGCGGGGGATGTTTTTGTTTCCGGGGGGCCTTTACAGTTTTGGATTCGGAGGTCTAAGACGGATCAGGAAGGTCGTGGTAAAAGGGTGGTTTTGGGCGCTGTTCCGGGTTCAGAAATGTGTCCTATCCGTTGTTGGCGGGTTTTTGATAGCTTTCAACCGAGCAAGGACGGGCCTTTATTGCGTCACGAGGACGAGTCCTTCCTTTCCAGATACCAGTTTGTGGCGGTTTTCCGGCAGGCGTTGGGAGCCATCGGGGTAGACCCTTCCAGGTTTGCCTCTCATTCGTTTCGGATTGGGGCCACTACAGAGGCAGCTTTGGGTGGCTTGGCTCCCGTGGTGGTACAGAGGATAGGTCGGTGGGAGTCTGGCCGCTATCGGAGTTATGTTAGGCCTGGTGATGGGTTGGCGGATTGTTGACTTGTAAGTTTTTTCCATGCAAGTTTTTAAGTTGTTTGTATTTTTCAGGTTCGCCCTCACTTTTGGTTTGGATTGTCGGCCACTCCTACGTTTATTGGGGCGTGAAACGTTCGACAGGATGGAAGACAGCTCGGTTTTTCTAGGGACGTGGCCATTATCAGGTGGTTGGGTTTTCGGGGCTTGGGCTGGAACAGGGTTCTGCAGGAGGTACACAACAGAGTTCGATTGGACAGGCCGCCGGATATCTTGGTGTTGCATGTTGGGGGAAACGACTTGGGAGTTCGCCCTTGTCGCGAATTGATTAGAGACATCAAACATGATCTACTCAGATTATGGGTTTCGTTTCAGGACATGTCTATAGTGTGGTCGGAGATTGTTCCTCGGAAATCTTGGAGGCACGCTAGGTCGGTTGACAAGTTTAATAAGTCCCGCATTAAAGTGAATCGGGCCGTGTCTGGTTTTGTGGTTAGGAACGGGGGCCTGGCGGTTCGTCATTTTGAGTTGGAACGTGGAGGAGACGAATTTCTTCTGGGCGATGGTGTACATCTGAATGCCGTGGGCAGTGATTTGTGGGCCCTAGGACTGCAGACCGGAATTGAAAGAGCCATAGCGGTGAAGGTCGGTGGGGTCTCGGGTACTTGAGGGGGTCAAGTACCCTCGTTGTGGCGGTGGGAGGGGTCCTTGAAGTTGGTGCTAAATTGGCCTGGGGGATCCGCCGGGATACGGATTCTTCAGTTGTGATAAGTTTTGGTTTTGGGTCTGGTGATTTGGGGGAGTCTTGGCAACGGTGGGTCAGATTCCTAAGTTGGAAATGGACAATGGTAACCCTTCGGGGTATCTTTGGTGCTCTCGAGCCAGGGGGTAACGGCTGGGAGTAAACTATGGTTGTTTTTCTGTCCACTAGTTTATCATATGGTTAACACCAGATTTTTAGCTTCAAGGACCCCTTCCCAGCTTATTTTACTGTTACTTGTTTGTTTGTTTATAATTAAGGCCGCTGTGGCCATTTATATCCAATTTAAGAGTCATGTCGTTAATTTGGGTTGGGGTAAGGGTCAGAGACCCATGGGAGGATGCTCATAACCTGGGTATCGACAATACCAATGTCATGTCAATGAAGCGTCTTCTGCTTCAAAAACTCAGCGGGCTCACCAGCGTCTAAAAGTCATCTTGTGCACATACCCTTATGGGGTTGGGCCCTAATTGTCATATGTGTCATAGTACGATGCTGAATCCCACCCTGTTAAAATTGTATGTACAACTCCCCCTAATAAGACCACGAGGAGCATCAAGCTCTTTTTCACTATGTGTGTAAGAGAAAGAAGTCTGTAAAGACAAGGATCACCAAAAAATGAATATAAATAATTTATTGACAAACAAGCCAAAAAAAATGTTTAAAAACCATTAAAAAGCATAGATAGCTATGTCAGAAAATATACAGGACCACAGCACTATAGTGTTGGGTCTAATCCTTGAGTCTGTAACATGTTAAAGCAGGTAACCAAAAAAGATATACCAAGAAAAATATGCATGCATAGTAGTGCAAATAACACTACGAACAGTAAACTATGCTTACTGTATTGAATCCCAAAATAAGGTAGAGGATGCTATAAAGTACTAAGGCTAAAATAGTCCAAATGGATTAACCAATGCATATATATGAATGACATGCCCAAGAAATATAATAATAATAATCTTTATTTTTATATAGCGCTAACATATTCCCCAGCGCTTTACATTTTGCACACATTATCATCGCTGTCCCCGATGGGGCTCACAATCTAAATTCCCTATCATGGAAACAGGAACACATGGGCTGCTTGCACAGTGAACAAGTCTGTATGATCATGTTCACACACCACCAAGAAACCTGAAGACACAAAAGAGAATAGTAAAACCAAAAACACTCAGTTTGAAAAAATGTTGCAGTAATCCGCAAGTGCTAGTAAAAGATGTAAAAAACAGGGTATTTGGTTGATACGTTTTTTGCAAAAAATGTATACTAAGCTGCTCTACCAATCTTCACGGTATACCCTTATCAGAGCAGTCCTAACTAATGTATGCAATCCCTATCTGATGTATTTAAAAACCTGATCATCTGTATATAACCTGTGTGAACAGGGTTCAGAGAGGAAAAATCCATGTGTGCATACAGGGTAGAACAGCTTTTGTGCAGATAGCCCAAGAGGAGTGGTGGAACTCCCCAGTCTTGTAGACACAAGAGAACAATTATGGAAACAGGAACACATGGGCTACTTGCACAGTGAACAAGTCTGTATGATCATGTTCACACACCACCAAGAAACCTGAAGACACAAAAGAGAATAGTAAAACCAAAAACACTCAGTTTGAAAAAATGTTGCAGTAATCCGCAAGTGCTAGTAAAAGATGTAAAAAACAGGGTATTTGGTTGATACGTTTTTTGCAAAAAATGTATACTAAGCTGCTCTACCAATCTTCACGGTATACCCTTATCAGAGCAGTCCTAACTAATGTATGCAATCCCTATCTGATGTATTTAAAAACCTGATCATCTGTATATAACCTGTGTGAACAGGGTTCAGAGAGGAAAAATCCATGTGTGCATACAGGGTAGAACAGCTTTTGTGCAGATAGCCCAAGAGGAGTGGTGGAACTCCCCAGTCTTGTAGACACAAGAGAACAATTATGGAAACAGGAACACATGGGCTATTTGCACAATGAACAAGTCTGTATGATCATGTTCACACACCACCAAGAAACCTGAAGACACAAAAGAGAATAGTAAAACCAAAAACACTCAGTTTGAAAAAATGTTGCAGTAATCCGCAAGTGCTAGTAAAAGATGTAAAAAACAGGGTATTTGGTTGATACGTTTTTTGCAAAAAATGTATACTAAGCTGCTCTACCAATCTTCACGGTATACCCTTATCAGAGCAGTCCTAACTAATGTATGCAATCCCTATCTGATGTATTTAAAAACCTGATCATCTGTATATAACCTGTGTGAACAGGGTTCAGAGAGGAAAAATCCATGTGTGCATACAGGGTAGAACAGCTTTTGTGCAGATAGCCCAAGAGGAGTGGTGGAACTCCCCAGTCTTGTAGACACAAGAGAACAATTATGGAAACAGGAACACATGGGCTACTTGCACAGTGAACAAGTCTGTATGATCATGTTCACACACCACCAAGAAACCTGAAGACACAAAAGAGAATAGTAAAACCAAAAACACTCAGTTTGAAAAAATGTTGCAGTAATCCGCAAGTGCTAGTAAAAGATGTAAAAAACAGGGTATTTGGTTGATACGTTTTTTGCAAAAAATGTATACTAAGCTGCTCTACCAATCTTCACGGTATACCCTTATCAGAGCAGTCCTAACTAATGTATGCAATCCCTATCTGATGTATTTAAAAACCTGATCATCTGTATATAACCTGTGTGAACAGGGTTCAGAGAGGAAAAATCCATGTGTGCATACAGGGTAGAACAGCTTTTGTGCAGATAGCCCAAGAGGAGTGGTGGAACTCCCCAGTCTTGTAGACACAAGAGAACAATTATGGAAACAGGAACACATGGGCTACTTGCACAGTGAACAAGTCTGTATGATCATGTTCACACACCACCAAGAAACCTGAAGACACAAAAGAGAATAGTAAAACCAAAAACACTCAGTTTGAAAAAATGTTGCAGTAATCCGCAAGTGCTAGTAAAAGATGTAAAAAACAGGGTATTTGGTTGATACGTTTTTTGCAAAAAATGTATACTAAGCTGCTCTACCAATCTTAACGGTATACCCTTATCAGAGCAGTCCTAACTAATGTATGCAATCCCTATCTGATGTATTTAAAAACCTGATCATCTGTATATAACCTGTGTGAACAGGGTTCAGAGAGGAAAAATCCATGTGTGCATACAGGGTAGAACAGCTTTTGTGCAGATAGCCCAAGAGGAGTGGTGGAACTCCCCAGTCTTGTAGACACAAGAGAACAATTATGGAAACAGGAACACATGGGCTATTTGCACAGTGAACAAGTCTGTATGATCATGTTCACACACCACCAAGAAACCTGAAGACACAAAAGAGAATAGTAAAACCAAAAACACTCAGTTTGAAAAAATGTTGCAGTAATCCGCAAGTGCTAGTAAAAGATGTAAAAAACAGGGTATTTGGTTGATACGTTTTTTGCAAAAAATGTATACTAAGCTGCTCTACCAATCTTCACGGTATACCCTTATCAGAGCAGTCCTAACTAATGTATGCAATCCCTATCTGATGTATTTAAAAACCTGATCATCTGTATATAACCTGTGTGAACAGGGTTCAGAGAGGAAAAATCCATGTGTGCATACAGGGTAGAACAGCTTTTGTGCAGATAGCCCAAGAGGAGTGGTGGAACTCCCCAGTCTTGTAGACACAAGAGAACAATTATGGAAACAGGAACACATGGGCTATTTGCACAGTGAACAAGTCTGTATGATCATGTTCACACACCACCAAGAAACCTGAAGACACAAAAGAGAATAGTAAAACCAAAAACACTCAGTTTGAAAAAATGTTGCAGTAATCCGCAAGTGCTAGTAAAAGATGTAAAAAACAGGGTATTTGGTTGATACGTTTTTTGCAAAAAATGTATACTAAGCTGCTCTACCAATCTTCACGGTATACCCTTATCAGAGCAGTCCTAACTAATGTATGCAATCCCTATCTGATGTATTTAAAAACCTGATCATCTGTATATAACCTGTGTGAACAGGGTTCAGAGAGGAAAAATCCATGTGTGCATACAGGGTAGAACAGCTTTTGTGCAGATAGCCCAAGAGGAGTGGTGGAACTCCCCAGTCTTGTAGACACAAGAGAACAATTATGGAAACAGGAACACATGGGCTACTTGCACAGTGAACAAGTCTGTATGATCATGTTCACACACCACCAAGAAACCTGAAGACACAAAAGAGAATAGTAAAACCAAAAACACTCAGTTTGAAAAAATGTTGCAGTAATCCGCAAGTGCTAGTAAAAGATGTAAAAAACAGGGTATTTGGTTGATACGTTTTTTGCAAAAAATGTATACTAAGCTGCTCTACCAATCTTCACGGTATACCCTTATCAGAGCAGTCCTAACTAATGTATGCAATCCCTATCTGATGTATTTAAAAACCTGATCATCTGTATATAACCTGTGTGAACAGGGTTCAGAGAGGAAAAATCCATGTGTGCATACAGGGTAGAACAGCTTTTGTGCAGATAGCCCAAGAGGAGTGGTGGAACTCCCCAGTCTTGTAGACACAAGAGAACAATTATGGAAACAGGAACACATGGGCTATTTGCACAGTGAACAAGTCTGTATGATCATGTTCACACACCACCAAGAAACCTGAAGACACAAAAGAGAATAGTAAAACCAAAAACACTCAGTTTGAAAAAATGTTGCAGTAATCCGCAAGTGCTAGTAAAAGATGTAAAAAACAGGGTATTTGGTTGATACGTTTTTTGCAAAAAATGTATACTAAGCTGCTCTACCAATCTTCACGGTATACCCTTATCAGAGCAGTCCTAACTAATGTATGCAATCCCTATCTGATGTATTTAAAAACCTGATCATCTGTATATAACCTGTGTGAACAGGGTTCAGAGAGGAAAAATCCATGTGTGCATACAGGGTAGAACAGCTTTTGTGCAGATAGCCCAAGAGGAGTGGTGGAACTCCCCAGTCTTGTAGACACAAGAGAACAATTATGGAAACAGGAACACATGGGCTACTTGCACAGTGAACAAGTCTGTATGATCATGTTCACACACCACCAAGAAACCTGAAGACACAAAAGAGAATAGTAAAACCAAAAACACTCAGTTTGAAAAAATGTTGCAGTAATCCGCAAGTGCTAGTAAAAGATGTAAAAAACAGGGTATTTGGTTGATACGTTTTTTGCAAAAAATGTATACTAAGCTGCTCTACCAATCTTCACGGTATACCCTTATCAGAGCAGTCCTAACTAATGTATGCAATCCCTATCTGATGTATTTAAAAACCTGATCATCTGTATATAACCTGTGTGAACAGGGTTCAGAGAGGAAAAATCCATGTGTGCATACAGGGTAGAACAGCTTTTGTGCAGATAGCCCAAGAGGAGTGGTGGAACTCCCCAGTCTTGTAGACACAAGAGAACAATTATGGAAACAGGAACACATGGGCTACTTGCACAGTGAACAAGTCTGTATGATCATGTTCACACACCACCAAGAAACCTGAAGACACAAAAGAGAATAGTAAAACCAAAAACACTCAGTTTGAAAAAATGTTGCAGTAATCCGCAAGTGCTAGTAAAAGATGTAAAAAACAGGGTATTTGGTTGATACGTTTTTTGCAAAAAATGTATACTAAGCTGCTCTACCAATCTTCACGGTATACCCTTATCAGAGCAGTCCTAACTAATGTATGCAATCCCTATCTGATGTATTTAAAAACCTGATCATCTGTATATAACCTGTGTGAACAGGGTTCAGAGAGGAAAAATCCATGTGTGCATACAGGGTAGAACAGCTTTTGTGCAGATAGCCCAAGAGGAGTGGTGGAACTCCCCAGTCTTGTAGACACAAGAGAACAATTATGGAAACAGGAACACATGGGCTACTTGCACAGTGAACACGTCTGTATGATCATGTTCACACACCACCAAGAAACCTGAAGACACAAAAGAGAATAGTAAAACCAAAAACACTCAGTTTGAAAAAATGTTGCAGTAATCCGCAAGTGCTAGTAAAAGATGTAAAAAACAGGGTATTTGGTTGATACGTTTTTTGCAAAAAATGTATACTAAGCTGCTCTACCAATCTTCACGGTATACCCTTATCAGAGCAGTCCTAACTAATGTATGCAATCCCTATCTGATGTATTTAAAAACCTGATCATCTGTATATAACCTGTGTGAACAGGGTTCAGAGAGGAAAAATCCATGTGTGCATACAGGGTAGAACAGCTTTTGTGCAGATAGCCCAAGAGGAGTGGTGGAACTCCCCAGTCTTGTAGACACAAGAGAACAATTATGGAAACAGGAACACATGGGCTATTTGCACAGTGAACAAGTCTGTATGATCATGTTCACACACCACCAAGAAACCTGAAGACACAAAAGAGAATAGTAAAACCAAAAACACTCAGTTTGAAAAAATGTTGCAGTAATCCGCAAGTGCTAGTAAAAGATGTAAAAAACAGGGTATTTGGTTGATACGTTTTTTGCAAAAAATGTATACTAAGCTGCTCTACCAATCTTCACGGTATACCCTTATCAGAGCAGTCCTAACTAATGTATGCAATCCCTATCTGATGTATTTAAAAACCTGATCATCTGTATATAACCTGTGTGAACAGGGTTCAGAGAGGAAAAATCCATGTGTGCATACAGGGTAGAACAGCTTTTGTGCAGATAGCCCAAGAGGAGTGGTGGAACTCCCCAGTCTTGTAGACACAAGAGAACAATTATGGAAACAAGAACACATGGGCTACTTGCACAGTGAACAAGTCTGTATGATCATGTTCACACACCACCAAGAAACCTGAAGACACAAAAGAGAATAGTAAAACCAAAAACACTCAGTTTGAAAAAATGTTGCAGTAATCCGCAAGTGCTAGTAAAAGATGTAAAAAACAGGGTATTTGGTTGATACGTTTTTTGCAAAAAATGTATACTAAGCTGCTCTACCAATCTTCACGGTATACCCTTATCAGAGCAGTCCTAACTAATGTATGCAATCCCTATCTGATGTATTTAAAAACCTGATCATCTGTATATAACCTGTGTGAACAGGGTTCAGAGAGGAAAAATCCATGTGTGCATACAGGGTAGAACAGCTTTTGTGCAGATAGCCCAAGAGGAGTGGTGGAACTCCCCAGTCTTGTAGACACAAGAGAACAATTATGGAAACAGGAACACATGGGCTACTTGCACAGTGAACAAGTCTGTATGATCATGTTCACACACCACCAAGAAACCTGAAGACACAAAAGAGAATAGTAAAACCAAAAACACTCAGTTTGAAAAAATGTTGCAGTAATCCGCAAGTGCTAGTAAAAGATGTAAAAAACAGGGTATTTGGTTGATACGTTTTTTGCAAAAAATGTATACTAAGCTGCTCTACCAATCTTCACGGTATACCCTTATCAGAGCAGTCCTAACTAATGTATGCAATCCCTATCTGATGTATTTAAAAACCTGATCATCTGTATATAACCTGTGTGAACAGGGTTCAGAGAGGAAAAATCCATGTGTGCATACAGGGTAGAACAGCTTTTGTGCAGATAGCCCAAGAGGAGTGGTGGAACTCCCCAGTCTTGTAGACACAAGAGAACAATTATGGAAACAGGAACACATGGGCTATTTGCACAATGAACAAGTCTGTATGATCATGTTCACACACCACCAAGAAACCTGAAGACACAAAAGAGAATAGTAAAACCAAAAACACTCAGTTTGAAAAAATGTTGCAGTAATCCGCAAGTGCTAGTAAAAGATGTAAAAAACAGGGTATTTGGTTGATACGTTTTTTGCAAAAAATGTATACTAAGCTGCTCTACCAATCTTCACGGTATACCCTTATCAGAGCAGTCCTAACTAATGTATGCAATCCCTATCTGATGTATTTAAAAACCTGATCATCTGTATATAACCTGTGTGAACAGGGTTCAGAGAGGAAAAATCCATGTGTGCATACAGGGTAGAACAGCTTTTGTGCAGATAGCCCAAGAGGAGTGGTGGAACTCCCCAGTCTTGTAGACACAAGAGAACAATTATGGAAACAGGAACACATGGGCTACTTGCACAGTGAACAAGTCTGTATGATCATGTTCACACACCACCAAGAAACCTGAAGACACAAAAGAGAATAGTAAAACCAAAAACACTCAGTTTGAAAAAATGTTGCAGTAATCCGCAAGTGCTAGTAAAAGATGTAAAAAACAGGGTATTTGGTTGATACGTTTTTTGCAAAAAATGTATACTAAGCTGCTCTACCAATCTTCACGGTATACCCTTATCAGAGCAGTCCTAACTAATGTATGCAATCCCTATCTGATGTATTTAAAAACCTGATCATCTGTATATAACCTGTGTGAACAGGGTTCAGAGAGGAAAAATCCATGTGTGCATACAGGGTAGAACAGCTTTTGTGCAGATAGCCCAAGAGGAGTGGTGGAACTCCCCAGTCTTGTAGACACAAGAGAACAATTATGGAAACAGGAACACATGGGCTACTTGCACAGTGAACAAGTCTGTATGATCATGTTCACACACCACCAAGAAACCTGAAGACACAAAAGAGAATAGTAAAACCAAAAACACTCAGTTTGAAAAAATGTTGCAGTAATCCGCAAGTGCTAGTAAAAGATGTAAAAAACAGGGTATTTGGTTGATACGTTTTTTGCAAAAAATGTATACTAAGCTGCTCTACCAATCTTCACGGTATACCCTTATCAGAGCAGTCCTAACTAATGTATGCAATCCCTATCTGATGTATTTAAAAACCTGATCATCTGTATATAACCTGTGTGAACAGGGTTCAGAGAGGAAAAATCCATGTGTGCATACAGGGTAGAACAGCTTTTGTGCAGATAGCCCAAGAGGAGTGGTGGAACTCCCCAGTCTTGTAGACACAAGAGAACAATTATGGAAACAGGAACACATGGGCTATTTGCACAGTGAACAAGTCTGTATGATCATGTTCACACACCACCAAGAAACCTGAAGACACAAAAGAGAATAGTAAAACCAAAAACACTCAGTTTGAAAAAATGTTGCAGTAATCCGCAAGTGCTAGTAAAAGATGTAAAAAACAGGGTATTTGGTTGATACGTTTTTTGCAAAAAATGTATACTAAGCTGCTCTACCAATCTTCACGGTATACCCTTATCAGAGCAGTCCTAACTAATGTATGCAATCCCTATCTGATGTATTTAAAAACCTGATCATCTGTATATAACCTGTGTGAACAGGGTTCAGAGAGGAAAAATCCATGTGTGCATACAGGGTAGAACAGCTTTTGTGCAGATAGCCCAAGAGGAGTGGTGGAACTCCCCAGTCTTGTAGACACAAGAGAACAATTATGGAAACAGGAACACATGGGCTATTTGCACAGTGAACAAGTCTGTATGATCATGTTCACACACCACCAAGAAACCTGAAGACACAAAAGAGAATAGTAAAACCAAAAACACTCAGTTTGAAAAAATGTTGCAGTAATCCGCAAGTGCTAGTAAAAGATGTAAAAAACAGGGTATTTGGTTGATACGTTTTTTGCAAAAAATGTATACTAAGCTGCTCTACCAATCTTCACGGTATACCCTTATCAGAGCAGTCCTAACTAATGTATGCAATCCCTATCTGATGTATTTAAAAACCTGATCATCTGTATATAACCTGTGTGAACAGGGTTCAGAGAGGAAAAATCCATGTGTGCATACAGGGTAGAACAGCTTTTGTGCAGATAGCCCAAGAGGAGTGGTGGAACTCCCCAGTCTTGTAGACACAAGAGAACAATTATGGAAACAGGAACACATGGGCTACTTGCACAGTGAACAAGTCTGTATGATCATGTTCACACACCACCAAGAAACCTGAAGACACAAAAGAGAATAGTAAAACCAAAAACACTCAGTTTGAAAAAATGTTGCAGTAATCCGCAAGTGCTAGTAAAAGATGTAAAAAACAGGGTATTTGGTTGATACGTTTTTTGCAAAAAATGTATACTAAGCTGCTCTACCAATCTTCACGGTATACCCTTATCAGAGCAGTCCTAACTAATGTATGCAATCCCTATCTGATGTATTTAAAAACCTGATCATCTGTATATAACCTGTGTGAACAGGGTTCAGAGAGGAAAAATCCATGTGTGCATACAGGGTAGAACAGCTTTTGTGCAGATAGCCCAAGAGGAGTGGTGGAACTCCCCAGTCTTGTAGACACAAGAGAACAATTATGGAAACAGGAACACATGGGCTATTTGCACAGTGAACAAGTCTGTATGATCATGTTCACACACCACCAAGAAACCTGAAGACACAAAAGAGAATAGTAAAACCAAAAACACTCAGTTTGAAAAAATGTTGCAGTAATCCGCAAGTGCTAGTAAAAGATGTAAAAAACAGGGTATTTGGTTGATACGTTTTTTGCAAAAAATGTATACTAAGCTGCTCTACCAATCTTCACGGTATACCCTTATCAGAGCAGTCCTAACTAATGTATGCAATCCCTATCTGATGTATTTAAAAACCTGATCATCTGTATATAACCTGTGTGAACAGGGTTCAGAGAGGAAAAATCCATGTGTGCATACAGGGTAGAACAGCTTTTGTGCAGATAGCCCAAGAGGAGTGGTGGAACTCCCCAGTCTTGTAGACACAAGAGAACAATTATGGAAACAGGAACACATGGGCTACTTGCACAGTGAACAAGTCTGTATGATCATGTTCACACACCACCAAGAAACCTGAAGACACAAAAGAGAATAGTAAAACCAAAAACACTCAGTTTGAAAAAATGTTGCAGTAATCCGCAAGTGCTAGTAAAAGATGTAAAAAACAGGGTATTTGGTTGATACGTTTTTTGCAAAAAATGTATACTAAGCTGCTCTACCAATCTTCACGGTATACCCTTATCAGAGCAGTCCTAACTAATGTATGCAATCCCTATCTGATGTATTTAAAAACCTGATCATCTGTATATAACCTGTGTGAACAGGGTTCAGAGAGGAAAAATCCATGTGTGCATACAGGGTAGAACAGCTTTTGTGCAGATAGCCCAAGAGGAGTGGTGGAACTCCCCAGTCTTGTAGACACAAGAGAACAATTATGGAAACAGGAACACATGGGCTACTTGCACAGTGAACAAGTCTGTATGATCATGTTCACACACCACCAAGAAACCTGAAGACACAAAAGAGAATAGTAAAACCAAAAACACTCAGTTTGAAAAAATGTTGCAGTAATCCGCAAGTGCTAGTAAAAGATGTAAAAAACAGGGTATTTGGTTGATACGTTTTTTGCAAAAAATGTATACTAAGCTGCTCTACCAATCTTCACGGTATACCCTTATCAGAGCAGTCCTAACTAATGTATGCAATCCCTATCTGATGTATTTAAAAACCTGATCATCTGTATATAACCTGTGTGAACAGGGTTCAGAGAGGAAAAATCCATGTGTGCATACAGGGTAGAACAGCTTTTGTGCAGATAGCCCAAGAGGAGTGGTGGAACTCCCCAGTCTTGTAGACACAAGAGAACAATTATGGAAACAGGAACACATGGGCTACTTGCACAGTGAACACGTCTGTATGATCATGTTCACACACCACCAAGAAACCTGAAGACACAAAAGAGAATAGTAAAACCAAAAACACTCAGTTTGAAAAAATGTTGCAGTAATCCGCAAGTGCTAGTAAAAGATGTAAAAAACAGGGTATTTGGTTGATACGTTTTTTGCAAAAAATGTATACTAAGCTGCTCTACCAATCTTCACGGTATACCCTTATCAGAGCAGTCCTAACTAATGTATGCAATCCCTATCTGATGTATTTAAAAACCTGATCATCTGTATATAACCTGTGTGAACAGGGTTCAGAGAGGAAAAATCCATGTGTGCATACAGGGTAGAACAGCTTTTGTGCAGATAGCCCAAGAGGAGTGGTGGAACTCCCCAGTCTTGTAGACACAAGAGAACAATTATGGAAACAGGAACACATGGGCTATTTGCACAGTGAACAAGTCTGTATGATCATGTTCACACACCACCAAGAAACCTGAAGACACAAAAGAGAATAGTAAAACCAAAAACACTCAGTTTGAAAAAATGTTGCAGTAATCCGCAAGTGCTAGTAAAAGATGTAAAAAACAGGGTATTTGGTTGATACGTTTTTTGCAAAAAATGTATACTAAGCTGCTCTACCAATCTTCACGGTATACCCTTATCAGAGCAGTCCTAACTAATGTATGCAATCCCTATCTGATGTATTTAAAAACCTGATCATCTGTATATAACCTGTGTGAACAGGGTTCAGAGAGGAAAAATCCATGTGTGCATACAGGGTAGAACAGCTTTTGTGCAGATAGCCCAAGAGGAGTGGTGGAACTCCCCAGTCTTGTAGACACAAGAGAACAATTATGGAAACAAGAACACATGGGCTACTTGCACAGTGAACAAGTCTGTATGATCATGTTCACACACCACCAAGAAACCTGAAGACACAAAAGAGAATAGTAAAACCAAAAACACTCAGTTTGAAAAAATGTTGCAGTAATCCGCAAGTGCTAGTAAAAGATGTAAAAAACAGGGTATTTGGTTGATACGTTTTTTGCAAAAAATGTATACTAAGCTGCTCTACCAATCTTCACGGTATACCCTTATCAGAGCAGTCCTAACTAATGTATGCAATCCCTATCTGATGTATTTAAAAACCTGATCATCTGTATATAACCTGTGTGAACAGGGTTCAGAGAGGAAAAATCCATGTGTGCATACAGGGTAGAACAGCTTTTGTGCAGATAGCCCAAGAGGAGTGGTGGAACTCCCCAGTCTTGTAGACACAAGAGAACAATTATGGAAACAGGAACACATGGGCTACTTGCACAGTGAACAAGTCTGTATGATCATGTTCACACACCACCAAGAAACCTGAAGACACAAAAGAGAATAGTAAAACCAAAAACACTCAGTTTGAAAAAATGTTGCAGTAATCCGCAAGTGCTAGTAAAAGATGTAAAAAACAGGGTATTTGGTTGATACGTTTTTTGCAAAAAATGTATACTAAGCTGCTCTACCAATCTTCACGGTATACCCTTATCAGAGCAGTCCTAACTAATGTATGCAATCCCCATCTGATGTATTTAAAAACCTGATCATCTGTATATAACCTGTGTGAACAGGGTTCAGAGAGGAAAAATCCATGTGTGCATACAGGGTAGAACAGCTTTTGTGCAGATAGCCCAAGAGGAGTGGTGGAACTCCCCAGTCTTGTAGACACAAGAGAACAATTATGGAAACAGGAACACATGGGCTACTTGCACAGTGAACAAGTCTGTATGATCATGTTCACACACCACCAAGAAACCTGAAGACACAAAAGAGAATAGTAAAACCAAAAACACTCAGTTTGAAAAAATGTTGCAGTAATCCGCAAGTGCTAGTAAAAGATGTAAAAAACAGGGTATTTGGTTGATACGTTTTTTGCAAAAAATGTATACTAAGCTGCTCTACCAATCTTCACGGTATACCCTTATCAGAGCAGTCCTAACTAATGTATGCAATCCCTATCTGATGTATTTAAAAACCTGATCATCTGTATATAACCTGTGTGAACAGGGTTCAGAGAGGAAAAATCCATGTGTGCATACAGGGTAGAACAGCTTTTGTGCAGATAGCCCAAGAGGAGTGGTGGAACTCCCCAGTCTTGTAGACACAAGAGAACAATTATGGAAACAGGAACACAAGTAGCCCATGTGTTCCTGTTTCCATAATTGTTCTCTTGTGTCTACAAGACTGGGGAGTTCCACCACTCCTCTTGGGCTATCTGCACAAAAGCTGTTCTACCCTGTATGCACACATGGATTTTTCCTCTCTGAACCCTGTTCACACAGGTTATATACAGATGATCAGATTTTTAAATACATCAGATAGGGATTGCATACATTAGTTAGGACTGCTCTGATAAGGGTATACCGTGAAGATTGGTAGAGCAGCTTAGTATACATTTTTTGCAAAAAACGTATCAACCAAATACCCTGTTTTTTACATCTTTTACTAGCACTTGCGGATTACTGCAACATTTTTTCAAACTGAGTGTTTTTGGTTTTACTATTCTCTTTTGTGTTTTGAGGTTTCTTGGTGGTGTGTGAACATGATCATACAGACTTGTTCACTGTGCAAGTAGCCCATGTGTTCCTGTTTCCATAATTGTTCTCTTGTGTCTACAAGACTGGGGAGTTCCACCACTTCTCTTGGGCTATCTGCACAAAAGCTGTTCTACCCTGTATGCACACATGGATTTTTCCTCTCTGAACCCTGTTCACACAGGTTATATACAGATGATCAGGTTTTTAAATACATCAGATAGGGATTGCATACATTAGTTAGGACTGCTCTGATAAGGGTATACCGTGAAGATTGGTAGAGCAGCTTAGTATACATTTTTTGCAAAAAACGTATCAACCAAATACCCTGTTTTTTACATCTTTTACTAGCACTTGCGGATTACTGCAACATTTTTTCAAACTGAGTGTTTTTGGTTTTACTATTCTCTTTTGTGTCTTCAGGTTTCTTGGTGGTGTGTGAACATGATCATACAGACTTGTTCACTGTGCAAGTAGCCCATGTGTTCCTGTTTCCATAATTGTTCTCTTGTGTCTACAAGACTGGGGAGTTCCACCACTCCTCTTGGGCTATCTGCACAAAAGCTGTTCTACCCTGTATGCACACATGGATTTTTCCTCTCTGAACCCTGTTCACACAGGTTATATACAGATGATCAGGTTTCTAAATACATCAGATAGGGATTGCATACATTAGTTAGGACTGCTCTGATAAGGGTATACCGTGAAGATTGGTAGAGCAGCTTAGTATACATTTTTTGCAAAAAACGTATCAACCAAATACCCTGTTTTTTACATCTTTTACTAGCACTTGCGGATTACTGCAACATTTTTTCAAACTGAGTGTTTTTGGTTTTACTATTCTCTTTTGTGTCTTCAGGTTTCTTGGTGGTGTGTGAACATGATCATACAGACTTGTTCACTGTGCAAGTAGTCCATGTGTTCCTGTTTCCATAATTGTTCTCTTGTGTCTACAAGACTGGGGAGTTCCACCACTCCTCTTGGGCTATCTGCACAAAAGCTGTTCTACCCTGTATGCACACATGGATTTTTCCTCTCTGAACCCTGTTCACACAGGTTATATACAGATGATCAGGTTTTTAAATACATCAGATAGGGATTGCATACATTAGTTAGGACTGCTCTGATAAGGGTATACCGTGAAGATTGGTAGAGCAGCTTAGTATACATTTTTTGCAAAAAACGTATCAACCAAATACCCTGTTTTTTACATCTTTTACTAGCACTTGCGGATTACTGCAACATTTTTTCAAACTGAGTGTTTTTGGTTTTACTATTCTCTTTTGTGTCTTCAGGTTTCTTGGTGGTGTGTGAACATGATCATACAGACTTGTTCACTGTGCAAGTAGCCCATGTGTTCCTGTTTCCATAATTGTTCTCTTGTGTCTACAAGACTGGGGAGTTCCACCACTCCTCTTGGGCTATCTGCACAAAAGCTGTTCTACCCTGTATGCACACATGGATTTTTCCTCTCTGAACCCTGTTCACACAGGTTATATACAGATGATCAGGTTTTTAAATACATCAGATAGGGATTGCATACATTAGTTAGGACTGCTCTGATAAGGGTATACCGTGAAGATTGGTAGAGCAGCTTAGTATACATTTTTTGCAAAAAACGTATCAACCAAATACCCTGTTTTTTACATCTTTTACTAGCACTTGCGGATTACTGCAACATTTTTTCAAACTGAGTGTTTTTGGTTTTACTATTCTCTTTTGTGTCTTCAGGTTTCTTGGTGGTGTGTGAACATGATCATACAGACTTGTTCACTGTGCAAGTAGCCCATGTGTTCCTGTTTCCATAATTGTTCTCTTGTGTCTACAAGACTGGGGAGTTCCACCACTCCTCTTGGGCTATCTGCACAAAAGCTGTTCTACCCTGTATGCACACATGGATTTTTCCTCTCTGAACCCTGTTCACACAGGTTATATACAGATGATCAGGTTTTTAAATACATCAGATAGGGATTGCATACATTAGTTAGGACTGCTCTGATAAGAGTACACCGTGAAGATTGGTAGAGCAGCTTAGTATACATTTTTTGCAAAAAACGTATCAACCAAATACCCTGTTTTTTACATCTTTTACTAGCACTTGCGGATTACTGCAACATTTTTTCAAACTGAGTGTTTTTGGTTTTACTATTCTCTTTTGTGTCTTCAGGTTTCTTGGTGGTGTGTGAACATGATCATACAGACTTGTTCACTGTGCAAGTAGCCCATGTGTTCCTGTTTCCATAATTGTTCTCTTGTGTCTACAAGACTGGGGAGTTCCACCACTCCTCTTGGGCTATCTGCACAAAAGCTGTTCTACCCTGTATGCACACATGGATTTTTCCTCTCTGAACCCTGTTCACACAGGTTATATACAGATGATCAGGTTTTTAAATACATCAGATAGGGATTGCATACATTAGTTAGGACTGCTCTGATAAGGGTATACCGTGAAGATTGGTAGAGCAGCTTAGTATACATTTTTTGCAAAAAACGTATCAACCAAATACCCTGTTTTTTACATCTTTTACTAGCACTTGCGGATTACTGCAACATTTTTTCAAACTGAGTGTTTTTGGTTTTACTATTCTCTTTTGTGTCTTCAGGTTTCTTGGTGGTGTGTGAACATGATCATACAGACTTGTTCACTGTGCAAGTAGCCCATGTGTTCCTGTTTCCATAATTGTTCTCTTGTGTCTACAAGACTGGGGAGTTCCACCACTCCTCTTGGGCTATCTGCACAAAAGCTGTTCTACCCTGTATGCACACATGGATTTTTCCTCTCTGAACCCTGTTCACACAGGTTATATACAGATGATCAGGTTTTTAAATACATCAGATAGGGATTGCATACATTAGTTAGGACTGCTCTGATAAGGGTATACCGTGAAGATTGGTAGAGCAGCTTAGTATACATTTTTTGCAAAAAACGTATCAACCAAATACCCTGTTTTTTACATCTTTTACTAGCACTTGCGGATTACTGCAACATTTTTTCAAACTGAGTGTTTTTGGTTTTACTATTCTCTTTTGTGTCTTCAGGTTTCTTGGTGGTGTGTGAACATGATCATACAGACTTGTTCACTGTGCAAGTAGCCCATGTGTTCCTGTTTCCATAATTGTTCTCTTGTGTCTACAAGACTGGGGAGTCCCACCACTCCTCTTGGGCTATCTGCACAAAAGCTGTTCTACCCTGTATGCACACATGGATTTTTCCTCTCTGAACCCTGTTCACACAGGTTATATACAGATGATCAGGTTTTTAAATACATCAGATAGGGATTGCATACATTAGTTAGGACTGCTCTGATAAGGGTACACCGTGAAGATTGGTAGAGCAGCTTAGTATACATTTTTTGCAAAAAACGTATCAACCAAATACCCTGTTTTTTACATCTTTTACTAGCACTTGCGGATTACTGCAACATTTTTTCAAACTGAGTGTTTTTGGTTTTACTATTCTCTTTTGTGTCTTCAGGTTTCTTGGTGGTGTGTGAACATGATCATACAGACTTGTTCACTGTGCAAGTAGCCCATGTGTTCCTGTTTCCATAATTGTTCTCTTGTGTCTACAAGACTGGGGAGTTCCACCACTCCTCTTGGGCTATCTGCACAAAAGCTGTTCTACCCTGTATGCACACATGGATTTTTCCTCTCTGAACCCTGTTCACACAGGTTATATACAGATGATCAGGTTTCTAAATACATCAGATAGGGATTGCATACATTAGTTAGGACTGCTCTGATAAGGGTATACCGTGAAGATTGGTAGAGCAGCTTAGTATACATTTTTTGCAAAAAACGTATCAACCAAATACCCTGTTTTTTACATCTTTTACTAGCACTTGCGGATTACTGCAACATTTTTTCAAACTGAGTGTTTTTGGTTTTACTATTCTCTTTTGTGTCTTCAGGTTTCTTGGTGGTGTGTGAACATGATCATACAGACTTGTTCACTGTGCAAGTAGTCCATGTGTTCCTGTTTCCATAATTGTTCTCTTGTGTCTACAAGACTGGGGAGTTCCACCACTCCTCTTGGGCTATCTGCACAAAAGCTGTTCTACCCTGTATGCACACATGGATTTTTCCTCTCTGAACCCTGTTCACACAGGTTATATACAGATGATCAGGTTTTTAAATACATCAGATAGGGATTGCATACATTAGTTAGGACTGCTCTGATAAGGGTATACCGTGAAGATTGGTAGAGCAGCTTAGTATACATTTTTTGCAAAAAACGTATCAACCAAATACCCTGTTTTTTACATCTTTTACTAGCACTTGCGGATTACTGCAACATTTTTTCAAACTGAGTGTTTTTGGTTTTACTATTCTCTTTTGTGTCTTCAGGTTTCTTGGTGGTGTGTGAACATGATCATACAGACTTGTTCACTGTGCAAGTAGCCCATGTGTTCCTGTTTCCATAATTGTTCTCTTGTGTCTACAAGACTGGGGAGTTCCACCACTCCACTTGGGCTATCTGCACAAAAGCTGTTCTACCCTGTATGCACACATGGATTTTTCCTCTCTGAACCCTGTTCACACAGGTTATATACAGATGATCAGGTTTTTAAATACATCAGATAGGGATTGCATACATTAGTTAGGACTGCTCTGATAAGGGTATACCGTGAAGATTGGTAGAGCAGCTTAGTATACATTTTTTGCAAAAAACGTATCAACCAAATACCCTGTTTTTTACATCTTTTACTAGCACTTGCGGATTACTGCAACATTTTTTTAAACTGAGTGTTTTTGGTTTTACTATTCTCTTTTGTGTCTTCAGGTTTCTTGGTGGTGTGTGAACATGATCATACAGACTTGTTCACTGTGCAAGTAGCCCATGTGTTCCTGTTTCCATAATTGTTCTCTTGTGTCTACAAGACTGGGGATTTCCACCACTCCTCTTGGGCTATCTGCACAAAAGCTGTTCTACCCTGTATGCACACATGGATTTTTCCTCTCTGAACCCTGTTCACACAGGTTATATACAGATGATCAGGTTTTTAAATACATCAGATAGGGATTGCATACATTAGTTAGGACTGCTCTGATAAGAGTACACCGTGAAGATTGGTAGAGCAGCTTAGTATACATTTTTTGCAAAAAACGTATCAACCAAATACCCTGTTTTTTACATCTTTTACTAGCACTTGCGGATTACTGCAACATTTTTTCAAACTGAGTGTTTTTGGTTTTACTATTCTCTTTTGTGTCTTCAGGTTTCTTGGTGGTGTGTGAACATGATCATACAGACTTGTTCACTGTGCAAGTAGCCCATGTGTTCCTGTTTCCATAATTGTTCTCTTGTGTCTACAAGACTGGGGAGTTCCACCACTCCTCTTGGGCTATCTGCACAAAAGCTGTTCTACCCTGTATGCACACATGGATTTTTCCTCTCTGAACCCTGTTCACACAGGTTATATACAGATGATCAGGTTTTTAAATACATCAGATAGGGATTGCATACATTAGTTAGGACTGCTCTGATAAGGGTATACCGTGAAGATTGGTAGAGCAGCTTAGTATACATTTTTTGCAAAAAACGTATCAACCAAATACCCTGTTTTTTACATCTTTTACTAGCACTTGCGGATTACTGCAACATTTTTTCAAACTGAGTGTTTTTGGTTTTACTATTCTCTTTTGTGTCTTCAGGTTTCTTGGTGGTGTGTGAACATGATCATACAGACTTGTTCACTGTGCAAGTAGCCCATGTGTTCCTGTTTCCATAATTGTTCTCTTGTGTCTACAAGACTGGGGAGTTCCACCACTCCTCTTGGGCTATCTGCACAAAAGCTGTTCTACCCTGTATGCACACATGGATTTTTCCTCTCTGAACCCTGTTCACACAGGTTATATACAGATGATCAGGTTTTTAAATACATCAGATAGGGATTGCATACATTAGTTAGGACTGCTCTGATAAGGGTATACCGTGAAGATTGGTAGAGCAGCTTAGTATACATTTTTTGCAAAAAACGTATCAACCAAATACCCTGTTTTTTACATCTTTTACTAGCACTTGCGGATTACTGCAACATTTTTTCAAACTGAGTGTTTTTGGTTTTACTATTCTCTTTTGTGTCTTCAGGTTTCTTGGTGGTGTGTGAACATGATCATACAGACTTGTTCACTGTGCAAGTAGCCCATGTGTTCCTGTTTCCATAATTGTTCTCTTGTGTCTACAAGACTGGGGAGTCCCACCACTCCTCTTGGGCTATCTGCACAAAAGCTGTTCTACCCTGTATGCACACATGGATTTTTCCTCTCTGAACCCTGTTCACACAGGTTATATACAGATGATCAGGTTTTTAAATACATCAGATAGGGATTGCATACATTAGTTAGGACTGCTCTGATAAGGGTACACCGTGAAGATTGGTAGAGCAGCTTAGTATACATTTTTTGCAAAAAACGTATCAACCAAATACCCTGTTTTTTACATCTTTTACTAGCACTTGCGGATTACTGCAACATTTTTTCAAACTGAGTGTTTTTGGTTTTACTATTCTCTTTTGTGTCTTCAGGTTTCTTGGTGGTGTGTGAACATGATCATACAGACTTGTTCACTGTGCAAGTAGCCCATGTGTTCCTGTTTCCATAATTGTTCTCTTGTGTCTACAAGACTGGGGAGTTCCACCACTCCTCTTGGGCTATCTGCACAAAAGCTGTTCTACCCTGTATGCACACATGGATTTTTCCTCTCTGAACCCTGTTCACACAGGTTATATACAGATGATCAGGTTTTTAAATACATCAGATAGGGATTGCATACATTAGTTAGGACTGCTCTGATAAGGGTATACCGTGAAGATTGGTAGAGCAGCTTAGTATACATTTTTTGCAAAAAACGTATCAACCAAATACCCTGTTTTTTACATCTTTTACTAGCACTTGCGGATTACTGCAACATTTTTTCAAACTGAGTGTTTTTGGTTTTACTATTCTCTTTTGTGTCTTCAGGTTTCTTGGTGGTGTGTGAACATGATCATACAGACTTGTTCACTGTGCAAGTAGCCCATGTGTTCCTGTTTCCATAATTGTTCTCTTGTGTCTACAAGACTGGGGAGTTCCACCACTCCTCTTGAGCTATCTGCACAAAAGCTGTTCTACCCTGTATGCACACATGGATTTTTCCTCTTTGAACCCTGTTCACACAGGTTATATACAGATGATCAGGTTTTTAAATACATCAGATAGGAATTGCATACATTAGTTAGGACTGCTCTGATAAGGGTATACCGTGAAGATTGGTAGAGCAGCTTAGTATACATTTTTTGCAAAAAACGTATCAACCAAATACCCTGTTTTTTACATCTTTTACTAGCACTTGCGGATTACTGCAACATTTTTTCAAACTGAGTGTTTTTGGTTTTACTATTCTCTTTTGTGTCTTCAGGTTTCTTGGTGGTGTGTGAACATGATCATACAGACTTGTTCACTGTGCAAGTAGCCCATGTGTTCCTGTTTCCATAATTGTTCTCTTGTGTCTACAAGACTGGGGAGTTCCACCACTCCTCTTGGGCTATCTGCACAAAAGCTGTTCTACCCTGTATGCACACATGGATTTTTCCTCTCTGAACCCTGTTCACACAGGTTATATACAGATGATCAGGTTTTTAAATACATCAGATAGGGATTGCATACATTAGTTAGGACTGCTCTGATAAGGGTATACCGTGAAGATTGGTAGAGCAGCTTAGTATACATTTTTTGCAAAAAACGTATCAACCAAATACCCTGTTTTTTACATCTTTTACTAGCACTTGCGTATTACTGCAACATTTTTTCAAACTGAGTGTTTTTGGTTTTACTATTCTCTTTTGTGTCTTCAGGTTTCTTGGTGGTGTGTGAACATGATCATACAGACTTGTTCACTGTGCAAGTAGCCCATGTGTTCCTGTTTCCATAATTGTTCTCTTGTGTCTACAAGACTGGGGAGTTCCACCACTCCTCTTGGGCTATCTGCACAAAAGCTGTTCTACCCTGTATGCACACATGGATTTTTCCTCTCTGAACCCTGTTCACACAGGTTATATACAGATGATCAGGTTTTTAAATACATCAGATAGGGATTGCATACATTAGTTAGGACTGCTCTGATAAGGGTATACCGTGAAGATTGGTAGAGCAGCTTAGTATACATTTTTTGCAAAAAACGTATCAACCAAATACCCTGTTTTTTACATCTTTTACTAGCACTTGCGGATTACTGCAACATTTTTTCAAACTGAGTGTTTTTGGTTTTACTATTCTCTTTTGTGTCTTCAGGTTTCTTGGTGGTGTGTGAACATGATCATACAGACTTGTTCACTGTGCAAGTAGCCCATGTGTTCCTGTTTCCATAATTGTTCTCTTGTGTCTACAAGACTGGGGAGTTCCACCACTCCTCTTGAGCTATCTGCACAAAAGCTGTTCTACCCTGTATGCACACATGGATTTTTCCTCTTTGAACCCTGTTCACACAGGTTATATACAGATGATCAGGTTTTTAAATACATCAGATAGGAATTGCATACATTAGTTAGGACTGCTCTGATAAGGGTATACCGTGAAGATTGGTAGAGCAGCTTAGTATACATTTTTTGCAAAAAACGTATCAACCAAATACCCTGTTTTTTACATCTTTTACTAGCACTTGCGGATTACTGCAACATTTTTTCAAACTGAGTGTTTTTGGTTTTACTATTCTCTTTTGTGTCTTCAGGTTTCTTGGTGGTGTGTGAACATGATCATACAGACTTGTTCACTGTGCAAGTAGCCCATGTGTTCCTGTTTCCATAATTGTTCTCTTGTGTCTACAAGACTGGGGAGTTCCACCACTCCTCTTGGGCTATCTGCACAAAAGCTGTTCTACCCTGTATGCACACATGGATTTTTCCTCTCTGAACCCTGTTCACACAGGTTATATACAGATGATCAGGTTTTTAAATACATCAGATAGGGATTGCATACATTAGTTAGGACTGCTCTGATAAGGGTATACCGTGAAGATTGGTAGAGCAGCTTAGTATACATTTTTTGCAAAAAACGTATCAACCAAATACCCTGTTTTTTACATCTTTTACTAGCACTTGCGTATTACTGCAACATTTTTTCAAACTGAGTGTTTTTGGTTTTACTATTCTCTTTTGTGTCTTCAGGTTTCTTGGTGGTGTGTGAACATGATCATACAGACTTGTTCACTGTGCAAGTAGCCCATGTGTTCCTGTTTCCATAATTGTTCTCTTGTGTCTACAAGACTGGGGAGTTCCACCACTCCTCTTGGGCTATCTGCACAAAAGCTGTTCTACCCTGTATGCACACATGGATTTTTCCTCTCTGAACCCTGTTCACACAGGTTATATACAGATGATCAGGTTTTTAAATACATCAGATAGGGATTGCATACATTAGTTAGGACTGCTCTGATAAGGGTATACCGTGAAGATTGGTAGAGCAGCTTAGTATACATTTTTTGCAAAAAACGTATCAACCAAATACCCTGTTTTTTACATCTTTTACTAGCACTTGCGGATTACTGCAACATTTTTTCAAACTGAGTGTTTTTGGTTTTACTATTCTCTTTTGTGTCTTTAAATTCCCTATCAGTATGTCTTTGGAATATATAAGTATATACCTGACGATCACTCCCTTACTGGATGGCATGAGAGAGGGGATTGTGGCCCCACTGTGCCACAAACCAGACTACCCTGGAAGGGGCGTGACTAAGGAGCTATCTTGGTGTTCACTGGAGCATCTGATGGTGAAGTCAGGCTTGAGTGGCAGGTAGCTGCTAGGTACCACTCCAGGGCGGTGTCTGGCTGTGGCAGCTGATCCCACTGATGGACAAAACACAAGTGACAGGTGCGAGCAAGTACAGATAGGCACGACTGGTACTGGCACGACTGGTACTCTGGCAGGCACGGCTGGCAGGCAGGCGGGCACGGCTGGCAAGCAGGCGAGCATGGCTAGCACTCTGGCAGGTGGGCATGGCTGGCACTCTGGCAGGCATGACTAGCATGGCTGGCAGGCAGGCCGGCACAGCTGACACTCTTGGCAGGCAGGCAGGCATGGCTGGCACTCTTGGCAGGCAGATGGGCATGGCTGGCACTCTTGGCAGGCAGGCGGCCATGGATGGCACTCTTGGCAGGCGGGCACGGCTGGCAAGCAGGCGGGCATGGCTGGCATTCTGGCAGGTGGGCATGGCTCGCACTCTGGCAGGCACGACTGGCATGTCTGGCAGGCAGGCGGGCATGGCTGGCACTCTTGGCAGGCGGGTGGGCATGGCTGGCACTCTTGACAGGCAGGCGGCCAAGGCTGGCACTCTTGGTAGGCAGGCAGGCACGGCTTGCACTCTTGGCAGGCAGGTACTTTAGGCAGACAGGCATGGCTGTCACTCTAGGCAGGCAGGTGGGCACAGCTAGCGGGACTAGAACTGGTTCGAGCAGGACAAGAACATAGGCAGGTACGAGTAGGGAACAGGTAGGAACCAGTTTAGACTGGAGGGACAAGGATACACAGGGCGCGGAACGGGATCAGAGCAAAGTCGCACGAAGCAGAGAGCAGGACAGAGCCGCAGGAGGCGAGATGTGAGTAGGGCAGAACCACAAGAGGCAGAACAAATAGCGGAACCACAGGAGGCGGAGCAAAGAGCAGAACCGCAGGAGTTGGAGCAAAGAACAGAACTGTAGGAGGCGGAGCAAAGACAAGAACTGCAGGAGGCAGAGTAAAGAGCAGAACTGCAGGAGGTGGAGCAAAGAGCAGAACTGCAGGAGATGGAGCAAAGAGCAGAACTGCAGGAGGTGGAGCAAAGAGCAGAACCGCAGAAGGCAGAGCAAAGAGCAGAACTGCAGAAGGTGGAGCAAAGAGCAAAACTGCAGGAGGGGGAGCAAGGAGCAGAACAGCAGGAGGAGAGCAAATAGCAGAACAGCAGGAGGCGGAGCAAAGAGTAGAGCTGCAGGAGGCGGAGCAAAGAGCAGAACCGTAGGAGGCGACGCAAAGAGCAGAACAGCAGGAGGCGGAGCAAAGAGCAGTGCTGCAGGAGGCGGAGCAAAGAGCAGAACCGCAGGAGGTGGAGTAACGAGCAGAGCCGCAGGAGGCGGAGCAAAGAGCAGAAGGAGTGAACACAAGGAAACACACAGCGGAATAGGAAAGGCTACAGACAGGGATACAAACAGACACAGGTATAGGACTTAGTACAGACAGCATCAGGTATGGAACAAGGCACAGGAACAAGGACTCAGGCCAGGGTACGAAGCCTCACTGGGTGGCAGAAACAAGAGATAAAGCAAGACAGGAACCGGCACCTCAGCAGCAAGACACTGAGAAAGTACATTGCTTAGGCGTCCCCCTAGGGGTGGGAATGCCTTAAGTACCTGATGCCTCTTGGCAATTGGCAGGGGACACCTCAGGAAGTCGCACACAGATTCAATAAGAATCAGGAAGTGCCGGGGCCGCCGCTGCCATAAGCACACAGCCAGCAAGTATGCAAAGAGCAAGCAGGAGACATGAGGTTCACAACAAGGAGCAGACAGAGAGCAGAACTCACAGCATGGCCTGCAGGGGTAAGTAAGATGGTATATCTGCCTGATGGGAGATGGAAAGCCATGCAATGATGCTGGCAGGGTTGTTACAATACCATGTGCAACCATCTAAAGATCAAATAAAGTGCATGTGCAATAGTTGAACATCCAATATACACAATAGCAGAAGCATTAAATACGAAATAACAGCTACGGCGCCTCCAATGTAATGATTACATGATAAAGGCATATACTGCTGGCACAAAGGTTAAAAAATGATGAAACGTCTATACATGAAGTCTGTAAAAGACAGAAAAGACATATAAGCACTAGAGAAAAATATTAATCCTAAATAGCAATGGTCATATACTTTTATGTACTTAGATTAATTACCTGGATTTGTTTCAGCCACGCAGAACGGCTTTCAGAATCATAGATAGAAGTAGCTTTTATTAGTGTGCATCGGAACCAAAAAGGAAAAAAACACATTGGAACGCATTGTGTGCCCCAGAAGTGCACAATAGATATGGCAAAGAACTGAAGAAGCTCTTATTTTCTGCCCCACTGAGCGGTCATCAAACTGTTTCTCTGTCTACAATTCAGCACCTGTTTATTGGATTACTTTTATGCATAATCTGTATAATACTGTAATTCCTCTAATGTATTCTTGAATTCTCTTTTTTTGTTATTTTACAATGAGTAAAGGACTAGACCTCTTCCTTTTCAATTGGCCACAACCAAGTAGAGCAGAGCCTCATTTCCATACAGTAATTTTACAGGAATAGTAGTTTGTAGATAATATTTGTAGATGGCATTTTACCTTTGCAAACAGAGATATATGGTAGTCATCAAAAAATAAAATGCTACTTGTAACACGAAACATTTTACCAAGGTTGAATACTGTAGTAATTCAGCCAAACAAACTTAAAAAATCCATATATATAATTATATCTATTTATATATCTAGTAGAATCCATGGGAAAAATATAAAAATAGTTGGGAGACAGTTCATCTTTAGGTCTGACATGTACATTATTAAAATCATTCTATGGCTCCTGTGGTAAATGCTATAGTGTAAGAAAGGAAGCCAGGGAAAAAATCCATAGAAACTGCCTCGGGAATTACACATGATTGATTGTTTAGATTTTATTAATGTCCAATCACATCACTAAAATGAATATAATATATAGATATCATTTAATATGTTAGCTAAATCCTATAGATTTTACTAAATACAAAGCTGAGAAGAAAAGGGAAGCGATTGTCACTGGGAATGGCGCTGATGAATGATGAAGGATTCTTGCCTCTAACCTACAACACAAGAACAAGAAGACAACTGTTCAACATGTGTGGAGACACAACCATTCAAACATCTGGATAGAATGAGAGCAAATATCCACCATCATGTGATTGAAAAGAGGTACCACCAGACAGTCAGGGGACAATATGACTAAGGAGGAACAGTATTGCCCAAAAAACTTAAGGCTTGGACCCCACACTAGAGGTGGTGAGAAGTTTAGCAATTTCCTTGTAGAATTTGGATTTGGGAAAATTGGTCTGAAACCTTATGAACTTGGCAAAGTCATCTGCACCAACCCTTTATGGTGCATGAGTCACTATTTGGTGCAATATTGTATAGGAATACGTATTCAATACCGTAACCATTACGATTCCTGAATGGTGGGGAATGATAAATAGAGAGTATGGCTATAAGTAGTAGATCTCTATCTGATAATAATAAAAAAAAAAAAAAAAACCTACAGAGCAACAAAGAAGTGCTAATCCCAAAGTAAAAATATTTTTACTTTGGGCTTAGCACTTCTTTGTTGCTCTGCAGGTTTTTTTGATTATTTTGACATTTTGCCCCTATATATTTATATAGTCTCCCCCTCGTTTTCTAGGAATTACTCTATCTGATAATAGTTGCCAAATTAGTCTATGTGACTGGACAAATAATAAGTCCATGCGCCTAAATAAAACTTAACTTTTAATTCTAATTTATTAACGGAAGGGACAAACTCTTTAAAAACACATAGTACTACTGAGTGAGAAATCAGTGGATAGGCTCCAGTTACTAGTATACTAATATAAATTGCTTGTGCTTTGATTATTAATAATCAGAGCATTAGCACTTTATATTAGTATACTAGTAATTATTAATAATCAAAGCACTAGCACTTTTTATATTAGTATGCTAGTAATTATTAATAATCAGAGCACTAGCACTTTATATTAGTGCACTAGTAATTATTAATAATCAAAGCACGAGCACTTTATATTAGTATATTAGTAATTAATAATCAAAGCACTAGCACTTTATATTAGTATACTAGCAATTATTAATAATCAAAGCACTAGCACTAGCACTTTATATTAGTATACTAGTAACTGGAACCTATCCACTGATTTCTCACTCACTAGCATTATGCGTTTTTAAAAAGTGTGTCCCTTCCGTTAATAAATTAGAATTAAAAGTTAAGTTTTATTTAGGGCCCTTAATAGGAATCTTTATTTGCCATTTGCAATTTGGGTGCAGTATATTATTTATGATTCTCTCTGTGGCAACATAAAGCAACTTATTCTCCCCTGAGAAACATTTCTTCTCTCTCAGCAGTGTTTTTTTCTTATGGTCTCAATAGTAAAATCTCTGTAGGTTTCCATATCATATTGTAGATACATACAGCTCTGACAATTATTAAGAAACAACTGCAAAATTTTCAGTTTGTCTTATTTTTCTCTTTATAGGTATATTTTTTAGTAAAATGTAAATTGTTCTTTTATTCTATAAACTACTGACAACATGTCTCCGAAGTTCCACGCAATAAATTTTGCATTTATTTTCTAAAAATAAGAAATGATCAAAATAACAAAAAAATGCTTTGCTTGCAGACCTCAAATAATGCGAAAAAACAAGGTCATAATCATTTAGAAACAACACTACTAATGTTTTAACTCAGGAAGAGTTCAGAAATCAATATTTTGTGGAATAACCACGATTTTTAATCACAGCTTTCATGGGTCTTGGCATGGTTTCCACCAGTCTTTCACACTGCTTTTGGGTGACCCTATGCCACTCCTGGTACAAAAATGTAAGCAGTCCTTCTTTGTTTGATGTCTTGTGACTATCCATCTTCCTTTTGATTACATTCCAGAGATTTTCAATGGGGTTCAGGTCTGGAGATTGGGCTGCCCATGACAGGGATTTGATGTGGTGGTCCTTCATCCACACCTTGATTGACCTTGCTGTGTGGCATGGCACATTGTCCTGCTGAAAAAAAAAGTCCTCAGAGTTGAGAAACATTGCCTGAGCAGAAGGAATCAACTGTTTTTCTAGGATAACCTTGTATGCGGCTTGATTCATACGTCCTTCACAAAGATTAACCTGCCCAATTCCAGCCTTGCTGAAGCATCCCCAGATCATCATCGATCCTCCACCAAATTTCACAGTGGGTATGAGTCGTGCCTCTAGGAGCCTGTTACGAACTGTTCTTGCTGTGCACTTCACCCCAGCTGCCATTTACCATTCCTTTTGTAGGTCTCTTGATGTCATCCTACGGTTGCTGAGTGACATTTGAATAAGATGACGGTCATCCCGGTCAGTGGAGAGTCGTTTTTGCCCTCTGCCGGTCTGTAGCTTTGTTGTCCCCAATGTCTGCTGTTTGACCTTGTAGTAATGGACTGCCGTCTTAGAAATTTTAAGGATGGAGGCAACATGACGCTCACTGTGTCCCTCTGCTAGTAAAGCCATAATTGAGCCCTACTTTTCCTCACTCAAGACATTTCTTTTCAACTCCTTTGGCATGGTTAAAAGTTATTTTTTCATTCCTATTATTTTTGGGATATTACTAGCACTTGTTTTGCCATCCAGCTTGTCCTATTGCAAGAGGATTGTGAACACCACAGCAGTGTTTTTTATACTTTCCTTCGTTAAATAAGATTTGGTTCAGGTGATCACCTAATCAGAAGCACATTAAGTAGAATGAGGTGTACTCTGGTTGGAATTCAACTGACACTGGAATGGAATGGCTGTCAGACATGTAGAGAAGCTGATTTTTATAAAACTGTGCAGTGGTCTTTTAATTTTTGTCAGAGCTGTAGAAGAATGGGTAATTTATTAATTATGGATCTGTACAGCAAGAGTCTGAAATGTATTGGACTACTCAGTATCTATTATTTGTTGCTAATCATGACTTTTGAATTTTATAATGAAATATGGATTTTAAGAAGAGTAGTTGTTACCGATAATAATTCAAATATCGCACATTATTTTATGAGTAAATACAACATCTTTTAGGTACACACTTTAATATGGGGTGAAAAAAAAGCAGATCATTTGTTGGGGAGAAATTTAGTGCAAACCCTAGGAAAACCCCACAAAGATCCCAGGGTTTCCCTGGGCTTGGGCTACAATCGGGCAAAGAGAATCTGTCACCAGGTTTTTGCTACCCCATCTGAGAGCAGCACAATGTAGTGGCAAAGACCCTGATTCCAGCAATGTGTCACTTACTGGGCTGTTTGCTGTAGTATTGATAAAATCACAATTTTATCTACAGTAGATATAACAGCTCTCTGAATGCTGAGCCCTGTATAACACTGCCCACAACACTGATTGGCAGCTTTCTGCCAATGTACAGAGTACACAGAAAGCTGCCGATCAAATCTATATATATAATTGTCTAAGGGTCTGTTTGTCTGTAACCGAAATCCCGCGTCGCTGATTGGTTGCGCCCGCCGGCCTCGACTAATCAGCATTCATAAATAAACTACATACATTTACTAGAACGAGAATAACATGAAGGACAGTCTGTGAGGGAGAGAATAACATGGAGGACAGTCTGTGAGGGAGAGAATAACATGGAGGACAGTCTGTGAGGGAAGGAATAACATGGAGGACAGTCTGTGAGGGAGAGAATAACATGGAGGACAATGTCTGAGGTAGAGAATAACATGGAGGACAGTCTGTGAGGGAGAGAATAACATGGAGACCAGTCTGTGAGGGAGAAAATAACATGGAGGACAGTGTGTGTTTGAGAGAATAACATGGAGTACAGTCTGTGAGGGAGATAATAACATGGAGGACAGTCTGTGAGGGAGAGAATAACATGAAGGTCAGTCTGTGAGGGCGAGAATAACATGAAGGACAGTCTGTGAGGGAGAGAATAACATGGAGGACAGTGTGTGAGGGAGAGAATAACATGGAGGACAGTCTGTGAGGGAGAGAATAACATGGAGGACAGTGTGTGAGGGAGAGAATAACATGGAGGACAGTGTGTGAGGGAGAGAATAACATGGAGGACAGTGTGTGAGGGAGAGAGTAACATGGAGGACAGTTTGTGAGGGAGAGAATAACATGGAGAACAGTCTGTGAGGGAGAGAATAACATGGAGGACAGTCTGTGATGGAGAGAATAGCATGGAGGACAGTCTGTGAGGGAGAGAATAACATGGAGGACAGTCTGTGATGGAGAGAATAACATGGAGGACAGTCTGTGAGGGAGAGAATAACATGGAGGATGGTCTGTGAGGGAGAGGACAACATGGAGGATAGTGTGTAAGGGAGAGAATAAAAATTTTCCCAGTTTTTAAGTTTATCATATGGTAAAATAAATGGTGTCTTTGAAAACTATAAGTCATCCTGTAGAAAACAAGCTGTCATACAGCGATAGATGACTAATAAAGTTTTGACTCTTAAAATAAAGACAGGAGAAAAACAATGGCAGTGTGTCCAATGGGTTAAAACATAAATGTAAGCACCAATGTTTATATGAATACTAGATGGTGGCCCGATTCTAACACATCGGGTATCTAATATATAATCATCTTATTCTGTCTGTTTGTCTATAACAGAAATCCCGCGATGCTGATTGGTCTCGCCAGCTGCCCGTGACCAATCAGCGACAGGCGCAGTCCGGCCGCGAATTGGCACGGGATTTCAACCACGCTTAGCTGATTGGTCGCTCCTGGCCGTGACCAATCAGCAACAGGCCTAGTCCGGCCGCGAGATTGGCCGGGGATTTGAACCATGCATTCCTGATTGGTCACGCCCGGCCGGCCGCGACCAGTCAGCGATATTGGAGCGGGATTTAAACACCGCTTCACTGATTGGTCGTGCCCGGCCGGACATGACCAATCAGCGATATTGGCTCGGGATTTAAACCCCTCGGACGTGCCCTGCTTCTTTCCGGCAGCCTTCCTTCCTAAGAATCAGCGCTTGCAGGACCTTGCGGTGACGTCGCGGCTTGTGATTGGTCGCGTGAGCGGTCACATGGGCGGTCGCGCGACCAATCACAAGCCGCGACGTCACCGCAAGGTCCTGCAAGCGCTGATTCGAAGGAAGGAAGGTTCCCGGTTAGTACCAGGGCGCGTCCGAGGGTGAGTATAGCGATATTTTTTATTTTAATTCTTTATTTTACACTTAAATATGGATCGCAGGGCCTGAAGGAGAGTTTCCTCTCCTTCAGACCCTGGGAACCATTGGAAACCCAATGCACTGCATTGGGTTTCGAGTTTCGGCCGACCCCGACCCCGATTTTTTTATAGGATCGGCCGATTTCACTCGACCCGACTTTTGAAAAAGTCGGGTTTCGTGAAACCCGACCCGATCCTATAAAAGTAGAAGTCGCTCAACCCTAGTCCTGACTTATGCAAAACATCATATGCAGGTTTCATCATAAAAAAAAGGGGATAGCAAGAAAGTCCCATTACTCCCACTTCTCGGTCTCCTATGTGCATGACATTGTATTGGTCCCAGTGCAGACCCCGTAGCTGCACCACTTTTAACATTAACCCTATTAGAGTATGAACCATTTATAAGTCATCTCTGGATAAAGTATTTCAGCCAATTTCTTTCTCCAGTTACAAATTGTACTTTCCAGACCAGCAGACTTCATACTTCTACATTAAGTGCCTGTGAGGCATGGTGTCACCGAACTCTGGAATATCCTACTTCCACTGCCAGCCCTCTCTCCAAATTCCTGCTCACTTCATAAAAAGCTAGCAGATTTGTTTGACAAAGCTGCCCTTTCATAACGCCTTGACGACTACTGCTGACTATATTATTTTTTTAACATATCCTTCAACATGATTCCTTATGAAACCCTCAAGTGATTTTTTTCACCATATATGTTAAATGTACCGCTCTGTAGTCAGTACAGTCAGGAGGCGACCTAATCCCATTTTGTATATAGGTGCTACATTTACTTTTCAGCAGAGGAATTATTCCTCCTGGGTAAGAGCTTGTAAAGCAAATCTTTACCTCTAATGAACCTTTCCTTATAGATTACAGAATTACATCCAGAGCATTTAGGGTATTTACATACCTATAGTTTGCCAACGGACGCAGGGAAAGCTCGAGGCGACCATTATAGCAGCCATGCTCCTATCCCTGTGCTTTTAGATCGACATGATAGCCTTCTTCTCTTACCATAGTAATGGCACAAAAATGGCACCTGGGTGGTTCTGAGGGGACCTAGTCAATTGAAATATCCCATACCAGTTATCCCTCATAAATGTAAGCCTTTACTTTAACCCTTTGAGGGCTCATATTTGTTCCATAGTTTTAAATCCCTTCCCCCCACAATTAATTTGAATAAACTTTTATGACCAAAAAGACAAAAAAATGTTCTAAGAGTGATACCATCATTGGCTAATCAGAAAAATTATATTTATAAGCTTTCAGCACACAGAATCAAGTATAAAAAAAGAAAAACCCTTAAAGGGTTAATGGTGAAAAATAGTTTTACGATTACTGAGATAAATGATCTGAAAATTAAGGGTATGTGCACACGTTGCGGATTTCCTGCGGATCCGTAACGTTTTTTGCAGCGCAGAAACGCTGCAGATCCGCAAGTGATTTACAGTAATGTAAATCAATGTGAAAAAAAAAAACATGGGACTGATGATGCGGAAAATTCTGTGCGGAAATGCGGCGGATTAAAAAAAGTAGCATGTCACTTCTTTTTTGCGGATCTGCAGCGTTTTTGTACCCATTCCATTATAGAAATCCCCAAGGGTAAGAAACGCAGTAAATCCGCAAAAAATCTGCAGCAAAGCCGCACCAAAACACACAAAATCCGCACAAAAAATGCGACAAATCCGCGACAAAGAGAGGCAGAATCCGCACCAGAAATTCCTAAGCCTAATCCGCAACATGTTCACATAGCCTTAAAGTCCTTCTTCATCATATATATATTTTTAGCCTTTTAGTCTGTGTTCATATGAGTATTAGGAATTCTGTTTTTAGATTATGTAAAGGAAACAGAAAATTACATTTTTGCAATGGATAGAAATTTCGGATGATAGACACATGGACCCCATTGCCTATAAAAAGATATGTCAGGCTTCATTGATTGTGTCCATCATTTCAAATAATTACAAATTAATGGGAGATTATATGGATAATGATCGTATGAAAAAAGCATTTTCTTTTTATCACGTCTTTTAAGGCTTCTTTCACATTTCTGTCGGTACGGGGCCGTCGCCATGTGTTGGCCCGACGTACCAACGGACGTTGTGAAATTTGTGCACAACGTGGGCAGTGGATGCAGTTTTTCAATGCATCCGCTGCCCATTGTAAACTCCGGGGAGGAGGGAGCGGAATTCCGGCCGCGCATGCGCGGTCGGAAATGGCGGATCCGACGTACGAAAAAACTTTCACTTGAACGTTTTTTCGTGCCGACGGTCCGCCAAAAACCCGACGGATCCAGTGCACGACGGACGTGACGTTTGACCATCCATTGCGATCCGTCATCAATAAAAGTCTATGGGCAAAAAACTCATCCTGCGGGCACATTTGCAGGATCCGTTTTTTGCTCAAAACGACGGATTGCGACGGATGGCAAAAAATGCCACTGTGAAAGTAGCCTTATTCTCATTTCTTTGCCTTCTCCCAATATACTAGAATGCTTTTTATCAAACTTCAAACATTCCCATTTCCAATGGTGCCCTGACCTCTCCACTTCTAAAAGATGTTTACTCCATTATTATGTAAAGTACAAAATAAATATATAAGAAATAATCAACATTAAGAAATATTAAATATTGTTATAAATTCAGAATTCCTTATTCGTCGGTCGTTCACTTTGTGTTAAATTGGTTGTTTCCTGCAGCTAGAGTAATAGAAAAATGAATTTCTCCTTTAAATGCCACCTATAATAGAAACCTACAATTATACAACTATGCAAAATGTCAAAATATCATATATATATATATATATATATATATATATATATATATATATATATATATATAACTGCTCGGGTAGACATTTACTACTAGATTTACAAGCTCTCAAATAATCTGGTCATGTAGCTTGTGTACAACCTCTATAGCATGGCTGGGAGAAGAGTCTATTGTTTCTAGCACCATAGATTATGTGTTATTAATGTTAGGAAGTATTTTCTCTCAAAGTTAATTTTGTTGAAAGTTCTTTTTAATGATTAAATTATTATTTTAACACAATGCAGCATCAAATGTCGGGCAAGATGGCAGCTTCCTAAATTCAAGGATGAAGATGTATGGTAAGACATCTGTCACAATTATATCTGCAGGAATGTTCCTCATATAGTCACCCTTATGGGGTGAAGGTACTAAATAGTAATACTTAATTCTGGTAATTTATAATGTTTAATTAAGTGTTCCATCATCAGCTTTGTAGATAGCTAAATTATGTTTTACATACAGTACTGTGAAAAAGTTTTAGGCAGTTATGGAAAAAATGCTGCAAAGTAAGAATGTGTTTAAAAATTTAAAAATTAATACTTATCCATCGCGCAATACCACCAGGACAATAACCTCAAACATTCAGCCAATGTCATTAAGTATTATCTTCAAAATAAAGAAGATTAGTAAGTCCTTGAAGTGGCGATATGGCCACACAGAACCCTGAGCTCAACTGTTGTGAATTCTGTTGTCGAACTCCCTCCTGTGGTCGTGAATGGTACTTCGGGCTTTCTAATGCTCCATCTGTGTTTCAGTCCTTTATGCATGACATCTTCCGAGAGTACCTGGATAGATTCATGATTGTATATTTGGATGACATTTTGGTCTTTTCGGATGATTGGGAGTCTCATGTGAAGCAGGTCAGAATGGTGTTCCAGGTCCTTCGTGAGAATTCCTTCTTTGTGAAGGGGTCAAAGTGTCTCTTTGGAGTTCAGAAGGTTTCATTTTTAGGTTTCATTTTTTCCCCTTCTACTATTGAGATGGACCCTGTTAAAGTTCAGGCCATTTACGATTGGACTCAGCCGACATCTGTGAATAGCTTGCAGAAGTTCCTGGGCTTTGCTAATTTTTATCGTCGCTTCATCGCTAATTTTTCCAGTATTGCTAAACCGTTGACTGATTTGACCAAGAAAGGTGCTGATGTGGTCAATTGGTCCTCTGCGGCTGTAGAGGCTTTTCAGGAGTGGAAGCGTCGTTTTGCTTCTGCCCCTGTGTTGTGCCAGCCAGATGTTTCGCTCCCTTTTCAGGTTGAGGTTGATGCTTCTGAAATTGGAGCAGGGGCTGTTTTGTCACAATGAAGTTCTGATGGCTCGGTGATGAAACCCTGTGCCTTCTTTTCTAGAAAATTCTCGCCTGCTGAGCGCAATTATGATGTGGGCAATCGGGAGTTGTTGGCCATGAAGTGGGCATTCGAGGAGTGGCGACATTGGCTTGAAGGAGCTAAACATCGCGTGGTGGTCTTCACGGATCACAAGAATTTGACTTATCTCGAGTCTGCCAAACGGTTGAATCCTAGACAGGCTCGATGGTCGCTCTTTTTCTCCCGTTTTGATTTTGTGGTTTCATACCTTCCGGGATCTAAGAATGTGAAGGCTGACGCCCTGTCAAGGAGTTTTGTGCCTGACTCTCCGGGTGTTCCAGAGCCGGCGGATATTCTTAAAGAAGGGGTAATTTTGTCTGCCATTTCCCCTGATTTGCGGCATGTGCTGCAAAAGTTTCAGGCTGATAGACCTGACCGTTGTCCTACGGAGAAACTGTTTGTCCCTGATAGATGGACTAGTAGAGTTATCTCTGAGATTCATTGTTCAGTGTTGGCTGGTCATCCTGGAATCTTTGGTACCAGAGATTTGGTGGCTAGATCCTTTTGGTGGCCTTCTTTGTCACGGGATGTGCGTTCTTTTGTGCAGTCCTGTGGGACTTGTGCTCGGGCTAAGCCCTGCTGTTCTTGTGCCAGTGGGTTGCTTTTGCCCTTGCCGATCCCGAAGAGGCCCTGGACGCATATTTCCATGGATTTTATTTCTGATCTCCCTGTTTCTCAAAAGATGTCGGTCATTTGGGTGGTTTGTGATCGCTTCTCTAAGATGGTCCATTTGGTACCCTTATCTAAATTGCCTTCCTCCTCTGATTTGGTGCCATTGTTTTTCCAGCATGTGGTTCGTTTGCATGGCATTCCAGAGAACATCGTCTCGGAAAGAGGTTCCCAGTTTGTTTCGAGGTTTTGGCGGTCCTTTTGCGCTAAGATGGGCATTGATTTGTCTTTTTCTTCGGCTTTCCATCCTCAGACTAATGGCCAAACTGAACGAACTAATCAGACTTTGGAGACATATCTGAGATGCTTTGTTTCTGCTGATCAGGATGATTGGGTGTCCTTCTTGCCTTTTGCTGAGTTCGCGCTTAATAATCGGGCCAGCTCGGCTACTTTAGTTTCTCCTTTTTTCTGTAATTCTGGTTTCCATCCTCGTTTCTCTTCAGGGCAGGTTGAGCCTTCGGACTGTCCTGGTGTGGATGCGGTGGTGGACAGGTTGCAGCAGATTTAGACTCATGTGGTGGACAATTTGACATTGTCCCAGGAAAAGGCTCAACGTTTCGCTAACCGCCGGCGCTGTGTTGGCCCCCGACTTCGTGTTGGGGATTTGGTTTGGTTGTCGTCTCGTCACGTTCCTATGAAGGTTTCCTCTCCTAAGTTTAAGCCTCGTTTCATTGGGCCATATAAGATTTCTGAAGTTCTTAATCCTGTGTCATTTCGTTTGGGCCTTCCGGCTTCTTTTGCCATCCATAATGTGTTCCATAGGTCGTTGTTGCGGAGATACGTGGCGCCTATGGTTCCCTCCGTTGATCCTCCTGCCCCGATGTTGGTCGAGGGGGAGTTGGAGTATGTGGTGGAGAAGATTTTGGATTCTCGTGTTTCGAGACGGAAACTCCAGTATTTGGTCAAGTGGAAGGGTTATGGTCAGGAAGATAATTCCTGGGTTTTTGCCTCTGATGTTCATGCTGCCGATCTTGTTCGTGCCTTTCATTTGGCTCATCCTGATCGGCCTGGGGGCTCTGGTGACGGTTCGGTGACCCCTCCTCAAGGGGGGGTACTGTTGTGAATTCTGTTGTCGAACTCCCTCCTGTGGTCGTGAATTGTACTTTGGCGAGTTCTGTCTATGGGCTCCCTCTGGTGGCTATGAGTGAAGCTGCTGCTTCTGAGGTTCCTTACACAGGTGACATGGTTTATCCTTTGGTTGGCTGCTCTATTTAACTCCTCTCAGATCATTACTCCATGCCAGCTGTCAATGTTTTTGCATTGGTTCAGTTCGCTCCTGGATCTCTCTGGTGACCTGCCTTCTCCTGCAGAAGCTAAGTTCCTGATAGTCATTATTTGTTCACTGTTTTCTTGTCCAGCTGGTTATCATGATTTTGTCTTGCTAGCTGGAAGCTCTGGGATGCAGAGTGGCCCCTCCGCAGCGTGAGTCGGTGCGGAGGTCCTTTTTGCACATTCTGCGTGGTCTTTTGTAGGTTTTTGTGCTGATCGCAAAGTTACCTTTCCTATCCTCTGTCTATTTAGTAAGTCTGGCCTCCCTTTGCTGAAACCTGTTTCATTTCTGCGTTTGTGACTTTCATCTTACTCACAGTCAATATATGTGGGGGCTTCCTTTACCTTTGGGGAATTTCTCTGAGGCAAGGTAGGCTTTATTTTCTATCTCTAGGGCTAGATAGTTCTTTGGCTGTGACGAGGCGCCTAGGTCTGGTCAGGAGCGCTCCACGGCTATTTCTAGTGTGTGTGATAGGATTAGGGCTTGCGGTCAGCAGAGCTCCCACATCCCAGAGCTCGTCCTGTATGAGGTTTAACTATCAGGTCATTCCGGGTGCTCCTAACCACCAGGTTATAACACTCAACATCATCGAGTCTAAACAGAGATTGGAGGTGACCTTAGAAGACACGCTCGGCTCAGGCACCACAGGTGGTAGAGTACCTCCGATGAAAGGATAGGGTGTTTAAATTGAAATGCTTGATCCTTCTGCCCCTAGACGTCATTTGTCAGGAGGACCTCAGACACTTTAACTTTTCAGAACGTTTCACTGAAATCATCGGAGGTCAGCTGACTTGAATGCACATGGAGGTCTTCATAGAAACATGACTAGCCCTCAATAGATAGTTAACTTTGACACCGATAACTGAGCAATTCATCTATCAGTGTTTACAGTGTCAGACAGGGGTGGCAAGGGCCTACCAGTAACATTTACTCTGGGGGCCGAACTGTTCAGCTACATGCAAATCTGACATTACCTACATTCTCATAGTTACCTATGCTTGTATATAACGATAAACCGAGTTGCTTGTTAAATAAATGATAAGGTTCTGTTTTTGTCTGCGCATAATAAATCAAATTTATTGTACCAACTGCTGTTCATGTAGAAGGGTAGGAGACCCACTCCTGCAGAGGGGCCCACCAGTGAATTTTCCTGTTCCACTATGTGCCAGTCTAAGCTTAGGGACTTACAACACAAGTATCAAAGTATAGATTGGAGACTACTGCACCAAAGCCTCCTGCATGAATTATAATCTATCTCTGACCCTGAGGAGCAGGAGGCTTTCAGAAAAATTCCACCTTTGGCCATGATGCTTTTGTGTCTAACGGTAAGTTTAGGAGTTCATTTTACTTTACAAAAAAATACAATAAAAATTACAATGAGGACAAAACTTTACACCAGGTACTGTAAATATATCATGAGGCTGTGAAGTATCAAATGCAAGACATGAAAATAGACAAGATTTGTAAGCGTACTTCTAGAACTACACTTCTTGTGTAAAAGTATACATATAGACAATAAACACATAATGTCAAGTAAAGTAGAAGAAAAGCAACCAAGAGACGGAAGACCAATTAATCTTTTAGTTACATTTTATCATGTATTTATATACACATAGATGTTCACGGTTGGAAATAGTAATGTTTGAGTAGAGCAGGAGTTAGGCAAAAGAAGCAGCTGCTGCAGGAAAACAGAGATAAACAGCCCCAGGTCTACAAACAGGTTTAACCGGTGAAAAGTGCTGAGGAGCTGAAAGAGGGTGAGGCTGTGTAATATTAGTGTGCTTGTATGACATGCATGTGCATGTGGAAGAAGGGACTCTACAGATCCGAGCATAAATCTGGGGCATACAAAGCCATGTCTTCACAAAGGTTCCAGACGTGTGTCAATGTCAAAAGGGAGTAGAACATTCTAAAAGCTGATCCTAAAGGCTTTGCATATTAAGAAGTCAAACGATGGTCCAACTCCATGGGGAGATCTAAAAGTATAGGGTATTGTGAAGACCATAATGGTGACGTTCACAAGCAGCGGTCAGGGACAGTAGGCAGAAGCCAAACAGAAGTAAGCAGGCAGCAATGGACGCTCAGGAGTAGGAAAGCTGAAAAATGAGAAGGTATAGTCTACGCAGACGAGAAGAGGATCATTTCACAGTGACAGGGGGAATCTCACACTAGGAGGGTGGTGCTATGAGCAGGACAAAAAGCACATATAGTTGCTTCTTTCAACACTTTTTTTTGATCATCATGTCTTTATATGGAAACTGTCTGCTTCTCTGACAGGGATCAGACAAGCCTGGGCACACCTAGAGTTGCACACATTTACAGACACACAGGATTCCCATTTCAGAACAAACGTAGGTGAATCATAGTTATTATTCACGTTCATCTGCGTACCCTCAGGGCACGGGGCATGTTCATCTTCTCCGAGACCACAGGGTGCCACACCTAGCACCTTCATTTATACCTGCATTCCTCTATGTGCAGCAACAAGAGCACCTCTGAAGGTCTATTTTGTTGGGCCAAAGTGAGTCCTGTCCTGATGAGAACTGTGCTCTCAATTACCGTACCGCGCAAGTGCTTCAGTTGTTGGAGAAATGGCAAAGAATGCACTGACAAGGCCAAGACGAATGACAAGATCGTCCATGAATTTGGTGAACCTTCATCAAGGGACACCAACACCTACCAGGACATACCAATGTCTCGCATTGCTATGGCTCATATACTAGTAGAATAGGAGTTACTGGGCACCAGCACAAAGCTGTACTTGTGTAAAGGGCAAAAATAGAGATTACTAACAGCATCATGCTTGCTTTAAATGGGTTGTCACTCTTCAATAGACTCTCTGGAACATATTTCTGTTTTTCAGAACATGGGATTATTTTATTAATTCCTTATGCGTATTTTATGAAAGTATTTAATATAATCCAGGCCTATCCAGGCCTATTCTGGCAGATAAAGAATGGACAGTTTGGTAGTGCATGTATGTAAAGTTCTCCATTTATGTCTATGGGAGCAAGGTTGTTTGGCAGTTTTTCAAAACACCCATAGAATTGAATGTAATTTCACACATGTGCATAGACACCACTCCTGTCCATCTGTGCCTAGATGAGGCTGCTACTGGTTACCTCTGTTTTCCCAAAAGTGACCCCTGCCTATCAGGCAATTTGGCATTTTCTGCGTATATTTTATAAATGTCTACAACTGTGAGTTCACTGCGGCTCATCACACCACTGAACGGAATATAGGCCTTTACTATAGTAACCTGTATTCTGATTATGGCACAGCAGACAAAGGTTATCAGCTGAAACCTAATTTATCAGCCCTAGTGTAGGGACATGGAAATGTCATTAATTTAAATACGTCTTGTATGTGGTCATTAAAACGATATATGACTCATGTTAAACTTATGTCTGTCCTGAAACAGGCACAACCTCTAAAAAAAGTCTGCCGCTTTACATGTGTGCTTCACTTCACTTTCCTCACCTACAACACTGCTATTATATCCCAGACAGGGCTGACAAACTACACCCATTCCAAGCTATTGTCATACTCCTACCATGCCCTGATACACCCCTTAAGATTGACAACTTTACAATGTGCTTGGAGATGTTTGTGTAAGAAAAAGGGCATTTACATTGCTAATTTATACAAAGAAAAATTATCTATGTCCAATATTAATTTCTTGACTTCAACTTTTATATTTCTATGTGGGGGTCACATGGATTGATTTTACCATGAATTCGCAAGCTCAATTGTTGGAGAACAGCTGGTAAGCCCCATATACTGTACATGTATAGTCAATTGAAGTTCAGCTATAGTTTATGTACATTCCCTGGGAAATCAAAGGTATTGGCTAGAACACAGTGGGTGGACCCTTTAATGAGAGTCTTGGGTCTGGTGATACTATTGGTGGGACCATGCTCTAAGGGTATGTCTCATGTACCAACGAAGATTGGTTTAATTAGGACTACCATTATATCATTCACATTTTTGACCCCTATATGATGCCTTCTGACACAGAATTGCAAAGCATGTGTTGAAGTATTAGTGGGAAGTCCTACTTTTAAGAACTGGTCCTTCTGAACTCTCTGTTTTTCTTATCTATTAGATGCTGTCTTATGTAAGATTAAACCATTTTTCCATTATGAACTGGAGGGACCCTAAATCGGGCATCTTATTCGTCTGGATCATCATTTTTAAGGATTCATGGACTTCCATGGGGGAAATCTACGTTTGCCTCCGATTTTTCTACTAGTTCGGCTTGGTTGTAATATTTTGATCTCTCCTAGCCGGCATTTATATCTACCTGGTAGTATTAAGCTACCTAGATGTGTACATTTATCTTAATTACTATTATGTATGATAACTATTTAATAGTCTGTGTTTGGCTTATTATTTTTTACGTTTTCATTGGTTTGTAGTATCATACAGAGCATCTCTTCACTTAGTTTGTATTTTACGGTGTAATTATTGTATGTAAAAAGAATTTCTGTATATGCTCTGTTAACGGCCTACAACATTACTGGTCCCTAGGTGTCTCATCTGGCCCATTGCTGTATTTTAACGGGGTTCCACTGATTCCCTAAAGGATCTCTCTGTCGATAGTTAAACATTGTGACATATGTTCCTGAATTCATATATTCTTTTATTTTTCTTCATTTTTTCTTTATTAGTATGTCTATTCTCATCCCACTATTATTTTTAGTCATATCATCTTTATGGTTCTAGGCCCCTTTAATTATATTACTCACTGTCATGCACTACCCCCGTGTTGCCTGTGTTACTTACATCGTGCTATGGGGAGGAGCTTCCCGGGCATCCTCTACCTCCCTCTATGGCGGTCTATGTTTCCTTCTGTCCTCGGCACAGACGCGCCCCACGTATGCGCTCTGTTGCCTCGGCGGCGTCGCTGGCTGGGAGCGTTGCTGTGGAGATGGCAGGGGATGACGCATGTCCTCCCTCCCACGGTCCGCAGTGTGCGGCGGCCCGCCTCGCCGTCGGCGCATACATATCATGCTGGGCTAGCGCGCCGATTTGCTAGGGGTCCCTTGTATTTCTGCATAAGTATTCCGGCCCACTTTTAATGACCACGCCTCCTGACAAAGCCAAGGCGGTGAAATGCGCGTCGAGGCTCTCTGCATCCTGCTCGCAGGCCCGCACTCCTATACCACGATGTCTCAAGGTACTAGTTACTAGCCAGTCCTGGCATAATGATCATTAGCTTTACCGCATATCACTTTGTTATATTGTGGCCATTTAGGTCTTTGGATTTCAAGCGCTATCGAGTGCCAGCTTAGCTACCTACTACCATATAGGAGCTTTCATTGTAATTATGCTCTTTGATGGCACCTGTGCTACTGGTGTTGCCGGCTCTGCAGTATAGATACAGTGGGGCAAAAAAGTATTTAGTCAGTCAGCAATAGTGCAAGTTCCACCACTTAAAAAGATGAGAGGCGTCTGTAATTTACATCATAGGTAGACCTCAACTATGGGAGACAAACTGAGAAAAAAAAATCCAGAAAATCACATTGTCTGTTTTTTTAACAATTTATTTGCATATTATGGTGGAAAATAAGTATTTGGTCAGAAACAAACAATCAAGATTTCTGGCTCTCACAGACCTGTAACTTCTTCTTTAAGAGTCTCCTCTTTCCTCCACTCATTACCTGTAGTAATGGCACCTGTTTAAACTTGTTATCAGTATAAAAAGACACCTGTGCACACCCTCAAACAGTCTGACTCCAAACTCCACTATGGTGAAGACCAAAGAGCTGTCAAAGGACACCAGAAACAAAATTGTACCCCTGCACCAGGCTGGGAAGACTGAATCTGCAATAGCCAACCAGCTTGGAGTAAAGAAATCAACAGTGGGAGCAATAATTAGAAAATGGAAGACATACAAGACCACTGATAATCTCCCTCGATCTGGGGCTCCACGCAAAATCCCACCCCGTGGGGTCAGAATGATCACAAGAACGGTGAGCAAAAATCTCAGAACCACGCGGGGGGACCTAGTGAATGAACTGCAGAGAGCTGGGACCAATGTAACAAGGCCTACCATAAGTAACACACTACGCCACCATGGACTCAGATCCTGCAGTGCCAGACGTGTCCCACTGCTTAAGCCAGTACATGTCCGGGCCCGTCTGAAGTTTGCTAGAGAGCATTTGGATGATCCAGAGGAGTTTTGGGAGAATGTCCTATGGTCTGATGAAACCAAACTGGAACTGTTTGGTAGAAACACAACTTGTCGTGTTTGGAGGAAAAAGAGTACTGAGTTGCATCCATCAAACACCATACCTACTGTAAAGCATGGTGGTGGAAACATCATGCTTTGGGGCTGTTTCTCTGCAAAGGGGCCAGGACGACTGATCCGGGTACATGAAAGAATGAATGGGGCCATGTATCGTGAGATTTTGAGTGCAAACGTCCTTCCATCAGCAAGGGCATTGAAGATGAAACGTGGCTGGGTCTTTCAACATGACAATGATCCAAAGCACACTGCCAGGGCAACGAAGGAGTGGCTTCGTAAGAAGCATTTCAAGGTCCTGGAGTGGCCTAGCCAGTCTCCAGATCTCAACCCTATAGAAAACCTTCGGAGGGAGTTGAAAGTCCGTGTTGCCAAGCGAAAAGCCAAAAACATCACTGCTCTAGAGGAGATCTGCATGGAGGAATGGGCCAACATACCAACAACAGTGTGTGGCAACCTTGTGAAGACTTACAGAAAACGTTTGACCTCTGTCATTGCCAACAAAGGATATATTACAAAGTATTGAGATGAAATTTTGTTTCTGACCAAATACTTATTTTTCACCATAATATGCAAATAAATTGTTAAAAAAACAGACAATGTGTTTTTATGGATTTTTTTTTCTCAGTTTGTCTCCCATAGTTGAGGTCTACCTATGATGTAAATTACAGACGCCTCTCATCTTTTTAAGTGGTGGAACTTGCACTATTGCTGACTGACTAAATACTTTTTTGCCCCACTGTATATGTGCTATCTTGCAGCGCATCCCACACCATCTGATGCGCCTATCTTTTAGCTGTCATTTTTTCACCCGTCACTGTTGTCTTCTTTCTATATTTCTAATAATGTTTTTCTGAATAAAAAGTTTGGATTCAATGTTCTCCCCAGTCTGGTATGGATTCTGTGCATTGTCACATTGATATATTATAACCTCTTAGCTACTGTGTCAATCCAATGCCACATGCTCTCTTTCCCTTTTTTCGGTTTATTTGGTTTGGCCTTTATGGGGGATGTCCTTTGGTGGCTCTAAGGACTCCTTTGTAGGTTTTACAACCTCTAAAAAAGTCTGATGCTTTACATGTGTGCTTCACTTCACTTTCCTCACCTACAACACTGCTATTATATCCCAGACAGGGCTGACAAACTACACACATTCCAAGCTTTTGTCATGAGTATCGCCAAGATTGGTCCTTCTCTCTCATGACATCATAATCCCACCATACCAAATTCTCCATAAAACCAAAACTTATTAGGCTACGTTCACATTAGCGTTGCGCCGCCCTGCGTCGACGACGCAACGCGCGACGCATGTTAAAACGCGCGCAAACGCGCGCAAAAACGCGCGCGTTTTGCGACGCGTGCGTCGTTTTTGACGAAAATCGGACGCACAGAAAATGCAACTTGTTGCATTTTCTTGCGTCCGACGCTAGCGTCGGAAACGACGCACGTGGCGAAAAACGCCACCCAAAAAACGCACGCGTCCCCTATGTTAAACATAGGGGCGCGTCGCCGCTGCGTCGCCGCTGCGTCGCCGACGCAACAGCGGCGCAACGCTAATGTGAACGTAGCCTAACTGAACAAATTAACACATGACCATTTTTTCTTTGGATAAATTGTCCACAGCGGCCGTTTATTAACAAAACAAACATAATAACACTATTTATACAATTGTGTAAAAAACTTGAGGGGAGGGTTCTTGGAGCTAACAAAACGCACACCATTGGCAAAAGCCCCCCCACAAACTTTTTTAACCTAACCTTCTTTACCCTCAGCCATAACCACCAGTTCGAGAGCACCATGTAACCCGTTTCTGGGCAAACCAGCTCCAAAAGCTCCCGAGGTAAACACCCCGTCCAGAGCCCGTAAACCGAAGCCAGTTCAACCCCATAAAACATCAACTCCAAGAACCCAACCCCCGCAGCCACTGTGACAATGACCTAACACTAAAGGTACTTTCACACTGAGAGACGCTGCAGCGATACCGACAACGATGTCATTCTCTGAAGCGTCGCTGTTTGGTCACTGGAGAGCTGTCACACAGACAGCTCTCCAGCGACCAACGATCCCGAGGTCCCCGGTAACCAGGGTAAACATCGGGTTACTAAGCGCAGGGCCGCGCTTAGTAACCTGATGTTTACCCTGGTTACCAGCGTAAACGTTAAAAAAACAAACACTACATACTTACCTTCAGCTGTCTGTCCATCGGCGCTCTGCTTTCCTCTGCACTGTCAGCGCCGGTCAGCCGGAAAGCAGAGCGGTGACATCACTACTGCGCTTTCCGGCTGGCCGGCACTGACACAGGGTGCAGGAGGAGTGCAGAGAAGCACAGCACTGGGGACAGACAGCTGAAGGTAAGTATGTAGTGTTTGTTTTTTTAACGTTTACGCTGGTAACCAGGGTAAACATCGGGTTACTAAGCGCGGCCCTGCGCTTAGTAACCCGATGTTTACCCTGGTTACCAGTGAAGACATCGCTGGATCGGCGTCACACACACCGATTCAGCGATGTCAGCGGGAAGTCCAGCGACAAACTAAAGTTCTGGACTTTCCTCAGCGACCAACGATCTCCCAGCAGGGGCCTGATCGTTGGTCGCTGTCACACATAACGATTTCCTTAACGATATCGTTGCTACATCACAAAAAGCAACGATATCGTTAACGATATCGTTATGTGTGAAGGTACCCGTTTCCGGGCAAACCAACTCCAAAAGCTCCCGAGGTAAACACCCCGTCCAGAGCCCGTAAACCGAAGCCAGTTCAACCCCATAAAACATCAACTCCAAGAACCCAAACCCCCGCCAACCACGAGCAGCCCTGACAACCTAAGGCTCGCGAGTGCCCCACCACCGCCACTGCTCTCTCAACTCCTTCCTGTATGGCTAGCGCCCACAAGTCAAAACCTATATCGTTTAAATGAACACCGTCATTCCTCCAAAGGTTCCCCACCCCATCTTCCAATTCCAAATGCCGAACCGCCACACCCCCATTCCGGGAAACAAAACTTCCTACAGCCCTGTTCAGCTTGACCCGTGCCCTATTAATACCCTTATGAGAATGTGCCGCCCTCTAAGTCTTCCTCGGCGCGATATCAGACCAAACCGTCACCATCCCAGGAAAAGATACCCAGAATCTCAGAAAGTCAAAGCGGATATCCCGAATCAACTCCTTCACCAGCATAGACCCCAAGTCGTTCCCTCCCAAATGTACCACCACTATATCCGGCGTGCGATCCAACCGAGCAGCGCGGGCAAATTCAGACAACAATCTGCACCACAACATGCCCCGAAATCCCAACCAACGAACAACCACTGTATCTCTGCAAAAACTCTGTTGCCTCCCATTTTGCCTAACGTCAACCCGAATTGCTCCCCAATGAACGAAGGAATGTCCAAGTATCCAAGCCAACAGATGAGTCCGACCTGCAAGATACAACAACAATTAATACCAAAATAACAAATGTCCACCCTCGATCAAGATACTCCCTTCAACGCCGAACGTAAGACAAATATCGATTAGACATCCATCTTCCTATATGCCTTATTACATCCGCACCCAAACCCAAGCCATCCGCCTCCGACGCTGCCCCAATTCTAAATGAGTGTGAGCCGAAGGAAAAGGGGTCAAGACCTAACAACACTAAGACTTTTTTTTTAACACCGCCGTAAATTGAAACCGCAACAAAAACTCCCCTTGACCGTCCCTCAACAGTGGACCGGACCTACCATACCACAATCCCCAATAATCCTCCAAACAACGATGTGGACACATCAAACCACCCACCACCTTCCCTAACACCACTCGGTTTCCCTTCCCCAGCTGATCAGTCTTTGAACGTCTAATCCAAAAGGTAATACCCCCTGCCCAAAAATCTACATCCTCGGCTAACAAGCCCCCGGCCAAATCCTTTGTAGGGGACACCAGCTCCCCAAGTCTCAATGCCCTAAAAAAGGCCAAAGAAAAAGCCAAGCGAAACAGAATGGCCTCAAAATGAGAACTACAAATCTCCCCCAAAGCCCCCCAAACGTTCCAACATCCCAAAAGTTATGGGCCTGCGCTTGTTGCAAATCGAGGATCCTTTACGAAAACCTCTTAATACCTGTCGTATCAAAAAGTCTTTCGTAACATCGATAGAACCCTGAAGCTTGAGACCAAAACCCACACCAGCTATAAATTTGTTCAACTTTGACACTGACCAACCCCATTCCTCCACTGACCCTATCAATAACAAAAGCGCCATTATCTTATCACTGTCAGACACAACCGTACCCAACTGATCTAACCACTGCTCCCGTGTACGCCACGCCGATTCGTAACCTGACCAAGTCCGTCCCGACACCGAAGCCTGTATCAAACGACCGCCTCATCCGCAACAATCTGCCACAAATGTGAAGGGCATCCTGTTCCTGCCTCGTCTGCATATGGTGCCAACTCCCGGAAACGCTCCCACTGCAAATGAGACAAAGCATCCGGAATAGAATTTTGAACGCCGGGTACATGAACAGCTGAAATCCATGTATTCAACTCCAGGCACTGCAACACCAACTCCCACACCAATCTAATCACCGGGGAAGAAGAAGAAGAAAGGTTATTAATCACCGCCACCACACTCACATTATCGCAATGGAAACGCACCCGCCTATCTTTAAACATGTTGCCCCAGATAAACACAGATACAATTGGAAACAATTCCAGCAACACCAAATTTTTTGTAAATCCATTTTTACACCACCAATCGGGCCAAACGCCAACGCTCCATTTACCTCCACAATAGGCGCCGTAACCAACACTGCCCGCCGCATCCGTAAAAATCTCATAATCAAAATCATTAGGTTCCTCCTGTAGAATCAAAGACCTTCCATTATATTTTTCTAAAAAATGCCTCCACACAATTAAATCCTCTCTATGCTCTTTATTCAATCGAATGAAATGATGCGCCGACCACACTCCAGAAGTCGCTCTGGATAATCTCCTGGAAAAAATTCTACCCATAGGCATAATACGACATGCAAAATTCAAATGACCTAACAGCTACTGTAACTCCTTCAATGTAACCTTGCACAATTTTTCAACTCTCAGTACCTCCTGCTGGAGAGATAACAACTTATCTTCAGCCAACCTGCACTCCATTCTCTCAGAATCAATAAGAATTCCCAAAAAACTCAACACCGTGCATGGGCCCTCCATCTTTTCCTGCGCTAATGGAACACCAAAGTGTCCCGACACCCATTCCATGGCAGCCAACAAATTCCTACACACTAATGAATCTGGCGGTCCAACAAACAAAAAATCATCCAGGTAGTGGATGACTGAAGGAACCTGCGAAACATCGCACACAACCCACTCTAAAAAAGTACTAAAAGACTCAAATAGTGAGCAAGAAATCGAACAGCCCATGGGTAAACACCTATCCAAATAAAAACCCCCATTCCAAAAGCAACCCAAAAGAGGAATGCTATCGGGGTGAACCGGAAGCAATCGGAAAGCCGATTCAACATCTGTCTTAGCCATTAACGCACCAGCGCCATACCTATGTACCCATTGCACGGCTGCATCGAAAGATGTGTATACCACGGAGCACAGCTCCTCAGCAATGCCATCATTAACAGATAGCCCTTTAGGGTATGACAAATGTTGAATACAACAAAACTTGTTAGGTTCCTTCTTTGGAACAACCCCCAAGGGCGAAACAATCACTCCCTCCCCAGGTAAACAACTAAACGGCCTTGCCATTCGCCCCAAATCCACCTCCTTCGCCAATTTTGCTGTAACTACGTCTGCATGTAAATAAGCCGACCTCAGATTCTTTTTTGAAAAAGGGACTTCATGAGTGGGATGAGGAATCCGAAAACCCTCAGAAAAACCTTCGAAAAGTAACTTCGCCTTTAACCGATCCGGATACCTATTTAGATAAGGGGCCATCTTTTGTACATTCACTGGTGTCACCCCTTGACCAAAACCCACTGCAGGTCTACCCCTCGCTTTTCTAAAACATTTGGCCGCTCCATGTGAGGCCCCATTGCAGTGGGAACATACATGCTTGAATTTACAAGTGCTACCGTACTTGCATTGGCCGTCATTAAACTGCCAACACATCCCTGTTTTGTCTTTCGTCCTCTGAGTCCCTTGACCCCCCACCTCCCTGTCCCAGATGCTGCCCAACACTCCCTCCGCCCCCGTGAAAGGACTGCCCAAACCGTGTTGGTGCCATAACTTTCAACCACAACCCTATATCTTTCTGGTCCCATTTTATCTCAGGCCTAACCTCCTTCCTTTGCCTAAATTGCTCATCGTACCGCAGCCACGCCAGGCCACCGTACACCCTACATGCTTCACCAATAGCATCCAAGTAACAAAAAAGACCCGAACAATTTTCCGGAAACTTTTCCTCAATAACACTCGCCAAAATAGCAAACGCCTGCTGCCAATTAACGAATGTCAAACGCCACCTACGCTTTTCCTCCTCCTCCTTTCTGCTATCATCCTTCTTCCCCTTTTCTAGATTAAATTTTTCCAAAGGAAGGAGGGAGAAAATCTCCACATATTCATCCTTCCAAATTTTTTCCTTTACTTCTTGTTTTAAATGAGCGCCTAAAGGTCCTTCAAAACAAACGTAAACCTCCCCTCTTGCCCTATCATCCAATTTAACCGTATCAGCCTTATGCTTTCCAGTTTGTTTAGCCACTGACACCCCTCCTGACGCTGCCTGCTCCCCCCCACTCAATATGTCCAAACCCAAAGGCCCTACTGAACCCTGACCCAAAGCAGGTAACCACGCTCCCACAGGGGATGCCTGTAAACTATCTGCGCCCCCCCATCCAGCCTCCTCAAAATCTGTGACATACTTAACAAAAGCTCTCTCACCCCAGGAATCCCAAAATTACCAGCCTCACCACAGTTCTCCCCTAAGTCCCCCGACCGAACCCCACTAATAGGCATACAAGGACTATACTCACACACACGAGGCTGCGTAGGTGCTGTGTTCCCACCAGCCGTGCTTCCAGAATCCAGCGGTTCACGATAGCCGCGTAGGTCACTGCAGGATCCGGAATCCTCCGCGCCGCGTTGTTGCTCCAGGTCCGCACCCCTGGCCTCCTTGTCACCGGGAGAGGGACCGAAGCAGGAGAAGATGATCTAATCTTTGATCTCCTCGCCGACCTCGACCTGCCCGCCGCCTGTATGTCCACACGCCTGCCCTCCTGCTGAGCCTTCTGCTGACTTTGTCTGCGCGCCGCCATCACAGTACGCCCCGGCTGCACAGGGCCAGGCTGAGGGCCAGGAATCTGCCTGCCCGCCGATCTGCTGCTCAGTGCACCGGACCTGCCAGGTACCCCCGCAGCGTCTGTTCCTGGGTCACCCACCGCAGTGCACAAATCTCCGGGCCGCTGCTGACCCGATGCTCCATTTCTGCTCCTCCTCCTCGTCGGCGCCTGAGCCACCTTAGTGCCGCACCCCGCCTCTGATTGCCGCCTCTCCTCACCGCTGCCACGTGTCCCACCTCCATGGCCACACAATGTGCAGCCATCGTTTCAGGGTGCGCCTGCACCGCCGCAGCCCCAGGCCGCCTACCCACGCCAGCATCGCCGGCCGATGGATTCCTGCCAGAGGGCGGGTCAGGCCAGATACCATCACCGCGGCCTGTACCCTCTGCAGGGTCCCCGGAGGGGCTCCGAGGCCGGCATCTACCGCGCGTACCTTCCTCAGGCGATAGACGATCCGTGGCCGGGTTCTCCTTTTCCTGGGGCCCTGGGTTCCTTGTGCTCCAAGAAGCGTCGCCAGCTGGTCCTCCAGCCAGCCACCCCTTCTCGACCGGGCCATGTCCCGCAGCTGCGACAGCATGGAATCTACAGAGGCCATGGTAAGCATGTGTGCTTTCTTTCTTCTTTCCCTGCTAATGCCACATGTACTGTCCCTAACCACACATTTTTCTTTATAAACACACCCTCCTCAGCCTAAACACCCGCCCCCTCCTTTGTCCCCTTTCAACCAATCCCACTGCCCTGCCTTTAAATGTTCCCACTCCCCTTGGCACCACAATTATGGGGGGGCTTTCATTTAGCTGTGCATATTGCAGCCCCCCCCCCTCCCGCTTACTCCTACCATGCCCTGATACACCCCTTAAGATTGACAACTTTACAATGTGCTTGGAGATGTTTGTGTAAGAGAAAGGGCATTTACATTGCTAATTTATACAAAGAGAAATTATCTATGCCTAATATTAATTTCTTGCCTTCAACTTTTATATTTCTATGTGGGGGTCACATGGATTGATTTTACCATGAATTCGCAAGCTCAATTGTTGGAGAACAGTTGGTAAACCCCATAAACTGTACATGTATAGCCAATTGAAGTTCAGCTATAGTCTATGTACATTCCCTGGGAAATCAAAGGTATTGGCTAGAACACAGTAGGTGGACCCTTTAATGAGAGTCTTGGGTCTGGTGATACTATTGGTGGGACCATGCTCTAAGGGTATGTCTCATGTACCAACGAAGATTGGTTTAATTAGGACTACCATTATATCATTCACATTTTTGACCCCTATATGATGCCTTTTGACACAGAATTGCAAAGCATGTGTTGAAGTATTAGTGGGAAGTCCTACTTTTAAGAACTGGTCCTTCTGAGCTCTCAAGATCCCACTAAAGTCAGATATTTAATATTATTTACGGCCTTTAAAAAAAAAATTCTCATTTAGAAACTATGTTGTCTTATGTGGTTGCAGTCACATCTCCTCCTCCTCCAGTCCAGTGCAGCCAGTTTCTCGTAATTTAGGACTTAATTTGCTGGAACCTTCAGCTTATGACAGCAACCCCAAGACATGCAGAAGATTTCTCATTCAATCTAGCATTCAATTGCAGTGCAGTCTGACCATTTGTAAAACAAATTCACTTCAGTCTTTGGTTTTCTGGTACAAATTTTTTGTAGCTGAGTTGGAGAAATCACTCTTTATAGTACAAGTTAATGGTAATGTCCTACCAGAAATCATTCACAATTATTTTTGACCCTGCAGGTGACAATGACCTGCCAGAGAAAAACTTTCTTTTACGTTCTTCAAAAATCCAATTGTCTTCTCCTCTTGATTCTTTCTTGACCTCATAAAACTACACTACTGTTTGATTGGAATTATGGACAGTTTACCTACTGTCACCATCCATGTCTGTTGACATTTGACCACCATCACGTCTGTCTTTGATACAAACTTCTGCAGCCTACCAGGACTTTTTAAGGTCTTTGTGACTGATCCCTAGCTGAGTTTCTACCACCACACTGCTCTTATGAGTGCAATATTAACATGCTCCCTACTGGTACTCCTCTATGTACTATGGTCTGTCACCTATATCTCCCTGAAGCTAAAGCCATGTTTCAATACATCAAGGAACATATGTACATCTGGCCAAAATTTCAGACCCAAGTATTTTTCTCCTACATAGTTTTGTAGACCTGGACCTTAGGTAAGACTATATTTTGATTCACATACCCAATGGCATATTTAAAGGGTTGCTCCACTACTTTATATTGATGACCTATTCTGGGGATAGGTGTCGGTTGCCAGACCCCCACAGATCTAATATTGATGACCAATGATTTCGATAGATCATCATGATCAATATAAATGTAATGGATCAACTCTTTCAAACTGCAAATGGAAGATATCTTTTAATACTTGCGATAGACACTCTGAGCACCTTCCCATTTCGTATTTCGGGTTAGTAATTCTCCAGTCATTCTTAAGGAGCTTTCTGATTATATATTCTGGGACCTTTTGTCTGCATGGTGGCATACCTTGAAGACATGCTTATATTCTCTTCTGATTTTAACAATTAGTGGCAACATGTCCACACAGTTCTTCAGCTTCTCCAGGTGAATCACAATGCTACACTGAAGAAAGTTTTTTTTTGGGAAGACTCTCTTCCTATCCTTGGATATGTCATCTCTGACAAACATCTTCAGGTAAATCTGGACAAGTTCTTTGCAGTGATTAAGTGGCCTCGTCTCCCAAATTATTCAATTATTTACGCAATTTACTCTACACATTTTCCTTCTCGCAAGAACCTACCTTTCCTAAAATTAGATGGAGCCTTCTCTTATTCATTAATTCAACCCTACTAAGCCTTTCGTTTTGGAAGTGGATGCATCTTCTGCAATTGTGACAGTTCTTTGAAAGAAAGGGAGTAAGGGGAAGACTTGGTCACAAGGTTTTTTCTCCACTGAGAAGTAATGCTGAATTGGAAGCATAAACTTCTGGTCATATAATTGGACATTGAGGATGAGCTGGAGAAAGTTCCGTATCCTATCTTCGCTATCTATAAAAGTATGCCTTTCCTTTACACAATACAAAGATAAAATTCCATGCTCTGCATTTTTAACCTTTACTTTTGGTCTTCTCTGGCTCAAGATGTCAAAAACTTTGCTGCTACTTGTGTCTAAAAAACTCACATCAAAACCCCGCAAGCTTGGTTCTCCCATTAACAACTACAGACTTTCCTTAGGAAATGATGCTTTATATGTAATTACAAATTGGTTAAGTTTCTCCGATTACCTTGCCATTTGGGTAGTAATAGATTTCTTCTCTAAAATAGTACACTTTATTCCTTTAACTGACTTTTCTTCCTTAACCTGTTTGGTTTCCTTGTTTGTGAAGCACATTTTCCGTCTACACGAGTTTCCCAAGAACATTGTCTATTGTAGAGGACTTCAATATATTTCCAGATTCTGGTCAGTGTTCTGGTAGTTAGTAACGCTATTTACCAGTCAAATTGTCAAGTTGAGGGCATTAATCAGATGTTGGAAGATTTCATTGGAGGCTTTCATTAGATTTCAGTAGAGGTTAACCCTAGTTAGGACCATTGGTTAAATTTATACCCATGAACACAGTTTGCTTGCAATAAACACAAGTGATAATTTACACAGGATTCAATTTTCTTCTTACAGTATGATTAGTATTCCATAATCCTTCTTCCTTACCATACATTCATGGAAGTACCAGGAACAGATACCACTTACACAGATTTCCTTTCCATTTGGTAGAGCGCTAAGAATTCATAAGGTAAAGCTAAATCATTTTAACCCCTTTACTCCTGAAAGTGGTTTGCACCATAATGACCAGGCTAATTTGTGCAGTTCTGACCACTGTCACTTCATGAGGTAATAATTCTGGAAAGATTCAATGAATCCTGGTGATTCTGAGACTTTTTTTTGTGACATATTATACTTCTTAATAGTGTTAAAATTTATTCGATATGATTTGCGTTTATTTGTGAAAAAAAATGAAATTTGGGGAAAACTTTGAAAATTTCGCAATTTTCCAAATTTGAATTTTCATGACCTTAAATCACAGAGATATGTCACACAAAATAGTTAATAAGTAACATTTTACACATGTCTACTTTACATCAGCACAATTTTGGAACCAAAACTTTTATTGTTAGGAAGTTATAAGAGTTAAAAGTTGACCAGCGATTTTTCACTTTTCCAACTAAATTTACAAACTATTTTTTTAGGGCCCTTATCACATTTGAAGTCACTTTGAGGGATCTGTATGATAGAAGATACCCAAAAGTGACACCATTCTAAAAATTGCATCCCTCAAGGTGCTAAAAACTACATTCAAGAAGTTTATTAACTCTTCAGGTGCTTCACAGGAATTTTTGAAATGTGGAAAATAAAAAGTGAACCTTTTTTTCCACAAAAAATCTACTTCAGAGCCAAATTGTTTTATTTTAACAAGGGTAATAGGAAAAAATGGACACCAAACTTTGTTGTGCAACTTCTCCTAAGTACGCTGATACCCAATATGAAGGAGAAAACTACTGTTTGGGCACACAGCAGGGCTCAGAAGGGAAGGAGCTCTATTTGACTTTTTGAATGAAAATTTTCCTGGAATCATTAGCAGACGTCATGTCGCATTTGGAGAGCACCTGATATGCCTAAACAGTGGAATCCCCCCACAAGTGACCCTATTTTGGAAACTAGACCCCTTAAGGAATTTTTCTAGATGTGTGGTGAGCACCTTGAACCCTCAAGTACTTCACAGAAGTTTATAGCGTTAAGCCAAGAAAATAATAAAATCACATTTTCCTCACAAAAATGATATTTCAGCCCCAAATTTTGCAATGAATGTTGCCTAGTAAAAATTGCAAACTGCCATTGTAGTGACCAGTACGTTGTAATGACCAGTACATTGCAGTCACCAGTACGTTATGCTCAGCCTGTGAAATGCCAAACGTGGATACAATGTGTGTTTTAGGTACATTGTGGGGCTCAGAAGGGAGGGGGCATTTGAATTTGGGAGCGCAAAATTTGCTTAATTTCTTTTGGTGGGTGAGGAGCCTTTTTGCTTTTCCAGAGCCTTTGTGCTATGAGTAACGTGGAAGCCCCCTATATTTCTGTTAACAGATGACAGACCTGAATGAGGGCTTGCTTTTTTGTGAATTGAGTTGAAGCTTTGATTGAGAACATTTTACATAACTTTTGGGATCACCTTTATCCGTCGCTCTAGGCTTACCACTTACTTTGGGGTTTCCATCTAAATCTCTTAGAGACGTGATTCAGATGAAACCCTTGAGGGATCCATTCACTATAATGAGACAGCAAAGTTACTCTGGACTCCATCTGGCCTCTGTTCAGCGGTATCCTTCTTTTCAGAAGTGTACAAAACTGTGGCCGACGGCACTTTTATGCAGTTCTAAAAAGACAGAGACCGCCGGATCACGGGTCAAACGTCATCCACAGTGCCTCTATCTGCCTCATTATAGGAAATCTTCATACAGAGGTTCCATCTGAATCACCTATTTCAGAGATTTAGAGTCATGTGAGGGCTTGTTGTTTTGCAGGACGAGTTGATGTTTTTATTGGTACCATTTTAGGGCACATGACATTTTTTGATCGATTTCAATTCTGATTTTTGGGACGTAGAATGAACAAAAACTAGCAATTCAGGATTTTTTTTTTGGGGGGGGAGTTGGGTTTATGTCTTTCCACCTGAGGTAAAATTGATAAGGCAGTATTATTCTTTGGGTCAGTACGATTACAATGATACCTCATTTGTATCTTTTTTATGTTTTGGCACTTTTACACAATAAAAACTATTTTATAGAAAAAACAATAATCGCTTTATTCTGTGAGCTATAACATTTTTATTTTTCCTCTGATGGAGCTGTATGGTGGCTTGTTTTTTGTGGGAAGTTTGATGACGTTTTCAGCAGTACCATGCTTATTTATATCCGTCTTTTTGATCACGTTTTATTCCACTTATTGTTCGGCGTTATGATGATAAAGCATTGCCTTGTTTTTGTTTGTTTTTTTAATGGTGTTCAGTAAAGGGGTTAATTGGTGGGATAGTTTTAAAGGTAAGGTCGTTGCAGACGCAGCGATACCAAATATGTGTACTTTTGTTTGTTTATATTTTTTCATACAAATATTTATTTATAGATGCTAAATCTTTTTTTTAAATTATTATTTTGGATTTAAAAAAAATATTCTTACAGTTATGTAAAAATTTTATTTTTACTTTTTTTTTACTTTTTTACTTTGTCCCACTATGGGATCATCATTTTTTTGCAAGCTGATCGCTTGCACAGCATAGGGATACAGCAGCATCCCTGTGCTGTACAAACTGTCAGCTCTGCACTAACAGAGAAAGTTGCTTATTATGCACTGTGCATGATCAGCAAATTTCCTAGCTCTGGTGACCCGAATGTTGTCATGATGACATTGGGTCACCATGGCAACGATCGGGACCCCACACCGCGGGGTCTCCGATCCAAAGGCAAGGGGGCTGATATTCCTCTGCCGGCTCCCGGAATGCTGCAATTGCATTTGATCACAGCATTTAGGGGGTTAAAGTGCTGGGAGAATCAGAAATAGGCTGACACCTGGTGGTGATCACCCGCTCACAGCCCGTGTCAATAAAGCCAAGGGCGCAGGGATGGATTATTATGTCAGATATCAGAATGGGGTTAAAAAATATAGGTCTTTCCCTCTTCTAAACAGATCCATCAGAAAGCCTATTTTCACAAGCTTGCTCCCTTATTTCAGGTCCTCATATTGTTTCAATGGAAATGTGTCATCAGAAAATGACGTACTGTTTAAATCAAGATTTTCGTTATATATAATTTCTTTAAAAAATTTGGCAATCTTTTTTTTTTGCATCACGATATAAAGAAAAATTAGTAGTCTAATCTTAGATCTCAGACAGCGCATTGTGGAAGCTTAGGTTGGTACAAGGGAGGGATTGCCACCTAGCAAGATTTTTATGCCGTCCTCGATTTGCACTAATCTTAACGAAGTGCATGATTCTATGTTGGCCAGACATCCTGGTTCATCTGCCACCTGGAGAGCTGGTCCTTTTGGTGGCAGAGTGCTTGAAAAGGATGTTGATAAGTGCAGAGTGCATGTTGATAAAGTTTGTCCATAAGTGCAGAGTTTGCGCCAGGTCTAAAGCCTCTTGCCAGGCCAAAGCAGGGGTTTTTTTTGCCTAACAAGGTTGTATCTAAACTTTGGACTCATTTTTCCATGGATTTTGTCATGAATTTGCTCAATTCTGGGGGTAATGCTATAGCATGGGTGATGGTGGATCATTTCAGCAAAATGGTTCACTTGGTTGCTCTACTAAAATTGCTTATGGCTAAGAGTTTAACTACATTGTTTATCTCTCATTTTGTTAAGTTACATGGTGTTCCTAAAAATATTATTTCTGATAGAGGTGTTCAGTTTAAGGCTAGCTTTTGGAATAGCTTTTACTCAAGAATAGGAATTAAGCTTTCATTCTCAGGTTATCATACTGAGACTAAAGGTACCGTCACACTTAGCGACGCTGCAGCGATACCGACAACGATCCGGATCGCTGCAGCGTCGCTGTTTGGTCGCTGGAGAGCTGTCACACAGACCGCTCTCCAGCGACCAACGATGCCGGTAACCAGGGTAAACATCGGGTAACTAAGCGCAGGGCCGCGCTTAGTAACCCGATGTTTACCCTGGTTACCATCCTAATAGTAAAAAAAAACAAACACTACATACTTACCTACAGCTGTCTGTCCTCCAGCGCTGTGCTCTGCTCTCCTCCTGTACTGTCTGTGTGAGCACAGCGGCCGGAAAGCAGAGCGGTGACATCACCGCTCTGCTTTCCGGCTGACCGACGCTCACAGCCAGTACAGGAGGAGTGCAGAGCACAGCGCTGGAGGACAGACGGCTGTAGGTAAGTATGTACTGTTTGTTTTTTTTTACTTTTAGGATGGTAACCAGGGTAAACATCGGGTTACTAAGCGCGGCCCTGCGCTTAGTTACCCGATGTTTACCCTGGTTACCAGTGAAGACATCGCTGAATCGGTGTCACACACGCCGATTCAGCGATGTCTACGGGGAGTCCAGCGACCAAATAAAGTTCTGGACTTTCTTCCCCGACCAGCGACAGCACAGCAGGGGCCTGATCGCTGCTGCCTGTCACACTGGACGATATCGCTAGCGAGGACTAGCGAGGACGCTGCAACGTCACGGATCGCTAGCGATATCGTCTAGTGTGACGGTACCTTAATGTTTAAACGGAGAAAATGAACCAAGAATTGGAACACTATTTAAGTTGTTTTGTTTCATCTAATCAAGAGGACTAAGTGGATTTTCTTCCTCTGGCTGAGTTTGCTCTCAATAGCTGCGCTTCTACTGCTACCAGTACCTCGCCTTTTTTTTGTTGTGGGGGTTTTCATCCAGTTTTTGGATTTTATTCTGGTTTGCAGAGGAAAGATATTCTTCTTGTTTGATTAAGGTCTGGAAAGTAGGTAAAAAAACTCTTTTGACAACTTGCAATCGGACCAAGAGAACTGCGAACCACAGGCGTAGGAGGGTCCTTGTCTATGAGATGGGAGATTTTGTTTGGCTATCCTCAAAAAATCTTCATCTAAAAGTTTCATAAAAGAAATTTGCTCCTAAATTTGTTGTTCCATATAAGGTAATTAAGATCATTAATCCTGTGACAGCCAAGCTCTAACTCCAAGTTTTGTGAAGGATTAAGAATTCAAGCCATTCCTCTATTATTAAAAAGTATGAGGGGACTCCAGGTACAGGTCATCATTGAGGTTGACTTGGAGGAGGACAAGGAGTATGAGGTGGAAAGAGTTTTGGGTTACAGACATGTCAGACGTTGTCTGCAATATCACATTAAATGGAAGGGTTTCAGTCCGGAGGATAATTCCTGGGTTGATGCAGAAGATTTGCATGTGGATCATCTAGTTAGGGAGTTCAGTCAGCAGCATCAGCGGTTGGGTATCTCAGTGGGTCCAGTGGCATTTCATAGAAGGGAAGTGATCTCATCCGTTGAGGCTCGAACCCTTGAGCCTCTGCTTTGTGGAGGGCTTATCTTTCCGTCAAGCCACAACAGATACACATTTTCTGCAGGAGATTATTTTATGTTATCCTTGCTTCAGTCTTTTGGGGTAACATGTGTTTTCATTTACTCATTTGTCTGCCTTATCGCCTTTCGGGAGCAGCCTTTTATACCTTCCCCTGCTGGTATTTCCTCCTGATGATTGTCTCATTTGGATGTGGAGCGCCCCCAGACACAGGGCCACAGGTTACTCGATACCGGTCCTCTCTGTCTCAGTTCTGGGGTTGTCACGGTGGCTGGACCCGGTCTGTGACCCTGCTAAGGGGCGTCCAATAAAAGGGGTGATGGTAGTTTTATCAACCGACGCTGCTTGGGGTCCACTGGGGTGATGTGATGGCACCTAGATGGCATACCTTCCCACAGGTAAAGTATGTCCCCAGGGCTTCCCGATAATGTAGATGGCGATGGTGTAAGGTGCAGTCAATAACGAGGACACAAGGTTGCAGTCTCTTTACCTCTTTACTGAAGACTTCAGGATCCTCAATCCAGAGCACGGTTAACAGGGCTGTCTGAGACCGGCCGGTCCGAAGGCACATCCAGAGTTCGCTTTGCAGGTGGAAATCGTGGCCTACCACTAGCGCCTGTGTGTTGTAGTGCTTCCCTGCTGAGCATTCGGGATAGTCCTCAAAACTTCTGTTCTCGTTCGTTCCAGTTCTTTCTAGTTCTTTCTATTCTCCGTCCTCCAGGTTTGTTCTGGCTAGGATGCACCCGTTTGACGGGAAGGCTCGGAGCTCTTCCGGGACCCTAGAGATGCCCCTTTCCACGCGTTTCCCCCTATGTCTGCTTAGGTGATGTAAGGTAGACAGCCAACTTATAATTAACTGTCCTGCGGTATTTGAAGTAAGGCATAAAGTCAGTTACTTCCTCGGTGTTCCGGGCACCGGCTACGCGCCTCAGTAGGATGTTGCCATTCTCCGGGCATGACTCCTACTGGCTCTTCATTGTGCTTTGATCTAGTTTCTCACTGTCCACAATATCCTTCCCTTCGTGTCCTTTCTTTGGATGCCGCCGCAGATAGCGCAGGCGCGGCTCCGTAACGTTCTATCCTTGTCGGTAGGTACCTGCCAGGTTCCCACGCCTGACAGGGACCCCCCTGAATCTTCCCCCGCAACACCCCCTGCCATGGGATGTTGCCTGAACAAAACCCAGTCAGCTTCTGACTAACTTCCTATCCAACCCCTAGTTTTACCAGTGTGAGGAGTGGCCTAATAAATAAAACCTTTTGCTCCCCCTAGTGGCCGGAGTGTGAAGTGTAATGTGTGCTGGTGATACCTGGTCAGAAGAACTCCTTTAGTGCCATCAGACGTACCATCACTCCCTTTAGTGGCAGAGCGAAGTTACTGCAACGACCAGATCTCTGGGGCGCTGCACTACCCCCCGGTTAAATCCAGTACTCCTGGACTGGGAAGAAGAACAACAATACATGTTAGTAAAAGTCATGCAAGTTATTGAAATGCAAGGAACAAATAAATATAACAATGCTTCCCTTTATGGGAGGTGAGAACACTTGAACATTACAAACAAAAACAAGTTTAGATATTTTAAATAACACTCTTACAGACTATAAATAATTCCTATTACCCAGCCGGGTATTCTACTAAGTGCAAATGCTTGAACAATAATTTAACTTCTCCTTTAAGGGCGTATAGACTGAACCCACTAAAGGCTTACTATAAAACACTACAAGGCAAACTCAGGGCCGCCCAGCTCCTTGTCTAGTCCTACTGTCATCTGTTCTTCTGTTAATGTAACTAACCATCTTTCTATGGTTCTCAGGAGGACTCTCTAAACCCTACGGGTTCACTTTCAACTTTTCCTGTCCTCAATCTCTAGCAACATTATCAACCGTTTCTAAATCTCAACATTATTAGAATTCTTTAACTTTCCTAAGGCAACATTATACTTGAGTGCAACATGTGAACATTCCCTTTAAGAGGGAACCAAGTCTCTTTGAGGTAGTACAGATCCTCTCTGTCTGCAAGTCCGTTAGAAAGCAAGACCTTCCGTGCTGTATTCAAAACAGTCTCTTCGCAAAGTCTTCCTTCTTTTGTAAAACCAGTAGAGGGCTGTACTGATTCCTTTATTTTGTATTTCATGGTTTGTATTACTCATTCTCTTTCTTTTTCAGCACAATTTCCCTTCTGTTGATAATTTTCACTCTACTCTGCCCTCTGGCTCTTTAGGAGGAACGTGAAGCGCTTGTTGGCCTTTAAACAGCATAGGTCCAAGTTGCCATCTTCTAGTCTGTGGTCAGGGTTATCTTAGCTCAAGCAGGAGCCACTAGAGATGGCGGGGTCAAAATCACTAGTCTGTGCAGAAACTGACAGAGTCAGGGGCAGTATTTAGTGTGTTACCTATTTTTGCAGAGTGTGTTGCTACACAATCAGAACATTATCACCATCCCACTCAATTTTTGAGCGCTGAGAAGCCGTCATGGACACTGTGCAATTGCGGTCCTTGTCTTTGGAGGTGACAGACATCAAGCGGCAACATCAGCCAAAACAGTCTTCGGAGCCTAAGGTAAATTTACTGGATTGGTTCGACAGGGTCCGAAGTAAGTTTTCAATCTTTCTTTCTTCATGTAATTTGTACTTTCATCTCCGACCTGCTTCATTGTTGCTCTGTGGAGATCCTCAGGTTTGGGCATTTTCTCTGCCTGAGGATTGTCCAATGTTTTCCTTAGTTTTTTCTCTGTTCTGTAGTTCATTTATGACAACCCTGATAAAGTTGCTGTTCCGGTTCTTTAGGAGTAACATGAAGCACTTGTCAGCCTTTGAAGCAGCATAGGTCTAAGTTGCTATCCTCCAGTCTGTGGTTAGGGCTATCTCAGCTCATGCAGGAACTACTAGTGACTGCAGGATCAGGAACCGGCAAGGTTAGTGACAGTTTTTTAGTGCACTTTTTTTGTTTTGTTTATTTTAGTTTAGTTTGTATGTAAAACAGCATTTTTAGTAGAAAAATATTTTTTCCTACTTCATTTAGAATTTTTTTTTTTTTACAATTTTTTTTGGTCTACCAATTGGCCTTATACAGTGGGGCAAAAAAGTATTTAGTCAGTCAGCAATAGTGCAAGTTCCACCACTTAAAAAGATGAGAGGCGTCTGTAATTTACATCATAGGTAGACCTCAACTATGGGAGACAAACTGAGAAAAAAAAATCCAGAAAATCACATTGTCTGTTTTTTTTAACAATTTATTTGCATATTATGGTGGAAAATAAGTATTTGGTCAGAAACAAACAATCAAGATTTCTGGCTCTCACAGACCTGTAACTTCTTCTTTAAGAGTCTCCTCTTTCCTCCACTCATTACCTGTAGTAATGGCACCTGTTTAAACTTGTTATCAGTATAAAAAGACACCTGTGCATACCCTCCAACAGTCTGACTCCAAACTCCACTATGGTGAAGACCAAAGAGCTGTCAAAGGACACCAGAAACAAAATTGTAGCGCTGCACCAGGCTGGGAAGACTGAATCTGCAATAGCCAACCAGCTTGGAGTGAAGAAATCAACAGTGGGAGCAATAATTAGAAAATGGAAGACATACAAGACCACTGATAATCTCCCTCGATTTGGGGCTCCACGCAAAATCCCACCCCGTGGGGTCAGAATGATCACAAGAACGGTGAGCAAAAATCCCAGAACCACGCGGGGGACCTAGTGAATGAACTGCAGAGAGCTGGGACCAATGTAACAAGGCCTACCATAAGTAACACACTACGCCACCATGGACTCAGATCCTGCAGTGCCAGACGTGTCCCACTGCTTAAGCCAGTACATGTCCGGGCCCGTCTGAAGTTTGCTAGAGAGCATTTGGATGATCCAGAGGAGTTTTGGGAGAATGTCCTATGGTCTGATGAAACCAAACTGGAACTGTTTGGTAGAAACACAACTTGTCGTGTTTGGAGGAAAAAGAATACTGAGTTGCATCCATCAAACACCATACCTACTGTAAAGCATGGTGGTGGAAACATCATACTTTGGGGCTGTTTCTCTGCAAAGGGGCCAGGACGACTGATCCGGGTACATGAAAGAATGAATGGGGCCATGTATCGTGAGATTTTGAGTGCAAACCTCCTTCCATCAGCAAGGGCATTGAAGATGAAACGTGGCTGGTTCTTTCAACATAACAATGATCCAAAGCACACCGCCAGGGCAACGAAGGAGTGGCTTCGTAAGAAGCATTTCAAGGTCCTGGAGTGGCCTAGCCAGTCTCCAGATCTCAACCCTATAGAAAACCTTTGGAGGGAGTTGAAAGTCCGTGTTGCCAAGCGAAAAGCCAAAAACATCACTGCTCTAGAGGAGATCTGCATGGAGGAATGGGCCAACATACCAACAACAGTGTGTGGCAACCTTGTGAAGACTTACAGAAAACGTTTGACCTCTGTCATTGCCAACAAAGGATATATTACAAAGTATTGAGATGAAATTTTGTTTCTGACCAAATACTTATTTTCCACCATAATATGCAAATAAATTGTTAAAAAAACAGACAATGTGATTTTCTGGATTTTTTTTTCTCAGTTTGTCTCCCATAGTTGAGGTCTGCCTATGATGTAAATTACAGATGCCTCTCATCTTTTTAAGTGGTGGAACTTGCACTATTGCTGACTGACTAAATACTTTTTTGCCCCACTGTATATAAAATAGTCTTACAATTAGCACCATATACGTAGTAATTCTGGCAAACACCTTTTAGTAATGTCTCCCATCCTGGTCCTAATCTTGTAGTTATGTCCCTATTCTGTAGTAATGTCCTCCATTCTGGTCCTCATATTGCAGTAATGTCCCCATCCTGGTCTCCATATTACAGTAATGTCCCCATACCGATCCCCATATTGCAGTAATGTTTCCCATCCTAGTCCTAATTTTGCAGTAACGTCCCCCATCCTGGTCCACATCTTCTAGCAATGTCCCCCATCCTGGTCCCCATGTCGTAGTTGTTTCCCCATTCTATAGTATTGTCCCCCATCCTGCAGTAGCGTCCCTCATCCTGGTCCCCAGTTTGCCATAATATCCCCCATCCTGGTCCCCATTTTGTAGTTCTGTCCCTATCCTGTAGTCCCCATATTGCAATAATGTTCCCCATTCTAGTCTCTATGCAGTAGCAAAGTCCTCCATACTGGTCCCATATTGCAGTAGTATCCCCATATTGCAGTAATGTTCCACATTCTGGTCCCCATATTGCAGTAATGTCCCTCATCCTGGTCCATATCCTGTAGTAATGTCCTCGATCCTGACTCCCATATAGCAATACTGTTCTCATAATAGTCACTATCCTATAGTAATGTCCCCAAGCCAGGTCTCCATATAGCAGCCATGTCCCCCGTCCTGGTCCCCATATAGTAGTCATGTCCCTCAGCATGGTCCCCATAAAGCAGCATGTCCACCCAGCCTGGTCATCATACAGCAGATATGTCCCCAGCCTGGTCCCCATGTAGCAGCCACATCCCCCAGCCTGGTCCCCATATAGCAGCAATGATACCCTTTATGTCGCTCTTGATAATACACATTTAAAAAAATCCTTCTCACCTATCCTCCGCTCCCTCAGCAAACATCATCCTGTTCTTCTTTCACAGCCGAGACCGCAAATGGCAGTGACGTCATACGCTGTCGACACGTCAATTTCATCTCCTGGCCTCTGATTGGCTGAAGGCTGCTATTGGTATTGCAGCTGGTCTCTGCACCGCGATACATTTCAAATGAATGTGCGTCTGCGGACGCACATTCAATTGTAGAGAAGTGTTGAAGTTGACGTCCCCTGGACCTGGCCACATCATTACGGGAGCTCACGTGCCTGCGGGCCGCATGAAACAGCCTGAGGGGCTGCATGCGGGCTGCGTGTTTGAGACCCCTTGCTTAGAGGATCGACCTCATTTGGTGAACCTTGACACCTTTTTCACTTCGGAAATGCAGTATTGTCTCATTATCTCCAATTTGTCCTGACCTTAGCCCATGCACCATGTGGGACTGAACAGTACATGCACTGACTTGTTGTCTCCTTACTACAATTCCGCTCATTGTTTTGGCACTTCATGGCAATCATTGGTAACAAAGACTTCTCTGGGTGCCGAAACCTGGGGATTCCTTATTGGAAAGTCTAAACCTTCTTGTTTTCAGACTACTCCCCATTTCAAAATTGCGTAAAGTTCATTGTTGGCACACTGAGTTACTTCAATTCAGGAAGACATGGACATTTAAATCTATTCATTTAAACCTAAGCAGCCCCGAACATATGTGTCCAGGTAAGATATCTGTAAAATAAGAATGGAATATGAATTTGGATATGACAGGCCTAAACTGGCATAGGTTAGCAAACAGAATTTCACTGGAAAATGTTACAAATGCATTGTAAATCTTGTGCACGTCGATGGAAAAGTAGACCACACCTAAACCTAAAAAAAATGTCATCTGCAAGGAATGGAGGCCGGATGCTCTATAAATATGGCATATGTGTTTGTGCCATGTTAACTTTCATACCTATTCCAAAAACTGTCAGCAACACTTTCTAAAAAAAACACTGCTCCTTTATAAGTACCGTATATATAAAAAAATTCTAAGGGTTTAAACCTTTATTGCTGCATTGCCAAATCAAAGCATTAGGAGTTAAGTATAAGTTTGTCACATGGAATTAAACACGTCAGTAATGTTCTCTATGATATGCAGCGTTAATGCCTATACAGGTTTACTACACCGTAAATCTGAAATGATTATTGTTCAACTTGTTTTAGCAGTAAAGCGAGTCTTAAGTTATTCTTTTGGCAAAGTAAAAGTAGAATCCAGAAATATTATTCTATTACTAGCAGGTAGAATCTATAATAATGTAATACCATTGCCAATGATAACTTGAAGCTTGTGGATCTCAATGAAAAAGCTTTATCAGGACCCCCTGGTTTCACCAGCCACTAGTAGTATTGCTCTTCTTTTACAGTCCAAAGGGACCATTGGGACCCCATACTCTTCAAGTCCTGAGGGGGGGGAGACTACCAACTTTGTAGTCACAATTGTTGCACTTCTGGCTATTGTTGAGCAATGACTAGAATTAAAGGGAATCTGTCACCCCAAAATTCGCCTATAAGCTAAGGCCACCGGCATCAGGGGCTTATCTACAGCATTCTGTAATGCTGTAGATAAGCCCCCGATGCAACCTGAAAGATAAGAAAAACGAGTTAGATTATACTCACCCAGGGGCGGTCCCGATGCGGTCCGGTCCGATGGGCGTCGCGGTACGGGTCCAGCGCGTCCCATCTTCATACAATGACATCCTCTTCTTTGCTTCATGCCACGGCTCCTGTGCAGGCGTACTTTATCTGCCCTATTGAGGGCAGAGCAAAGTACTGCAGTGCGCAGGCGCCGGGAAAGGTCAGGCGCCGGGAAAAGCCGGTAATTTATGTGTGGTGTACAGTAAAATTACACTGACAGATTAGAATAGACTACATAGAATAGAAATATACACAAAGAATACATATATATATATGGGAAAATGCCAGTTTTTTTGCTCCCTCCCTGCACTCAGTTGTATTCACATCTGTGCTGCCGCCAATACAGGAGCAGACTAGCTGTATTCAGTCACTTCTGGGCTATGTCTTGCAGAAGAAGGCAGAAGCAGGGGACGTTAGATGGTGGGATGTCATTGCGTCATCAAGCACCCTTTTATGCACAGAGGAGATAGTGGATGGGGAGCCGGGATTAGGTGAGTATAAACTGTGCAGGGGTTGTCATGAGATGATGGGCTATGCAGGGGGGCATGAGATGAGGTGCTGTGTTGGGTGTATCATTAGATGAGGGGCTGTGCATGGGGGTGGCATGAGATGAGGGAAGTGCAGAGACTATGAGAATAGGGGTTGTATAGGAGGTCTATGATATGAGGGGTTGTACATGGGGGCATGAAATGAAGAGCTGTCCAGAGGGGGTATGAGATGAGGGGCTGTGCAGGGAGGGCATGAGATGAGGAGCTGTGCAGAGGGGGAACATGAGATGAGTGGCTGTGAAGGGGGCATGAGATGAGGGGCTGTGCTAGTCGGCATGAGATGAGGGGAAGTGCAAGGGCCATAAGATGAAGGGCTGTGCAGGGGGTTCATGAGATGAGGGGCTGTGCAAGGGCCATGAGATGAGGGGCTGTGCAGAGGGGCCAATGGATGAGGGGCTGTGCAAGTGGTACCATAAACTAAGGGGCTGTGAAGGGTGGCAAAGAGATGAGTGACTGTGCAGGGAGGGCCATGTGATGAAGGGCTGTGCAGCGGAGGGTTGAGATGAGTGGCTGTGCAGAGGGGCCCCAGAGATGAAAGTCTGTGCGAAGGGGCCATGAAATAAGAGGCTTTGCAGGGAGGGTCATGAGATGAAGTGCTGTGCAGCAGGGGTATGAATTGAGGGGCTGAGCAGGGGCGGCATGAGATGAGGGGCTGTGCATGGGGACAATAAGAAGAGGGACTGTGCAGGGTCGCATGAGATGAGGAGCTGTGCAGGGTGGGAGTTGAGATGGGACATGTGAAGGGAGGGTATAAGTGGTATAAGATGAAGGGCTGTGCAGAGGGTCCATGAGATGAGGGGCTATGTGGGGGGCCATGAGGTGATGGGCTGTGCAGGAGGCTGAAGAAAGGAGGACCAGGCTGCCAGGGCTGCTGAAGTGCTGGTCCAGAACTACAGGGGCCGAGCCTCCAATTCCTGGAGGAAGTCTCCACAAGATAAATAGCTCCATCCTATGTGTAGATCTTTCAGGTTTCGGGGCAACATTAAGTTTCGTCTCCCTCCAGAGATTTTCTATTGGGTTCAAGTGTGGAGACTGGCTAGGCCACTCCAGAACCTTGAAATGCTTCTTACGGAGCCACGCCTTAGTTGCCCTGGCTGTGTTTTGAGTCATTGTCATGCTGGAAGACCCAGCCACAACCCATCTTTAATGCACTTACTGAGGGAAGGAGGTTGTTGGCAAAAATCTCATGATACATGAACCCATCCAATCTCCCTTCAATACAGTGTAGTTGTAACAAGGTGGCACAGGGTGGTAGTCGTGGGCGAGTCTACTAAGTCACAGTGAGCACCCCGGCCCCATGCACATAAAATAACAGGTGAAGTCCCAGTTCTGCGGTACAGTCAGTTATCTTCAGCTCACAGTCATTCAGGAGGCAAGGGACGAAATCTCAGGAAAACACCACAATCCAAAGTTCTATTCCAACGGCAATACTTTACTGAACATGGTGCAAACAAGACAATGCTCTTTCCCTGCGGTTTCAATAAACTGTACGACATCAGCTCCTGTCCTGGTCCCGAACCTCGTATTTCTACTGGGGTTGATCCCGCTGAGCCAGTGTTCGTCCACACTGTCCATCAAGCTGGGGCAGCCTACATTCCCCCTGACCAGGGAATCCTCTGTCCTCACTACAGTGCATGTACTGCCCTTGGCAAAGTGCCCGGGCGTCTGTCCTAAGAGAAGGATGTGCCTTCTATAAGTCCATAGGCTTTGCACCATCCCTCTTTTAACTCCTCCCAACTGTTTCCCTTAGCTGTCTATCCCTAAGCTAAAAATGTACAAATGCATTCACATTACAGAGTAAAACATTAAGAGAACATATACAACACATTGCAAGAACATTAGTAAACCGCACATTTGGGATACAACATATAACAATGACATTACCATATAAAACACTAGTGAACCATCAGTGACACACATCCTTGGTGTATAGGAGAGAGAAGGCAATTGAGTGTCCCCGCCACCTCCTTACACAGTTGTCTTGTATCCTTTGCAGAAAAGCAACCCCAAAGTGGGATGTTTTCTTAACCATGATTCAAGGTTGGGACTGTGTCCTTGGAGTTGTACTCATTCTTCTTCTTCCTCCAAACACGAGTGGAGGTGATACCACAAAGTGCTATTTTGGTCCCATCTGACTACATGCCCTTCTCCCATGCGTCCTCTGGATTATTTAGATGGTCATTGGTGAACTTGAAATGGGCCTGGGCATGTGCTGGCGTGTGTAAGGGGACCTTGTGTGCCCTGCAGGATTTTAATCCATGATGACGTAGCGTACGACTAACAGTATTGTTTGAGACTGTGGTCCCAGCTCTCTTCAGGTCATTGACCAGGTCCTCCCATGTAGTTCTGGACTGATTCCTGCCATTTCTCAGAATCATCCTTACCCCACTTTGCGAGATCTTGCATGGAGTCCTGGATTGAGGAAGGTAGACAGTCATCTTGGGTTTCTTCCATTTTCTAATAATTGTACCAACAGTTGCTGCCTTCTAGCTAGGCTGCTGGCCTATTATCCTGTAGCCCATCCCAGCCTTGTGCAGTTCTACAATTTTGTCCCTGGTGTCCTTAGACAGTTCTTTGTTATTGGACATGATGGAGAGGTAGGAGTGTGATTGAGTTTGTGGACTGGTGTCTCTTATGCAGGCAACGAGTTCCAACAGGTGCAATTAATACAGGTAACAGAGTAGTAGGGTTTCTTAAAAAAAATGAACAGGTCTGTGAGAGCCAGAATTCTTGCTGGTTGGTAGGTGATCAAATACCGTATATACTCGAGTATAAGCCGAGATTTTCAGCTGAAAGTGCCCCTCTCGGCTTATACTCGAGTCATGGTCGGCAGGTGAGGGGTAGCGACGACTGTCAAATACTCACCTGCTCCCGACGCGGTCCCTGAATGTCCCACGGTCTCTTGGCGCGGCAGCTTCTTCCCCTGTTCAGCGGTCACTGGTACCGCTCATTAAAGTAATGAATATGGACTCCGCTCCCATAGGGGTGGAGCCGCATATTCATTACTGTAATGAGCGGTACCATGTGACTGCTCACTACAGGAAGAAGCTGCCATGCCCGTAGACAGTGGGACATGCAGCGACCGTGTCAGGAGCGCCGGGAGCAGGTGAGTATTTCATATTTACCTTTCCTCGTTCCACCGCCGCCCCATCTTCCGCGACTGTTCAGGTCAGAGGGCGCAATGACGTATTAGTGTGCGCGCCGCCCCTCTGCCTGAACAGTCAGTGCAGAGAGACGGGACGCTGAGGAGCAGCGGGCAGCGATGAGAGGTGAGTATGTCATTTTTTTTTCTTTAGTGCAGCAGCAGCAGCATTACATGAGGCACAATGTTATATGGAGCATCTATGGGGCCATAAAGAACTGCATGGATCATTATATGGGGCATCTTATGGGGCCATAAAGAACTGCATGGAGCATTATATGGGGCATCTATGGGACCATAAAGAACTGCATGGAGCATTATAAGGGGCATCTATGTGGCCATAAAGAACTGCATGGAGCATTACATGAGGCACAATGTTATATGGAGCATCTATGGGGCCATAAAGAACTGCATGAATCATTATATGGGGCATCTTATGGGGCCATAAAGAACTGCATGGAACATTATATGGGGCATCTATGGGACCATAAAGAACTGCATAGAGCATTATATGGAGCATCTATGGGGCCATAAAGAACTGCATGGAGCATTATATGGGGCATCTATGTGGCCATAAAGAACTGCATGGAGCATTATATGGGGCATCTATGGGGCCATAAAGAACTGCATGGAGCATTATATGGGGCTCCTGATTCAATATGGATATTCAAAAACACTTAACCTACTGATGTCTCAATAAATTTTACTTTTATTGGTATCTATTTTTATTTTTGACATTTCCCGGTAGCTGCTGCATTTTCCACCCTAGGCTTATACTCGAGTCAATAAGTTTTTGTTGCAAAATTAGGGGGTCGGCTTATACTCGGGACGGCTTATACTCGAGTATATATAGTACTTATTTCATGCAATAAAATGCAATTTAATTTTAAAAACCTAGCAAAAGGTTGCTACTAACATATGACAAAATTTAAAAACGTAATAAAACATAAACACAACGTGTACAGTATGTTATCAAGCAACTTTTTGCTAGGTTTTCAAAATTAAAAATTTAATTAAAAAATTTCAATCCATCCATACCTCTGGATCATCGATGCGTCTGAGTGGAAGTGCCTTATAACCTGGTCTTCTGTTTCTTTGCTCTACCTCTCACTTTGGAACCATTCCCAGAAATCGTCCACAGCAACCTCTCTGGCAGCAAACCATCATCAGGGATCCATATTGGAGACACGTTCCTTTTAGAGTTGTGCCTGTTTGCACAACTCCATGAGGTGAGTTTAATCACTTAAATCACACTTTGATGTTACACTTTTAATATTATGCTTGGATAGCGGTCCCAATTTTCCCTTCTTTTTTCCCAGGATCTTTTAAATTTGAGTATTCAAAAATCATACAATGGGATTTTCTGTTTTCTTCTCTCACAGGTGAATTGTATTAATTAAATATATAGCCCTCTCCATTCTTTTAAGTAGGAAAACTTGGAAAATTGGCAGTGTATCATATACTTACGGTATTTTCCCCAATCTAGAAAGTTTAATGGAAAATTAGAGAGAGGACAACCATGGTGTAGGCTGTGGTTCATAAGGGCTGATAGTGGGGTGTTTATAGCTGATAATGGCAGACAATGTGGGAGTTATAGCTCATTAAGGCAGACCGTGTGGAGGCCACATACCATAGGATGCTTATTTAGGGTAAAGATCATTATATGCAGACGGCATTTTTAATAACACTTGTATTTTTAAGGACACGGTTTGGGTACGTGCTGCAGATACCAGTGAAGAGGGAGGTCTGCAGAGATAACCTGTGAATGTGAAAAGTCATAATGGCATCTAGATAAGATGGAAATGAAAAGAAAGAGATGATTCCAGAGAAGATGTAGTCTATAAGGTACCTGGATGTAAATGTTTATTTGTGATATTGACTGCATCCCATCAGCACTATGGTTCCAATATGGTCTGCAGTCTAATGGCCCATGTGACCGGCACGCGGCCAATCAGAAGCCGCGACGTCATTCTCCTTCACAAAACTGCTAATTCTAGGAATTGAGGACCTGCGAATGACGTCGCGGCCTCTGATTGGTCGCGTGCCGGTCACATGGGCGGCACGCGACCAATCAGAAGCCGGGACGTCATTCACAGGTCCGAAAGGCGCGCTTTTTAAACAAAGAAGCCTCCCGGTTAGCAGCGTGAAGTCCAGGGGCCGCCGGAGAGGTGAGCATATCAATATTTTTTATTTTAATTCTTTATTTTACACATCCCTATGGATCCCAGGGCCTGAAGGAGAGTTTCCTCTCCTTCAGACCCTGGGAACCATGAGAATACCTTCCGATACTTGATGTCCCATTGACTTGTATTGGTATCGGATATCGGTATCGGCGATATCCGATATTTTTCGGGTATCGGCCGATACTATCCGATACCGATACTTTCAAGTATCGGACGGTATCGCTCAACACTAGTGAGGAGGGGTATACATAATAAAAAGAGCTGATTGTGCAGCGGTTTAGTCTATCGGTGGTTACTGCAGGTTGTAGGCTTGTCGGAAGAAGTATGTCTTCAGGTTCTTTTTAAAGGTTTCCACGGTAGGCGAGAGTCTGATAGGTTGTGGTAGAGAGTTCCAGAGTATGGGGGATGCGCGGCAGAAATCTTACATGCGATTGTGGGAGGAGGAGATAAGAGGGCAATATAGAAGAACATCTTGTGAGGATCGAAGGTTGCATGCAGGTAAGTACCTGGAGACGAGGTCATAGATGTATGGAGTAGACAGGTTGTGGATGGCTTTGTATGCCATGGTTAGGGTTTTGAACTGGAGTCTTTGGGTAATGAGGAGCCAGTGAAGGGATTGACAGAGGGGAGAAGCTGGGGAATAGCGGGGGGACAGGTGGATTAGTCGGGCAACAGAGTTTAGAATAGATTGGAGGGCTGTGAGAGTGTTAGAGGGGAGGCCACAGAGCAGGAGGTTACAGTAGTCAAGGCGTGAGATGATGAGGGCATGGACTATGGTTTTTGCAGATTCTTGGTTGAGGAATGTAAGGATCTGGGAAATATTTTTGAGTTGAAGTCGGCAGGAAGTGGAAAGGGCTTGGATATGTGGTTTGAAGGAGAGATCAGTGTCAAGTGTCCCTATTACGGCATCTACTGTGTGGTTCTCTGTGCCCTCTAAACAGTAAAACAACTCTCTAGAAGATATTATTGCTGTCTGCAAGTGCCCTAGAAAACAGTGCCCACATTTTGCTCCCTAGAAAGTAAATGCCTCTGTGTGCCCCTTTGACAGTAACAATAACCTGAGTTCCCCTATAACAATAAGTGCCGACTTAACATTTAATAATGTCTCGACTCGAGTCTCCTCCTTGTACTGATCTCCTCTACAGCGTATAATGCTCTCTTATACATAATATATTGCTCCCTCACTGTATAGTACCCTCACACAGTATACTGACCCCTTAGAAGCCTTCAAACTGTTTGATGGCACCAACAATGTATAATGGCCCCCACACTATCTCCCACACTATATGATGGCCCCCTCGCTGTAATTCCCACACTGTATGATGGCCCCCTAAATAGACTCCATATAGTATAATGCACTCTTCATTGGCCTCTATATAGCATAATGCACTCCCCATATGCTTCTACATACTATAATGCACTTACCATAGGCAGACTCTATATAGTTTGATACACTTCCCACAGACAGACTCTACATAGTTTAATACACTCCTCATAGACAGACTCTATATAGTATAATGCACTCCCCATAGCCCTCCATACAGTATAATGCGCTCTCCATAAAAAAGTAAATAAATACAATACTCTTCTCTCCCCTTGTTCCCCTGCTGCTCCCCCAAGCTCCCACACATCTTAGGACAGTGGGCGCCAAGTAATGATGTCATCATACCCACTGTCAGTGTCTGCGTCAGTGACATCAGATGCAGAGAAGGAATGCCAATACAGTTGAATTTGAAATGACAGGCGGGAAGCCCAGTGCTGGCACTGGCTCACAGGCCCCATAGCGGCCAAGTGGCTGTGCAGGGAGATTGAGTCTCCACCTCTGCCGCAGAATTTAAATGTATGGGCGCGCAGCCCACGCCCATACAGTTAACAGTAGTGTAGCTATGGGTAGGCCACTCAGAGCACAGGGCCCGGTGCGACCGCCCCCTCTTCCCCCCCAAGGTGGACGCAAAACCTATCAAATGTATTCCTTTATCTATAGATATCCTTTTATTTCCCATTATGGTATCTACCAAATGCTGGACACTTTAACCGAAACCAAACAGCCCTATTACAGTTAAGCTACATTAGTTTCCATGACTACTCTTAGGTTTGACATAAAAAATATAAGATGTCAGGGAGAATATCACTATTTATCCGTCGTATTGTGTAAATGATGTGTAAGAAGATGATAAAGATTATCATATGCCTCCCCCCTATTTGGACATTATTCACATGTATTACATGCGGTTCCATAGCGTTTACAAATGTTAATGTGTTCATTTACTGCAATATGAATGTATATGTTGTAGCGTGGCTAAAGGGTGTCTAATCGACGGGAGATATGTGTCACATAGATGGCTTGCCGCTGTGATGTAACCATAGCTACCTATATGTGTTTCAGGACCTGTGGTGATGTCACAACTACATGTATGGTCATGTGATAGGTTCTGGGTGTGGTTAGACATATAAAAGAAAGCCTAATGCTTAACACAGTGGATATGTGTGGAGGTGCTAGCCTCCAGAGTGTGTTAAGGGTCCAGGACTGAGCCTGATGGACTGGACACTTGTTTTTCTTTTCCTGAGCAAAAGGCTATTTGTTTTCTGTTATTTTTGCCATGTGGTTTATGAAGTAATAAACCCTGTGAACTTTAAAAGGAACACGCCTCGTGAGTGTCAGCCGTCGCACCTGAGTGAGTGAAATCCCTACAATTGGTGGTAGACGTGCGGGCAGTGTTCCCAGCGAAGATATAAGTCTATTATTGGATGTCCTGGGTCAAGTCTGTTGTAAGCCAGCAAGCATTGCCGGGAAAAATGGAGGAACTGCTGAAACACTTGGTCCAGTTGCAGTCACAGCAGCAAGAGACCAACAGGCTGTTGCAGTCACAGGAGCAAGAGACCAACAGGCTGTTGATGCAGCAGATACAACAGAGCCAGCAGGAGCAACGGCAGCAGATGCAACAGAACCAGCAGGAGCAACGGCAGCAGATGCAGCTTCTGGCAACCGCCATCCAGGGCAAGATGAGCGCCCCAACCACAGGTCTGGCTGATGACACCCACGTCCGGAAGACGGTAAGACGCGCATTGCAGAAAATGACTCCCGGGGATGATGTTGAGGCCTTCCTGACGGTGTTTGAGAGGGTCGCTGAGAGGGAAAAACTTCCGCCAGAGCAATGGGCAGAGGTATTGGCGCCTTACCTGACGGGGGAACCTCAGAAGGCGTACTATGATTTGACCTTGCAGGATGCCAAGGAATATCACAAATTGAAATCCGAGGTTCTCGCACGTTTGGGGGTGACACTGACTGTTAGGGCACAGCGAGTTCACTGCTGGGCCTATCATCGGGACAAACCGCCTCGCTCCCAAATGTTTGACCTGTTGCACCTGGTCCAGAAATGGCTGCAGCCATAGTCCTCTATGCCTGCACAGATGGTAGAACGGGTGATGATGGATCGGTTTGTGCATTCCCTCCCGAGGTCCATACAGACTTGGGTTGCCCAGGGTGATCCCCAGAATGCCGACGATCTGATCGGACTGGTTGAGAGATACCAAGGGTTGGAAGGCTCCTCCGGGAGGCAACCCATGCCGTACTGGGGGTCCCAGAAGGGAGCTGAGTCCCAAAAAGGGGTGGCGCGTCCAAGGTCACAAAGGGCGGGGGAGGTGGTGCCCAAGGTCCCTACGGGTGATATTATTTGTTGGAGGTGCCACGGGCCAGGACATATAGCTGCCCGTTGTTCCCAGACCACTGAGCAGATGGACTGCAGCATGGGACGCCGTAGTTCATTCTATGCATATCCAGCCTGCAGTGTAAACTCTCCGCCCAACGAGGGGCCTCAAGCGTGTTCTGTAAAGGTGAACGGTTGAGCAGTAACGGCGCTGTTAGACTCGGGGAGCTTAGTGACCCTGGTGACGGCCACTTTCCCTCTCCACCTGCTCCCGGGAAAGAAGGTTGGCGTGCGGTGCATACATGGTGATGCCAAGGACTACCCTATGGCCAGGGTGGATATTGAAACGGCGTGTGGCACTGAGTCCCATGAAGTTGGCGTCGTTCGGGACTTGTTGCACCCTATAATTATTGGTCGAGATTTCTGTTTGTTTTGGGAGTTATGGGGTAAGGGTTCTGACGTCGCTAGCAAGAGTAAGGAACCAATTAACCCTAAAAAGGTATCGCCACACCCAGAGTCAGACAGGTTTCCTTTTTGTGTTCTGGTTGGGGATGAGGAGGAAGTGTCCCCTGCATCTGACATTCTGGAGTTAGAGGTGACCGGTGAAAATTTTGGGACTGCCCAACATAGGGACCCCACTCTAAGGGAAGCCTTTAATAATGTCACAGTTATTGACGGGGTGGTACAGGAGCCAGGGGCGGGCACAAGATTTCCCCATTTTCTAATGAGTGGGGAGTTGTTGTACCGGGTCATAAAAATAAGGGAGGAGTTGGTAGAGCAGTTGGTAGTGCCGGGTCCATATAGACGGAAGGTGTTGGACATGGCCCATTCACACATCTTGGGTGGACACCTAGGGGTGGAAAAAACGCAGGAACGGGTTGAGCAGAGGTTCTATTGGCCTGGGTGTCACCGGGAAATAGTGAACTATTGCAGGTCCTGCCCTACATGTCAGCTAACTGCTCCCACTCCTCATTTCCGGAACCCCCTTGTGCCACTGTCCATTATTGAGGTGCCATTCGAGAGAATTGCCATGGACTTGGTCGGTCCCTTAGTTAAATCAGCCCGGGGCCATCAGTATATATTAGTCATCCTGAATTATGCCACACGCTATCCTGAGGCAATTCCCTTGAGAAATTCTTCCTCAAAGAGTATAGCTCGCGAGTTGGTTCATGTCTTTTCCCGGACAGGTCTGCCGAAGGAGATCCTGACTGACCAGGGGACACCTTTCATGAGCAAGGTGATGAGGGAATTATGCAAAGCCCTGAAAATCTCCCAGTTGAGGACCTCGGTGTACCATACCCAGTCAGATGGCCTTGTTGAGAGATTTAACAAGACACTGAAGAGCATGCTGAGAAAAGCTATAGAGAAAGACGGTAGAGACTGGGATTGTCTCTTACCCTATCTGATGTTTTCCATTCGTGAAGTTCCACAGGCCTCCACAGGGTTCTCACCGTTTGAGCTTCTATATGGCCGACATCTGCGAGGACTCCTGGATATAGCCAAGGAAACCTGGGAAGCCGAAGTCACGCCCCACAGAAGTGTCATTGAGCATGTGGACCTGATGCAGCAGAGGATTGCAAAGGTGATTCCTATCGTGAAAGAACACCTCCTCCAGGCACAAGAAGCTCAGGCCAGAGTCTACAACCGGTCTGCAAGAGTGAGGCAGTTCAATCCGGGAGACCGAGTTCTTGTGTTAATTCCGACGGTGGAAAGCAAGTTCTTGGCCAAATGGCAAGGGCCGTATGAGGTTGTCGAGAAACTTGGTGAAGTAAATTATAAAATTCACCAACCAGGAAGACGGAAACCATTCCAAGTATACCATGTCAACCTCATCAAGCCGTGGCAAGATAGAGAGCCGACAGTAACTCCATCGTTGTTAAGCAACCCAGAAGGTGAGGTTGGAGCGGTTACTATAGCGGAGACGCTATCGAAGACCCAGAAACAGCAGTGTCGGGAGTTACTCCAGAAAAACAGGGACCTGTTTTCTGAGTTGCCTGGGTACACGAAGGTCATAGAGAATGAGGTCCTGACAGAGCCACATGTGCGCGTGAACGTGAAGCCCTATAGAATTCCTGAGGCCCGTCGAGAAGTAGTCTCCAAGGAAGTGGAGCGTATGTTGAAGCTTGGAGTCATTGAGAAATCCAAGAGTGGTTGGTCGAGCCCAATTGTCCTGGTCCCAAAACCTGATGGGGAGTGGAGATTTTGCAACGACTATAGAAAGTTGAATGAGGTCTCCAAGTTCGACGCATATCCCATGCCCCGCGTTGATGAGCTCATCGAAAGGCTTGGGCCCGCCAGGTACATAACCACCTTGGATTTGACGAAGGGGTATTGGCAGATCCCCATGGCACAGGAAGCCAAGGAGAAGACGGTATTTTCAACACCAGATGGATGCTTCCAGTATGTCCGGATGCCATTTGGCCTACAGGGAGCTCCGGCCACCTTCCAAAGGGCTATGGATAGAATCCTTGCACCCCACAAGGCATACGCTGCTGCGTACCTGGATGATATCGTCATCTTTAGCCCGGACTGGGAGAGTCATCTGGAAAAGGTCCAAGCGGTGTTTGATGCTATAAGAGAGGCGGGGTTTACAATAAACCCGAAGAAGTGTGCCTTGGGTAAAGAAGAAGCTAAGTACCTTGGATATATAGTGGGTCATGGAGAAATAAAACCCCAAATCAGTAAAGTTGAGGCAATTCAAACATGGCCAAAACCAGTTTCCAAAAAGCAAGGTAAAGCCTTCCTGGGAATCGTGGGATATTACAGGAGGTTCATCCCAAACTTCGCCACGATGGCTGCGCCTCTGACTGATCTACTAAAAGGGACAAAATCAGTAATGGTTAAATGGTCCGAAGAAACAGAGTTAGCCTTCCAAGAGATGAAAGAGGCTCTGTGTAAGCAACCCGTTCTGATGGCCCCAAACTTCAAGAAAGAGTTTATCCTTCAGACAGATGCCTCAGATGTTGGGGTAGGAGCAGTCCTTTCCCAAGAGCTACATGGGGAGGAGCATCCTGTTCTCTATCTGAGTAGGAAGCTGTCCTCATCTGAAAAGAACTACTCAGTCGTAGAGAAGGAGTGCTTGGCCATAAAGTGGGCGGTGGACACATTACGGTACTATCTGCTGGGACGTAAATTTAGACTGATATCCGACCATGCCCCACTTAGGTGGATGAGGGAAACGAAGGGTAGAAATGCTAGGGTCACCCGTTGGTTCTTAGCCCTGCAGGACTTCTGTTTCCATGTGGAACATAGAGCCAGAAAGCTGCACGGTAATGCTGATGCCCTGTCAAGAATCCCTTGTCTAGTGGGGGAAAGTGCCAAGCCCCACAGCTTTAGGCAGAGGGGGGAGGTATGTAGCGTGGCTAAAGGGTGTCTATTCGACGGGAGATATGTGTCACATAGATGGCTTGCTGCTGTGATGTAACCATAGCTACCTATATGTGTTTCAGGACCTGTGGTGATGTCACAACCACATGTCTGGTCATGTGATAAGTTCTGGGTGTGGTTAGACATATAAAAGAAAGCCTAATGCTTAACACAGTGGATATGTGTGGAGGTGCTAGCCTCCAGAGTGTGTTAAAGGTCCAGGACTGAGCCTGATGGACTGGACACTTGTTTTTCTTTTCCTGAGCAAAAGGCTATTTGTTTTCTGTTATTTTTGCCATGTGGTTTATGAAGTAATAAACCCTGTGAACTTTTAAAGGAACACGCCTCCTGAGTGTCAGCCGTCGCACCTGAGTGAGTGAAATCCCTACAATGTATTATGTACAGAGTAAGGGATTAGAATAGTGAGGGCATACTAGAGATAAGGAATGAGAGTGTAGGATAGTATAGTTAACATTAGGGGTTTTCCAGCTAGGAAGAGTTACAGAGGTGTGTAGTGTAGAGCAGTAGGGTATAGGGCTAGGACTTCCTGGTTAGATGGGAGTTGTGATGCAGCAGCGAACAAGGACAGTCTGATAGCTGTGGAGATAAGGTTGCTTCGGCATGAAGGGGCCCCAGGCTGAGTGGCACGCAGGCGGTCACCAGCTTGAATGGTAGCCATTTTGAAGAGGATTGGGGGCCTATGCTGGGACTAGGAGAAGCTGAGATAGTGAGTCTTTTGCCTCTTCCTTTTGAAGCCAGACAACGAGAATGGTAGGAAGCTGGTTGATCAAAAGGCACACATGGGACAGGGATTGTCCTGTAAGAGTAGTGATTGCCAGGACGGGACAGGGATTGTCCAGGAAGAGCAGTGATTGCTAGGAAGACAAGGAAAACCCTAGGGACAGGGTTTGCATTACAGATGCAGCACAGTTCTTACAAAGTGACATCCCTAAAGTACACCTTTTTGCATACTTTTGCTGGCATTGTGTTACCTAACCCATCAGTGGAAGAGGGGGGAGGTACTTTAGGGGTCCTATTGTGGCGCTCCTGAGGATCCAGTCACCACAGAGGTACTGCATCTCAGCCAGAGGTGTAGTGCCCCAACTCTCTGGTAAGGAGGGGACACTACACAGAACCTAACACTAGCACCCATCACTAGACCTCTCCAGGCCAGGGGGGATTAGGTAGAAGGTGTGGGTGGGGAACGTGGACAAGGGGAGGAGAGAGTTAGTAAGTCAGGCAGTCTGTGGGGAGGAGGAGAGAAGAGCAGACTTGAGAAAGAGTTGGAGCTGGAGATGGGAGCTGTGAGGAGTTCGTCCCAGCATGAGAGAGAGAGAACAGGAGAGAGAAGCTCCCAGGAGAAACAAAGGTGTCCTAGGGGCACGGGAAGTGTGGAAACCACCTATTGGGTCCGCATCCATGCTGACCATTGCCAGGTGGAGGGACCCTGGTCGCAGTAGGCGAACCCGCCCCTGTAAAAGGGGAAAGGTCTTTGAAGGGATAAAGTTTATGTTCGTGACGCCACCTTTGGTATTCAGTCAGGGTGACCGACGCTGCTTTAAGGGGTTTGCTGGGGTGATGTTACGGCAGCTAGATGGTATACCTTCCCACAGGTGAAGTATATCCCCAGGGCTTCCCGGTGTGTAAATGGTGGTATGGTGAGAGGCGCAGAGAAGAACGAGGACACAAGGTTGCAGTCTCTTTACCTTTTACTGAAGACTTCAGCATCCACAGTCCAGAGCACCAGACCACAGGGTAGGCACAGTCCAGCTGGTTTGGAGGCAAGTCCAGAGTTCCCTTGTCCAGGTGGAAATCAATAGCCTTCCCTTGCGCTACAGTGGTGTAGTCCCTTACTGCCTATAGCTTCACATAAGGGTCTCACAGATATGATGTTTCGCTCTCTCTGTCCCCCATATAGGATAGGACAAAACCCGTATGGCTGGTGACTTGAGCCTGTTTATAGGGTCTCTTAGATGACCTGGCTCTGTGGGGTGTCACCATGCCTCCTTGGTGTAGGTGCAGACAGGTAACTTGCAATTAGCTGTCCTGCCAGTCTCTGAAATATGGTGTAGAGGACCCTATTCCCTCGGTGTTCCGGCTACCGGGGTTCTGCGCCTCAGAAGGAGGCAAGCTGTTCGCGGTTGGCCCCTTCTGGTATCCTCTCCTTTGCTTCAACTTCCTTCACACTCGCTGCAATACAATTCTGCCGTCCAATATCTCTTTCCGAGAGCTGCAGCTCTGAGGGCATGCACATCTCTGTTGACCTTCTGTCCTCATCAGACTACTGTCTGGAACTGACTAAGCTCAGCTCAGCCAGCAACTAACTCACTTTCCCTACAGACTACCAGTGTATATATATATATATATATATATATATATATATGGGGAGTGACCTTATAAATTGGAGCAGAAGCTCCCCCTTGTGACCTGGAGTGTGAATGTGTTGCATGTTTGTGATACCTGGATGCAGTTATCTTTTCTTGCCTCCAAACGTAGCATCACTCTCACCAAAAGGAAAGCAATACCACTGCGACGACCAGGACCGTGGGGCGCCGCACTAACAATGTAATTAGTATTATAACACCATCACTGCCATACCTTTACTTTATATTCCAAAATCGTGCTGACTGGTTCTCTTTAAATATATGCAAACATGATGCTTCTGCAGACTGCATTGTAGTCCCATCTGCTGACACCAGTGACCGAAGGTAGCCTCGATGACATCACCGCCAATCACTGACGCTGCGCTCGCTCAGGTGAGGGATATTGTTGTTTTTCATTTTAGTTTTATTACAGCAAAATGAGGGCTTTGGTGGAATAGGTGTTAGGTGAGTATAACTGTGTTTGTTATTTTTAAATAAAAAAGGAAAATTATGTTTAGTCTTATTTCTAATAAAGGACTTTATTCTGGTTGTGTCTTTATTTACCATTATAACTATAAAATTAGTAATGGATAGGTGTTGTGAATTCTGTGGCAAAGCTCCCTCCTGTGGTCACAAGTGGTACTACGGCTGATTCTCTCTGTGAGCTTCTGTTGGTGGAGGGAAGTGGTACTGCGGCTTCTGAGTTTCCTCCTTCAGGTGATCTGGTGAGGTCGTTAGGTGCTTCTCTACTTAACTCCACCTAATGCTTTGATCCTGGCTTCCTGTCAATGTTCCAGTGTTGGACTTGCTTTTCCGTGGATCATTCCTGTGGCCTGCTGCTCTGCATAGCTAAGTTCTTCTTTGCTATTTGTTTGCTATTTTTTCTGTCCAGCTTGTCTAATTTTTTGCTGGAAGCTCTGGGACGCAAAGGGTGTACCTCCGTGCCGTTAGTTCGGTACGGAGGGTCTTTTTGCCCCCTTTGCGTGGTTTTCTTTAGGGTTTTGTGTAGACCGCAAAGTTACCTTTTCTGTCCTCGCTCTGTTAAGAAAGTCGGGCCTCACTTTGCTGAATCTATTTCATCTCTACGTTTGTCTTTTCATCTTAACTCACAGTCATTATATGTGGGGGGCTGCCTTTTCCTTTGGGGTATTTCTTTGAGGCAAGGTAGGCTTATTTTCTATCTTCAGGCTAGTTAGTTTCTCAGGCTGTGCCGAGTTGCATAGGCAGAGTTAGGCGCAATCCACGGCTGCCTCTAGTGTTGTTTGGAGAGGATTAGGGATTGCGGTCTGCAGAGTTCCCACGTCTCAGAGCTCGTTCTATGATTTTGTGTTATTGTCAGATCACTGTATGTGCTCTGACCGCTATGTCCATTGTGGTACTGAATTGCCTTTCATAACAGTACAGGAAGCCAAAAGTACTAATGATTCTCAATAGAGGGAAAAAAGAAGTTTTGAGACCATTTTTTTTTCTTTGCACTGTGTTTTGCCTTTTTTTTCCCCTAGACATTTGGGTGGTTCAGTACACAGGTGTAGCGATGGAGATTAGAAGTCTGTCTTCATCTGTGGATCAGCTCTCGGCAAGAGTACAAAAGATTCAAGACACTATTGATCAGAAATCTATGTTAGAACCAAGAATTCCTATTCCTGATTTGTTTTTTGGAGATAGAACTAAGTTTCTGAGTTTCAAAAATAATTGTAAATTATTTCTGGCCTTGAAACCTCGCTCCTCTGGTGATCCAGTTCAACAGGTTTTGATTGTTATTTCTTTTTTGCGCGGCGACCCTCAGGACTGGGCATTTTCTCTTGCGCCAGGAGATCCTGCATTGAGTAATATCGATGCGTTTTTCCTGGCGCTCGGATTGCTGTACGATGAACCTAATTCAGTGGATCAGGCAGAGAAAAATTTGCTGGCTCTTTGTCAGGGTCAGGATGAGATAGAGGTATATTGTCAGAAATTTAGAAAGTGGTCCGTGCTCACTCAATGGAATGAATCTGCGCTGGCAGCTATGTTCAGAAAGGGTCTCTCTGAAGCCCTTAAGGATGTCATGGTGGGATTTCCTATGCCTGCTGGTTTGAATGAGTCTGTCTTTGGCCATTCAGATCGGTCGACGCTTGCGTGAGCGTAAATCTGTGCACCATTTGGCGGTATTACCTGAGCCTAAACCTGAGCCTATGCAGTGCGATAGGACTTTGACCAGAGTTGAACGGCAAGAACACAGACGTCTGAATGGGCTGTGTTTCTACTGTGGTGATTCCACTCATGCTATCTCTGATTGTCCTAAGTGCACTAAGCGGTTGGCTAGGTCTGCCACCATTGGTACGGTACAGTCAAAATTTCTTCTGTCTGTTACCTTGATCTGCTCTTTGTCATCGTATTCTGTCATGGCATTTGTGGATTCAGGCGCTGCCCTGAATTTGATGGACTTGGAGTATGCTAAGCGTTGTGGGTTTCTCTTAGAGCCCTTGCAGTGTCCTATTCCATTGAGAAGAATTGATGCCACGCCTTTGGCCAAGAATAAGCCTCAATACTGGACCCAGCTGACCATGTGCATGGCTCCTGCACATCAGGAGGTTATTCGCTTTCTGGTGTTGCATAATCTGCATGATGTGGTCGTGTTGGGGTTGCCATGGCTACAAGCCCATAATCCAGTATTAGATTGGAAATCCATGTCGGTGTCCAGCTGGGGTTGTCAGGGGGTACATGGTGATGTTCCATTTCTGTCAATTTCGTCATCCACCCCTTCTGAGGTTCCAGAGTTCTTGTCTGATTACTGGGATGTATTTGATGAGCCCAAGTCCGATGCCCTACCTCCGCATAGGGATTGTGATTGTGCTATCAATTTGATTCCTGGTAGTAAATTCCCAAAAGGTCGACTGTTTAATTTATCCGTGCCTGAGCACGCCGCTATGCGCAGTTATGTGAAGGAATCCCTGGAGAAGGGGCATATTCACCCGTCATCGTCACCATTAGGAGCAGGGTTCTTTTTTGTAGCCAAGAAGGATGGTTCGCTGAGACCTTGTATAGATTACCGCCTTCTAAATAAGATCACGGTTAAATTTCAGTACCCCTTGCCATTGTTATCTGATTTGTTTGCTCGGATTAAGGGGGCTAGTTGGTTCACCAAGATAGATCTTCGTGGTGCGTATAATCTGGTGCGAATCAGGCGAGGAGATGAATGGAAAACTGCATTTAATACGCCCGAGGGTCATTTTGAGTATCTAGTGATGCCATTCGGACTTGCCAATGCTCCATAACTGTTTCAGTCCTTTATGCATGACATCTTCCGAGAGTACCTGGATAAATTCCTGATTATGTACTTGGATGACATTTTGATCTTCTCGGATGATTGGGAGTCTCATGTGAAGCAGGTCAGAACAGTTTTTCAGGTCCTGTGTGCTAATTCTTTGTTTGTGAAGGGATCAAAGTGTCTCTTTGGTGTGCAGAAGGTTTCATTTTTGGGGTTCATCTTTTCCCCTTCTACTATCGAGATGGATCCTGTTAAGGTCCAAGCCATCCATGATTGGACTCAGCCGACATCTCTGAAAAGTCTGCAAAAGTTCCTGGGCTTTGCTAATTTTTATCGTCGCTTCATCTGCAATTTTTCTAGTATTGCCAAACCATTGACCGATTTGACCAAGAAGGGTGCTGATTTGGTCAATTGGTCTTCTGCTGCTGTGGAAGCTTTTCAAGAGTTGAAGCGTCGTTTTTCTTCTGCCCCTGTGTTGTGTCAACCAGATGTTTCTCTTCCGTTCCAGGTCGAGGTTGATGCTTCTGAGATTGGAGCAGGGGCTGTTTTGTCGCAGAGAGGTTCTGATTGCTCAGTGATGAAACCATGCGCTTTTTTTTCCAGGAAGTTTTCGCCTGCTGAGCGAAATTATGATGTGGGCAACCGAGAGTTGCTGGCCATGAAGTGGGCATTCGAGGAGTGGCGTCATTGGCTTGAAGGAGCTAAGCATCGCGTGGTGGTATTGACTGATCATAAGAACTTGACTTATCTCGAGTCTGCTAAGCAGTTGAATCCTAGACAGGCTCGTTGGTCGCTGTTTTTTGCCCGTTTTGACTTTGTGATTTCGTACCTTCCGAGCTCTAAAAATGTGAAGGCGGATGCTCTGTCTAGGAGTTTTGTGCCCGACTCTCCGGGTTTGTCTGAGCCGGCGGGTATCCTCAAGGAAGGAGTAATTGTGTCTGCAATCTCCCCTGATTTGCGGCGGGTGCTGCAAAACTTTCAGGCTAATAAACCTGATCGTTGTCCAGCGGAGAGACTGTTTGTCCCTGATAAGTGGACCAATAAAGTTATCTCTGAGGTTCATTGTTCGGTGTTGGCTGGTCATCCTGGAATCTTTGGTACCAGAGAGTTAGTGGCTAGATCCTTTTGGTGGCCGTCTCTGTCGCGGGATGTGCGTACTTTTGTGCAGTCCTGTGGGATTTGTGCTCGGGCTAAGCCCTGCTGTTCTCGTGCCAGTGGGTTGCTTTTGCACTTGCCGGTCCCGAAGAGGCCTTGGACACATATCTCTATGGATTTTATTTCTGATCTTCCCGTTTCTCAAAAGATGTCAGTCATTTGGGTGGTCTGTGATCGCTTTTCTAAGATGGTCCATTTGGTACCCTTGTCTAAGTTGCCTTCCTCCTCTGATTTGGTGCCATTGTTCTTCCAGCATGTGGTTCGTTTACATGGCATTCCAGAGAATATCGTTTCTGACAGAGGTTCCCAGTTTGTTTCAAGGTTTTGGCGAGCCTTTTGTGGTAGGATGGGCATTGACTTGTCTTTTTCCTCAGCTTTCCATCCTCAGACTAATGGCCAGCCCGAACGAACCAATCAGACCTTGGAAACATATCTGAGATGCTTTGTTTCTGCCGATCAGGATGACTGGGTGTCCTTTTTGCCTTTGGCTGAGTTCGCCCTTAATAATCGGGCCAGCTCGGCTACCTTGGTTTCGCCATTTTTCTGCAATTCTGGGTTCCATCCTCGTTTCTCTTCAGGATAGGTTGAGTCTTCGGACTGTCCTGGTGTGGATACTGTGGTGGACAGGTTGCAGCAGATTTGGACTCATGTAGTGGACAATTTGACCTTGTCCCAGGAAAAGGCTCAACGTTTCGCTAATCGCAGACGCCGTGTGGGTCCCCGACTTCGTGTTGGGGATCTGGTTTGGTTATCTTCTCGTCATATTCCTATGAAGGTTTCCTCTCCTAAGTTTAAACCTCGTTTCATTGGTCCGTATAGGATTTCTGAGGTTCTTAATCCTGTGTCTTTTCGTCTGACCCTTCCAGATTCTTTTTCCATACATAACGTATTCCATAGGTCATTGTTGCGGAGATACGTGGCACCTATGGTTCCATCTGTTGATCCTCCTGCCCCGGTTTTGGTGGAGGGGGAATTGGAGTATATTGTGGAGAAGATTTTGGATTCTCGTGTTTCTAGACAGAAACTCCAGTATCTGGTTAAATGGAAGGGTTATGCTCAGGAAGATAATTCCTGGGTTTTTGCCTCTGATGTCCATGGTCCCGATCTTGTTCGTGCCTTTCATGTGGCTCATCCTGGTCGGCCTGGGGGCTCTGGTGAGGGTTCGGTGACCCCTCCTCAAGGGGGGGGTACTGTTGTGAATTCTGTGGCAAAGCTCCCTCCTGTGGTCACAAGTGGTACTTCGGCTGATTCTCTCTGTGAGCTTCTGCTGGTGGAGGGAAGTGGTACTGCGGCTTCTGAGTTTCCTCCTTCAGGTGATCTGGTGAGGTCGTTAGGTGCTTCTCTACTTAACTCCACCTAATGCTTTGATCCTGGCTTCCTGTCAATGTTCCAGTGTTGGACTTGCTTTTCCCTGGATCATTCCTGTGGCCTGCTGCTCTGCATAGCTAAGTTCTTCTTTGCTATTTGTTTGCTATTTTTTCTGTCCAGCTTGTCTAATTTTTTGCTGGAAGCTCTGGGATGCAAAGGGTGTACCTCCGTGCCGTTAGTTCGGTACGGAGGGTCTTTTTGCCCCCTTTGCGTGGTTTTCTTTAGGCTTTGTGTAGACCGCAAAGTTACCTTTTCTGTCCACGCTCTGTTAAGAAAGTTGGGCCTCACTTTGCTAAATCTATTTCATCTCTACGTTTGTCTTTTCATCTTAACTCACAGTCATTATATGTGGGGGGCTGCCTTTTCCTTTGGGGTATTTCTCTGAGGCAAGGTAGGCTAATTTTCTATCTTCAGGCTAGTTAGCTTCTCAGGCTGTGCCGAGTTGCATAGGCAGAGTTAGGCGCAATCCACGGCTGCCTCTAGTGTTGTTTGGAGAGGATTAGGGATTGTGGTCTGCAGAGTTCCCACGTCTCAGAGCTCGTTCTATGATTTTGGGTTATTGTCAGATCACTGTATGTGCTCTGACCGCTATGTCCATTGTGGTACTGAATTGCCTTTCATAACAGATAGGTGTCTTTTAGACATCTCCCCATTAGTAATCTGTGGGCTTGATGTCACCGGACAAAACAAAGGTGAAATCAACCCCACAAATATGAACCCCACTTGCCACCCCTACAGGGTAAGTGGGAAAAGCCAGACGAAGCGCCAGAATAGGGCATATAACAGATGTGCCTTTTCTGGGTGGCTGCGGACTGCTATTTTTAGGCTGAGGTGGGCCCAATATCTATGGCCCCTTACCAGCCTGAGAATACCAGCCTCCAGCCATCTGCTTTAGCAAGGCTGGTTGTCAAAAATGGGGGGAGCTCATGCCGCTTTTTAAAATTATTTAGTTAAATAATTAAAAAATACAGCATGGGGAGTGGGACCCCTCTATTCTTGATAACCAGCCTTGATGAAGCTGACAGCTGAGGGTTGCAGCCCCTAGCTGTGAGTTTTGCCTGGCAGCTTATCAAAAATACAGGGGAACCCATGCAGGTTTTTTTTTATTGTATATTTATAGCGCAGGAGCGGCTGATGAAGGTATAACACTCGTCCCAGTGTTAATCTATGGGGCAGTTCACATCAGCGTTTATTTTCTCAGCTGTATTCGGCATGTGTGTAAAATCGCAGCATGCTGCGATTGTCACTGAGACTCGGCTGAGACTTGCCAATGCAAGCCTATGGGTGTGAGAAAAAAATCGCACAGCACTCGGACCATGCGAGTGCTGACTGAATTTTACGCACCGATGTCCTTTGAAAAGCTGGCAATTCATGTGCCGTGTACAGTAAAATCACACTGAGAGGTTACAATAGATAGAATAGATATATTGGCACACACATTTATATATGTATATAGATTACATAGAGTTACATATAGTAAATATAAATAGAATAGGTACATATACAGATGTCAGTAACAAATAAAATTAGCACAGTGTGCGTGCAGCTTAATAAAAGATTATTTTTCTGAAAAAAATGGCACGGGCTCTCCCACAACCAGCAGAGGGAAAGCCGAAGGCTGATGTGTATAGCCTAGGAAGGGGGTAATGCCCATGGAGCTTCCCTGGCTGTTAATATAGCTCACAGCTGTATACAATGATATAGGGTCCTTTATAATTTATAACCAGCAAAGGCTATGCAGACAGCTGCAGGCTGATATTAATAATAAATAATATAATAATAATTTTATTTATATAGCGCCAACATATTCCGCAGCGCTTTACAAATTATAGAGGGGACTTGTACAGACAATAGACATTACAGCATAACAGAAATCACAGTTCAAAATAGATACCAGGAGGAATGAGGGCCCTGCTCGCAAGCTTACAAACTACAGGTCCTTCTCAAAAAATTAGCATATAGTGTTAAATTTCATTATTTACCATAATGTAATGATTATAATTAAACTTTCATATATTATAGATTCATTATCCACCAACTGAAATTTGTCAGGTCTTTTATTGTTTTAATACTGATGATTTTGGCATACAACTCCTGATAACCCAAAAAACCTGTCTCAATAAATTAGCATATCAAGAAAAGGTTCTCTAAACGACCTATTACCCTAATCTTCTGAATCAACTAATTAACTCTAAACACATGCAAAAGATACCTGAGGCTTTTATAAACTCCCTGCCTGGTTCATTACTCAAAACCCCCATCATGGGTAAGACTAGCGACCTGACAGATGTCAAGAAGGCCATCATTGACACCCTCAAGCAAGAGGGTAAGACCCAGAAAGAAATTTCTCAACAAATAGGCTGTTCCCAGAGTGCTGTATCAAGGCACCTCAATGGTAAGTCCGTTGGAAGGAAACAATGTGGCAGAAAACGCTGTACAACGAGAAGAGGAGACCGGACCCTGAGGAAGATTGTGGAGAAGGACCGATTCCAGACCTTGGGGAACCTGAGGAAGCAGTGGACTGAGTCTGGTGTGGAAACATCCAGAGCCACCGTGCACAGGCGTGTGCAGGAAATGGGCTACAGGTGCCGCATTCCCCAGGTAAAGCCACTTTTGAACCATAAACAGCGGCAGAGGCGCCTGACCTGGGCTACAGAGAAGCAGCACTGGACTGTTGCTAAGTGGTCCCAAGTACTTTTTTCTGATGAAAGCAAATTTTGCATGTCATTCGGAAATCAAGGTGCCAGAGTCTGGAGGAAGACTGGGGAGAAGGAAATGCCAAAATGCCTGAAGTCCAGTGTCAAGTACCCACAGTCAGTGATGGTGTGGGGTGCCATGTCAGCTGCTGGTGTTGGTCCACTGTGTTTCATCAAGGGCAGGGTCAATGCAGCTAGCTATCAGGAGATTTTGGAGCACTTCATGCTTCCATCGGCTGAAATGCTTTATGGAGATGAAGATTTCATTTTTCAGCACGACCTGGCACCTGCTCACAGTGCCAAAACCACTGGTAAATGGTTTACTGACCATGGTATTACTGTGCTCAATTGGCCTGCCAACTCTCCTGACCTGAACCCCATAGAGAATCTGTGGGATATTGTGAAGAGAAAGTTGAGAGACGCAAGACCCAACACTCTGGATGAGCTTAAGGCCGCTATTTAAGCATCCTGGGCCTCCATAACATCTCAGCAGTGTCACAGGCTGATTGCCTCCATGCCACGCCGCATTGAAGCAGTCATTTCTGCCAAAGGATTCCCGACCAAGTATTGAGTGCATAACTGAACATTATTATTTGATGTTTTTTTTGTTTGTTATTAAAAAACACTTTTATTTGATTGGATGGGTGAAATATGCTAATTTATTGAGACAGGTTTTTTGGGTTATCAGGAGTTGTATGCCAAAATCATCAGTATTAAAACAATAAAAGACCTGACAAATTTCAGTTGGTGGATAATGAATCTATAATATATGAAAGTTTAATTGTAATCATTACATTATGGTAAATAATGAAATTTAACACTATATGCTAATTTTTTGAGAAGGACCTGTATGAGGAAAAGAGGAGACACGAGAGGTGGAATAGCCTAGAAGGGGCCATAGATGCTGCCCCCCAGGCTAAAAACATCATCTCTCAGCCTCCCCAGAAAAGGCACATCTCTAAGATGCACAAATTCTGGCACTTAGCCTCGCTTTTCCCACTTTCCCTGTAGTAGTGGCAAGTGTGGTGATAGTTGGGGAGACACCCCAGAAAAAAAGTCCTTTAATTGAAAGGCACAGGCTCCTTTAACCCCTTTACCCCCAAGGGTGGTTTGCACATTAATGACCGGGCCAATTTACAATTCTGACCACTGTCCCTTTATGAGGTTATAACTCTGGAATGCTTCAACGGATCCTGGTGATTCTGACATTGTTTTCTTGTGACATATTATACTTCATGATAGTGATACAATTTATTTGATATTACTTGTGTTTATTTGTGAAAAAAATGGAAATTTGGTGAAAATTTTGAAAATTTTGCATTTTTCCAACTTTGAATTTTTATGCCCTTAAATCACAGAGATATGTTACACAAAATACTTAATAAGTAACATTTTCCACATGTCTACTTTACATCAGCACAATTTTGGAACCAAACTGTTTTTCTGTTAGGGAGTTATAAGGGTTTAAAGTTGACCAGCGATTTCTCATTTTTACAACACCATTTTGTTTAGGGACCACATCACATTTGAAGTCGCTTTGATGGGTCTATATGATAGAAAATACTAAAAAGTGACACCATTCTACAAATTGCACCCCTCAAGGTGCTCAAAACCACATTTAAGAAATTTATTAACCCTGCAGGTTTCACAGGAATTTTTGGAATGTTTAAAAAAAATGAACAGTTGACTTTTTTCACAAAAAAATAAATTTAGATCCAATTTGTTTTATTTTACCAAGAGTCACAGGAGAAATTGGACCACAAAAGTTGTTGTACGATTTGTCCTGAGTACGCAGATACCCCATATGTGGGGGTAAACCACGGTTTGAGCGCACGGCAGAGCTTGGAAAGGAAGGAGCGCCATTTGACTTTTCAATGCAAAATTGGCTGGCATTCAGATAGGATGCCATGTCATGTTTGAAGAGCCCTTGATGTGCCTAAACACTGGAAACCCCCACACGTGACCCCATTATGGAAACTAGGCCTCCTAAGGAACTTATTGAGATGTGTAGTGAGCACTTTGAACCCCCAAGTGCTTCACAGAAGTTTATAATGTAGAGTCGTAAAAATAAAAAATCATACTTTTTTCACAAAAATGATCTTCTTGCCCCCAATTTTTTATTTTCTTAAGGGTATCAGGAGAAATTGGATCCCAAACGTTGTTGTGCAATTTGTCCTGAGTATGCTGATACCCCATATGTTGGGGTAAACCACTGTTTGGGCGCATGGCAGAGCTTGGAAGGGAAGGAGCCCCGTTTGACTTTTTCAACGCAGAATTGGCTGGAATTGAGATCAGATGCCATGTCACGTTTGGAGAGCCCCTGATGTGCTTAAACAGTGGAAACCCCCCACAAGTGACCCATTTTAGAAACTAGACCACCTAAGGAACTTATCTAAATGTGTGGTATGCACTTTGAACCCCCAATTGTTTCACTAAAGTTTATAATGTAGAGCTGTAAAAATTAAAAAATTAATTTTTTTTCAACAAAAATGATCTTTTAGCCCCCAATTTTGTATTTTCCCAAGGGCATCTGGAGAAATTGGACCACAAAAGTTGTTGTCCAATTTGTCCTGAGTATGCTGATACCCCATATGTGGGAGAAAACTACTGTTTGTGCACACGTCGGGGCTCGGAAGGGAAGAAGTGGCATTTTGGAATGCAAACTTTGATGGAATGGTCTGTGGGCGTCATGTTGCGTTTGCAGAGCCTGTGATGTACCTAAACAGTAGAGACTCTCCACAAGTGGCCCCATATTGGAAACTAGACCCCCAAGGAATTTATCTAGATGTGTTGTGAGAACTTTGAACCCCCAAGTGTTTCACTAAAGTTTATAACTCAGAGCTTTGAAAATAAAAAATCATTTTTTTCCCACAATAATGATCTTTTAGCCCCCAAATTTTTATTTTCCCAAGGGTAACAGGAGACATTGGACAGCAAAAGTTGTTGTCCAATTTGTCCTCAGTACGCTGATACCCCATATGTGGGGGTAATCCTCTGTTTGGGCACACGGCAGAGCACGGAAGGGAAGGAGCACCATTTTACTTTGTCAACTCAGAATTGGATGGAATTGAGATCGGACGTCATGTTGCGTTTGCAGAGCCTCTGATGTGCCTAAACAGTGGAAAGCCCCCAAATCTAACTCCAACCCTAACCCTAACACACCCCTAACCCTAATCCCAACCCTAACCACACCCCTAACCCCAACACGCCCTTAACCCCAACACACCCCTAACCATAATCCCAACCCTAACAATAACCACACCCCTAACCCGAACACACCCTAACCCTAATCCCAACCCCAATACACCCTTAACCCCAACACACACCTAACCCTAATCCCAATCCTAATCATAACCCTAACCACACCCCTAATCCTGACACACCCCGAACCCAACCATAAACGTAATCCAAACCCTAACCCCAACTCTAGCCCCAACCCTAACCCTAACTTTAGCCCCAACTCTAACCCTAACTTTAGCCCTAACCCTAACCCTATTTTAGCCCCAACCCTAACCCTAATAATAATTCTAATGGGAAAATGGAAATAAATAATTTTTTTAATTTTATTATTTTTCCCTAACTAAGGGGGTGATAAAGTGGGGTTTGATTTACTATTTATAGCAGGTTTTATAGCTGGTTTTTGTTTGGCAGCTGTCACACACTAAGAGACACTTTTTATTGCAAAAAATAGTTTTTGCATCACTACATTTTGAGAGCTATAATTTTTCCATATTTTGGTCCACAGAGTCATATGAGGTCTTGTTTTTTTGCGGGACGAGTTGACGTTTTTATTGGTACTATTTTCGGGCATATGACATTTTTTGATCACTTTTTATTCTGATTTTTGTTAGGCAGAATGAACAAAAACCGGCAATTCATGAATTTCTTTGGGGGGGCGTTTATATTGTTCCGCGTTTGGTAAAATGTATAAAGCAGTTTTATTCATCGGGTCACTATGATTACAGCGATACTTCATTTATATCTTTTTTATGTTTTGTTGCTTTTATACAATAAAAACTATTTTATATAAAAAATAATTATTTTTGCATCGCTTTATTCTGAGGGCTATAAATTTTTTATTTTTTGTTGATGGCGCTGTATGGTGGCTCGTTTTTTGCAGGATAAGATGATGTTTTCAGCTGTACCATTTTTATTTACATCCGTCTTTTTGATCATGTGTTATTCCACTTTTTGTTCGGCGGTATGATGATAAAGCATTGTTTTTTGCCTCATTTTTTTTTTTACGGTGTTCACTGAAGGGGTTAACTAGTGGGGTCGTTACGGATGCAGCGATACTAAATATTTGTACTTTTATTGTTTTTTATATTTACATAAAGAAATGTATTTATTGGAACAATATTTTTTTTCTTGATTTAGGATTTTTTTAAAAATATATTATTACACAGTGTAATTTTTTTTATTTTTACTTTTTTACATTGCCCCAGGGTGGGACATCACTATATATTGTCAGATCGCTGATCTGACACTTTGCACAGCACTGTGTCAGATCAGCGATCTGACAGGCAGTGCAGGAGGCTTGCCGACGCCTGCTCTCAGCACGCGCTGACAGCCCACCTCCCTGCAGTACCTGGAAGGACCCCTGCGGCCATCTTGGATCCAGGGGCCTGCAGGGGAGGAGAACAGAGGAGACGCTCAAAACAATGCGATCACATCACATTGCGTGATGCTTCCCTATGCCGCCGGAATGCTGCGATCTTGTTTGATCGCAGTGTTCCAGGGGTTAAAGTGTCGGGAGCAGTCCGTGACCGCTCCTGGCACATAGTGCCGGATGTCAGCACTCCCCCCATGAGCGCGGCTGATCACATTGGATGTACTATTCCGTCCATGGGAATTAGGGCCCAGGTCACATGGATGAAATAGTACGTCCATTGGTAGAAAGGGGTTAATAATCTTAATTAAACCATACTTACAACCTCACCCATTCCCCCAATGCCCTCATCATCTGCAAAACAGGTTAAAAAAACAACAATATTCCTCACCTTTCCACGGAGATGCTTTTAATCCACTTGTCCCACGATGGGTCTAGTTCTGCGACATCTAGATGGCAGGCTATGATACTATAAAAAGACCCTATAGAGCTGCGTCAATTGGGAATAGGCCGTGGTTATGGGTACTTGCAGTAAATTATATATTATAAGAGACTTGTATTGTGATTACACCCGATGCATTATGGGAGATGTTGTGAATTCTGTGGCAGAGCTCCCTCCTGTGGTCACAAGTTCCGTTGGTGGAGGAAAGTGGTACTGCGGCTTCTGAGTTTCCTTCCTCAGGTGATGTGGTGAAGTCGTTAGGTGCTGCTCTATTTAACTCCACCTAGTGCTTTGATCCTGGCCTCCAGTCAATGTTCTAGTATTGGACCTGTTTCCTCCTGGATCGTTCCTGTGGCCTGCTGCTCTGCATAGCTAAGTTCCTCTTTGCTATTTGTTTGCTGTTTTTTTCTGTCCAGCTTGTCAATTTGTTTTTTTCTGCTTGCTGGAAGCTCTGGGACGCAGAGGGTGTACCTCTGTGCCGTTAGTTCGGTACGGAGGGTCTTTTTGTCCCCTTTGCGTGGTTTTTGTAGGGTTTTGTGTTGACCGCAAAGTTACCATTCCTATCCTCGCTCTGTTCAGAAAGTTGGGCCTCACTTTGCTAAATCTATTTCATCTCTACGTTTGTCTTTTCATCTTAACTCACAGTCATTATATGTGGGGGCTGCCTTTTCCTTTGGGGTATTTCTCTGAGGCAAGGTAGGCTTATTTTCTATCTTCAGGCTAGCTAGTTTCTCAGGCCGTGCCGAGTTGCATAGGGAGCGTTAGGCGCAATCCACGGCTGCCTTTAGTGTGGTTGGAGAGGATTAGGGATTGCGGTCAACAGAGTTCCCACGTCTCAGAGCTCGTTCTTGTTTTTTGGGTTATTGCCAGGTCACTGTATGTGCGCTGACCTCTATGTCCATTGTGGTACTGAATTACCTTTCATAACAGGGAGAATGGGTGTGTTTTGAATGGGGACAGGGATTGGACCTTTTACTTCATGGTGGGATATTTAAACAAGCTCTACACGAGTCCAGACAGGTCTGTCCTCTCATCATGACACCTCATATCCACTGATTAGTTGGCTCTCCATTGTGTGCCTCCTGATGAACCGTATGGACGGGGAAACGCGTCGAGGCTGGAAGCTAAGTTTGGGTAAAAAACTTTGTTTATCTTTTCATCTTTTTCTCTTAATAGCCACGAATTGTATATCTATGTGGGGACGGGAAGAAAAACATTAGACTCGAACAAAGAAGAACCAGGAAAACATACTCAGAAGGGTGGTAAGAACATTTCTAAAACAATCCACAGCAAGGAGATTGGAACAAAACAAAATCCTCTAAACTGCATGCTCGCAAACGCCAGAAGCCTGACAAACAAGATCGAAGAACTAGAAGCAGAAATATCTACAGGTAACTTTGACATAGTGGGAATAACCGAGACATGGTTAGATGAAAGCTATGACTGGGCAGTTAACTTACAGGGTTACAGTCTGTTTAGAAAGGATCGTAAAAATCGGAGAGGAGGAGGGGTTTGTCTCTATGTAAAGTCTTGTCTAAAGTCCACTTTAAGGGAGGATATTAGCGAAGGGAATGAGGATGTCGAGTCCATATGGGTCAAAATTCATGGAGGGAAAAATGGTAACAAAATTCTCATTGGGGTCTGTTACAAACCCCCAAATATAACAGAAATCATGGAAATTCTACTTCTAAAGCAGATAGATGAAGCTGCAACCCATAATGAGGTCCTCGTTATGGGGGACTTTAACTACCCGGATATTAACTGGGAAACAGAAACCTGTGAAACCCATAAAGGTAACAGGTTTCTGCTAATAACCAAGAAAAATTATCTTTCACAATTGGTGCAGAATCCAACCAGAGGAGCAGCACTTTTAGACCTAATACTATCTAATAAACCTGACTGAATAACAAATCTGCAGGTGGTCGGGCATCTAGGAAATAGCGACCACAATATTGTACAGTTTCACCTGTCTTTCACTAGGGGGACTTGTCAGGGAGTCACAAAAACACTGAACTTTAGGAAGGCAAAGTTTGACCAGCTTAGAGATGCCCTTAATCTGGTAGACTGGGACAATATCCTCAGAAATAAGAATACAGATAATAAATGGAAAATGTTTAAGAACATCCTAAATAGGCACTGTAAGCGGTTTATACCTTGTGGGAATAAAAGGACTAGAAATAGGAAAAACCCAATGTGGCTAAACAAAGAAGTAAGACAGGCAATTAACAGTAAAAAGAAAGCATTTGCACTACTAAAGCAGGATGGCACCATTGAAGCTCTAAAAAACTATAGGGAGAAAAATACTTTATCTAAAAAACTAATTAAAGCTGCCAAAAAGGAAACAGAGAAGCACATTGCTAAGGAGAGTAAAACTAATCCCAAACTGTTCTTCAACTATATCAATAGTAAAAGAATAAAAACTGAAAATGTAGGCCCCTTAAAAAATAGTGAGGAAAGAATGGTTGTAGATGACGAGGAAAAAGCTAACATATTAAACACCTTCTTCTCCACGGTATTCACGGTGGAAAATGAAATGCTAGGTGAAATCCCAAGAAACAATGAAAACCCTATATTAAGGGTCACAAATCTAACCCAAGAAGAGGTGCGAAACCGGCTAAATAAGATTAAAATAGATAAATCTCCGGGTCCGCATGGCATACACCCACGAGTACTAAGAGAACTAAGTAATGTAATAGATAAACCATTATTTCTTATTTTTAGGGACTCTATAGCGACGGGGTCTGTTCCGCAGGACTGGCGCATAGCAAATGTGGTGCCAATATTCAAAAAGGGCTCTAAAAGTGAACCTGGAAATTATATGCCAGTAAGTCTAACCTCTATTGTTGGTAAAATATTTGAAGGGTTTCTGAAGGATGTTATTCTGCATTATCTCAATGAGAATAACTGTTTAACTCCATATCAGCATGGGTTTATGAGAAATCGCTCCTGTCAAACCAATCTAATCAGTTTTTATGAAGAGGTAAGCTATAGGCTGGACCACGGTGAGTCATTGGACGTGGTATATCTCGATTTTTCCAAAGCGTTTGATACCGTGCCGCACAAGAGGTTGGTACACAAAATGAGAATGCTTGGTCTGGGGGAAAATGTGTGTAAATGGGTTAGTAACTGGCTTAGTGATAGAAAGCAGAGGGTGGTTATAAATGCTATATTCTCTAACTGGGTCGCTGTGACCAGTGGGGTACCGCAGGGGTCGGTTTTGGGACCTGTTCTCTTCAACATATTCATTAATGATCTGGTAGAAGGTTTACACAGTAAAATATCGATATTTGCAGATGATACAAAACTATGTAAAGCAGTTAATACAAGAGAAGATAGTATTCTGCTACAGATGGATCTGGATAAGTTGGAAACTTGGGCTGAAAGGTGGCAGATGAGGTTTAACAATGATAAATGTAAGGTTATACACATGGGAAGAAGGAATCAATATCACCATTACACACTGAATGGGAAACCACTGGGTAAATCTGACAGGGAGAAGGACTTGGGGATCCTAGTTAATGATAAACTTACCTGGAGCAGCCAGTGCCAGGCAGCAGCTGCCAAGGCAAACAGGATCATGGGGTGCATTAAGAGAGGTCTGGATACACATGATGAGAGCATTATACTGCCTCTGTACAAATCCCTAGTTAGACCGCACATGGAGTACTGTGTCCAGTTTTGGGCACCGGTGCTCAGGAAGGATATAATGGAACTAGAGAGAGTACAAAGGAGGGCAACAAAATTAATAAAGGGGATGGGAGAACTACAATACCCAGATAGATTAGCGAAATTAGGATTATTTAGTCTAGAAAAAAGACGACTGAGGGGCGATCTAATAACCATGTATAAGTATATAAGGGGACAATACAAATATCTCGCTGAGGATCTGTTTATACCAAGGAAGGTGACGGGCACAAGAGGGCATTCTTTGCGTCTGGAGGAGAGAAGGTTTTTCCACCAATATAGAAGAGGATTCTTTACTGTTAGGGCGGTAAGAATCTGGAATTGCTTGCCTGAGGAGGTGGTGATGGAGAACTCAGTCGAGGGGTTCAAGAGAGGCCTGGATGTCTTCCTGGAGCAGAACAATATTGTATCATACAATTATTAGGTTCTGTAGAAGGACGTAGATCTGGGGATTTATTATGATGGAATATAGGCTGAACTGGATGGACAAATGTCTTTTTTCGGCCTTACTAACTATGTTACTATGTTACTATGTGTATTTTTTTCACTCAATGTGGCGAATTGTTTTTTGTGTAAACCATGCTGAAAAGCTAGTCTTATGGCCCCTTGGTTTTTTCGTACAGGTCTCAACTAGTTGTAAAGGGGCCATGATGTATATCTATTGTATATGGGTCATATAAGAGTTATATTGGATCTTTTTGTAGACTAGTATACGTCATTGGTATATGAGGGTGCCAATTGGTACAATAACCTACTGCTCTTTAATCAATAAGCACTATCCCTTCATCTCTTTTATTTGCTTCTTGTTTTCCCACCTATAGCATATTAGGGAACTATCAGGGCTATATTTTGGGACAGCCGCTGTGGAGTGGGGGCGCCAAAAAAACGTATCTAATAGGGTGCCAACCCCCACTGATAGGAAGGGACAGCAGGCAAGATTAGGGATTTGTTAGGTTATTGTTAGACCTTTTATCGTGTTGTGTTGTTTTGCACTGGGAGGGTATTTTTAATACTTTTTTTAATTAAATATATTTTTAAAGGGATTAGATGATACACAGTTTGATGATTTTTCCCTGGCACTATATTTTAATTTGATTAGAATTTCCCTTTCTACCTGAATCGAGTTGCTCGTTGTCCCTGTACGCTGACAGGGGGAAAGACTGTGCTCTATCTGGCTCATCACTTTCTGACACACCGATCACAGACAGGATCACAAGGAATCACCGTCGCCGCCAAGAGCCAAGATGTCATCTTTTCCAGGACCATACTGGACCACGAAGAATCACCGCCAGCAGAATCGAGGACGCCATCTTTTCCAGGACCATACTGGACCCCTTATGCGCCACTGCTTTGGCGCCAACATCCACATCCTGAACTAACAGCATTCTGAAGTCGTCAGACTGATACGTTTGCTTTCCTTGAACTTCTTACCCTATGCTTCACACCCGCTTCCCCTGAGTTACGCCCCCTGTAATCCTTTATACTGTTTTATCTGTTTTCTCCCTGTGAGGAGTATGCCTGCTAAATTAAACCCCACGTTAACGCTTGCTCTGCCTCCAACCCGTTACTGCATCTTCCTACCTGCTCACATATTCATGGCCCATTTTCACACAGGCCAATTCTATCTACATTTGTTAAATGGTAACGTTTCTAATAAGTGCACACAGCAGACAATTTGTCAATGCCAAGCTCCTGGGAAATCAAATTAGTCAAATTAGTGAAGAGCGGAAACATTTTGGAATGGAATCGTCTTTATAGACTGCTAGTGCCGAACTAGACTGAAAGGCAGCAGTGTTAAAATAAAGCAATAAAAAAGCGTAGGAAAAGTTTAAATTCTAAAGCAAGAAAAATAGATTTAGTCAAAGAATACAGTTGTGCTCAAAAGTTTACATACCCCGGCAGAATTTTTGCTTTCTTGGCCTTTTTTCAGAGAATATGAATGATGACACCAAAACTATTTCTCCACTCATGATTAGTAGTTGAGTGAAGCCATTTATTGTCAAACTACTGTGTTCTCTTTTTAAATCATAATGACAACCCAAATCATCAAAATGACCCTGATCAAATGTTCACATACCCCATTTCTTAATACCGTGTATTGCCCCCTCTAACATGAATGACAGCTTGAAATCTTTTGTGGTAGTTGTGGATGAGGTTCTTTATTTTCTCAGATGGTAAAGCTGCCCACTCCTCTTGGCAAAAAGCCTCCAGTTCCTGTAAATTCCTGGGCTGTCTAGCATGAACTGTGTGCTTGAGATCTCCCCAGAGTGGCTCGATGATATTGAGGTCAGGAGACTGAGATGGCCACTCTAGAACTTTCGCTATGTTCTGCTGTAGCCAATAACAGGTTGACTTGGCCTTGTGTTTTGGATCGTTATTATGTTGGATCGTCCAAGTACAGGGTGGAGCGCGGTAATTTGCTTTTTTGCACTGCATGCTGTGGCGGCACTGTCGGTCGAAGAGAGGGGAGAGTGGGTGTGGCTTACAGTGGCTGATGGGAGATTTGTATTCCTCTGCCTTTCAGTTGCCATCATGCAGTGGACACGTGAGGAGAGGTCATTTTGTGTTGAAGCGTATTTTTCAAATGCCCACTCGATCATTGCAGTGCAGCGTGCTTTTCGTTTACAATTCGCTGTTCCTCCATGCGGACGTGTTCCTGGACAGCAATCAATTGTAAATTGGGTGAATGCATTCAGAACAGCAGGGAATGTGTCATGTGTACGAAGGGGACCTGAGAGAAGGATTACAACACCACAAAACATCGAGAGAGTTAGAACAGCAGTACTGCAATCTCCGAAACGCTCTGCTCGGAAGCAATCATTTGCTCTTGGCATTTCAAGACGTTCTCTCCACCGGATTCTTCATGATGAACTGAATTTTCACCCGTATAAAATGTGCGTGGTCCAACATTTGTCAGCATGGGACTATTTGACACGGCGGACCTCTTGTGAAGATATGTTAGCAACGATACCCCGTGACGCAATTGTGTTTTTTTCTGATGAGGCACATTTTCACCTCAGTGGGTGTGTAAACAAGCAAAATATGCGTTACTGGAGTGAAACAAACCCCAGAGAAGTTCACGAGAGACCTCTGCATTCGGACCGCGTCACTGTGTGGTGCGCCATATCACGAGTAGGCATCATTGGTCCTTACTTTTTTCAGGATAATGGTCGTGCCATAAATGTGAACTCCGAACGGTACTTGTCTATGATACAGGATTATTTTCAGCCGGCTCTTGAGGCAATGGAACTAGAGGATACATGGTTCCAACAGGATGGTGCCACTGCACACACAGCGAGGGTTACCATGAATTGTTTGAGGCAAACGATTTTTTCCTTTGGGGTTACCTGAAGTCTAAGGTGTATATCAACCGTCCCAACACCTTGGAAGACCTAAGGAACAATATTGAAGCTGAAATTGGCAGAATACCAGTGGACATGCTTGTTAGAGTTCATGAAAACTTCAGAAAACGTATGCAGCAGTGTGTGGATAGCGAAGGTCGACATTTGCCAGATACACTATTTAAAACCATGTAATTTAAAAATTCCATTACTGTTCAGTATAATTAAAATATAAAATAAATTTTTCTAATGATCATAATTTTTTTATTTCATTCCCAAATCAGCAAATTACCGCGCTCCACCCTGTACATCCCATGTGGTTTCCGGGCTGATGATTGGAAATTTACCTCCAGTCTTTGCTGATAACGTGCTGCATTCATCTTTTCTTCAACTTTGACCAAGTTTTCTGTGCCTTTGTAGCTCACACATCCCCAAAACATCAGTGATCCATCTCCGTGCTTTACAGTAGGAATGGGGTTCCTTTCATCATGGGCCTTGTTGACCTCTCTCCAAATGTAACGTTTATGGTTGTGGACAAAAAGTTCAATTTTGGTCTCATCACTCCAAATTACCTTGTTCCAGAAGATTTGAGGCTTGTCTCTGCGCTGTTTTGCGTATTGTAGGCGAGATACTTTGTGGAATTTGCGCAGTAATGGCTTTCTTCTGGCAGCTCTACCATGCAGTCCATTTTTCTTCAAGTGCCTCCTTATTGTGCATCTTGAAACAGACACATCGCTAGTTTTCAGAGAGTCCAGTATTTCAGCTGATGTTATTTGTGGGGTTTTCTTTGCATCCCGAACAATTTTCCTGGCAGTTGAGGATGAAATTTTTGTTGGTCTACCTGACAGTGGTTTTGTTTTCACAGAGCCCCTGATTTTCCATTTGTTAATCCCAGTTTGAATGCTGCTGACTGGCATTATCAATTCCTTGGATATCTTTTTGTACCTCTTTCCTGTTTTATACAGTTCAACTACCTTTTCCCATAGATCCATTGAAAATTCTTTTGCTTTCCCCATGACTCACAATCCAGAAACGTCAGTGGCTGGATAAAAGATGCCAGAGTCTGTCTGGATCCCAGAAACTCACTCAGCTTTTATGCACACGCTGATTACATGCAAACAGGTCACAGGTGAGGATGTTACCTTTAGTAGCCATTAAAACCCATTTGTGTCAACTTCTGTGCATGTTATCAGGCCAAATTCACAAGGGTATATGAACTATTGATCAGGCTCATTTGGATGTTTTGGGTTGTCATTATGATTTAAAAAGAGAAAACACAGTAGTTTGACAATAAATGACTTCACCAAACCACTAACAATGAGTGGATAAAAAGTTTTGGTGTTATCATTCAAATTCTCTGAAAAAGGCCAAGAAAGCAAAAATTCTGCTGGGGTGTAAACTTTTGAGCACAACTGTACCTCTGATCTGGAGACATTTTACATAAAATATTACAACACTGTGAAAAATGAAAAAACTCTTTATTATATTCTCATTTACAGTCATTCCCATTGAAGTCAGGAGGGAACTGAGAAAATTGCAGGGAATCCACTCTTAACTCCCCAGCCCGCTGTCAGCAGCCTATAATGTCATGCAGCATATGTCTTTATTAGAGTCTACAGCCATTGTCCTATTTACAAACTAGAGAGGACTGTAAACTGTGGCTTATGACTTGATGATGGGTATGTAAGGCAACTATGGTGAATATGACATTACCTTGATTACTCTGTTCTGTTCTCAGATCTCTGTAGTCAGTAATGTACTAACAACTTGGTTTATAGGGAATCTATCACCAGGTTTTCTGTCATCTAATCTGAGAGCAGCATAATGTAGAGACAGAGACCCTGATTCCAGTGATGAGTCACTTATTGGGCTACTTGTTATATTATTTTTATATTATTTTTATAAAATCACTGTTTTATCAGCAGATTATCACTGCCAGATATTCTCCATATTTATGAGCTCTGTATAACTCCACCGCCACTACTGTTTGGCAGTTTTCTGCCTATGCATAGTGTACACAGAAAGCTGCCAATCAATGATGTGGGAGGGATGATACAGAGCTCAGCATTCAGAGAAGTGGAAGATCTGTATGAGAAAAAACAATGATCTGATCAAAATGCAGCAAGCAGCCCAGTAAATGATATATTGCCGGAATCACAGTCTCTCCTCTCAGATGAGGCAGCAAAACCTCATGACAGATTCCCTTTAAGCAATTCCATTATAAGTTGTGCAAAGTTTTGCTAACATTTCAATGAGGACCTGTCACTTGGCATAGATATATGATTTTTTTACTTGGTGTAAATGCCGCTGTTCTCCTGATCTGGGGATTTTGTTATTTTTTCCTGCTCCTTTCCAGTCCTGACATCTGGTTCCCTCTGGAAAACTGAAGGCGCACCATTGGGTGTCACAGTAGAAAGAGTATTAAAGGTTCGTAATGTGAAGATATCTGCTCACCTGTCCGCGTCGTGCATAAGAATGTACAACACTAGTGTAGGGGCAGGGCCGGACTGGCGATTTGGCAATTCTGGCAAATGCCAGAATGGCCGGTCTGGTTGTGGGCTGCCTTGTGTGCTATGTTGTTAACAGAATCAATGTTCTCAAGACATCGATATTGTTAACAGTTTTGACGGAGCACAAAGCCGGTCACTCCATCACTTGCCCCAGCAGGCCGTGGGTATAATTAGAAATATTGGTGCTGTAGTAAATCTTCCTTTCCTCCATCCAGGGTAATAGTAGTAATATATCCCCATCTGGTTTTTGGGGACGGGGACAACATGGGCCTGTGTGATTTCAAATGCCAGGACTGAATTTCATCCCCAGTCCGTACCTGTGTAGGGGTATGGCATCACTGCTGCCATCCTCTGTTTCCCAGTAGATGAGGACTGTTGTGAATTCTGTGGCAGAGCTCCCTCCTGTGGTCACAAGTGGTACTTCGGCTGGTTCTCTCTGTGAGCTTCCGTTGGTGGAGGAAAGTGATACTGCGGCTTCTGAGTTTCCTTCCTCAGGTGATGTGGTGAAGTCGTTAGGTGCTGCTCTATTTAACTCCACCTAGTGCTTTGATCCTGGCCTCCAGTCAATGTTCTAGTATTGGACCTGTTTCCTCCTGGATCGTTCCTGTGGCCTGCTGCTCTGCATAGCTAAGTTCCTCTTTGCTATTTGTTTGCTGTTTTTTCTGTCCAGCTTGTCAATTTGTTTTTTACTGCTTGCTGGAAGCTCTGGGACGCAGAGGGTGTACCTCCGTGCCGTTAGTTCGGTACGGAGGGTCTTTTTGCCCCCTTTGCGTGGTTTTTGTAGGGTTTTGTGTTGACCGCAAAGTTACCTTTCCTATCCTCGCTCTGTTCAGAAAGTTGGACCCAGCTGACCATGTGCATGGCTCCTGCACATCAGGAGGTTATTCGCTTTCTGGTGTTGCATAATCTGCATGATGTGGTCGTGTTGGGGTTGCCATGGCTACAAGTCCATAATCCAGTATTAGATTGGATATCCATGTCTGTGTCCAGCTGGGGTCGTCAGGGGGTACATGGTGCTGTCCCATTTCTGACTATTTCCACCCCTTCTGAGGTTCCTGAGTTCTTGTCTGATTACCGGGATTTATTTGATGAGCCCAAGTCCGATACCCTACCTCCGCATAGGGATTGTGATTGTGCTATCGATTTGATTCCTGGTAGTAAATTCCCAAAAGGTCGACTGTTTAATTTATCTGTGCCTGAGCACACCGCTATGCGGAGTTATGTGAAGGAGTCTTTGGAGAAGGGGCATATTCGCCCGTCATCGTCGCCATTAGGAGCAGGGTTCTTTTTTGTAGCCAAGAAGGATGGTTCACTGAGACCTTGTATAGATTACCGCCTTCTAAATAAGATCACAGTTAAATTTCAGTACCCCTTGCCGTTGTTATCTGATTTGTTTGCTCGGATTAAGGGGGCTAGTTGGTTCACCAAGATAGATCTTCGTGGTGCCTATAATCTTGTGCGTATTAAGCGAGGCGATGAGTGGAAAACTGCATTTAATACGCCCGAGGGCCATTTTGAGTATCTAGTAATGCCATTCGGACTTGCCAATGCTCCATCAGTGTTTCAGTCCTTTATGCATGACATCTTCCGAGAGTACCTGGATAAATTCCTGATTGTGTACTTAGATGACATTTTGATCTTCTCGGATGATTGGGAGTCTCATGTGAAGCAGGTCAGAACGGTGTTTCAGGTCCTGCGTGCTAATTCTTTGTTTGTGAAGGGATCAAAGTGTCTCTTTGGTGTTCAGAAGGTTTCATTTATGGGGTTCATCTTTTCCCCTTCTACTATCGAGATGGACCCTGTTAAGGTCCAAGCCATCCATAATTGGACTCAGCCGACATCTCTGAAAAGTCTGCAAAAGTTCCTGGGCTTTGCTAATTTTTATCGTCGCTTCATCTGCAATTTTTCTAGTATTGCTAAACCATTGACCGATTTGACCAAGAAAGGTGCTGATGTGGTCAATTGGTCTTCTGCTGCGGTGGAAGCTTTTCAAGAGTTGAAGCGTCGTTTTTCTTCTGCCCCTGTGTTGTGTCAACCAGATGTTTCGCTTCCGTTCCAGGTCGAGGTTGATGCTTCTGAGATTGGAGCAGGGGCTGTTTTGTCGCAGAGAAGTTCTGATTGCTCGGTGATGAAACCATGCGCCTTCTTTTCCAGGAAGTTTTCGCCTGCTGAGCGAAATTATGATGTGGGCAATCGAGAGTTGTTGGCCATGAAGTGGGCATTCGAGGAGTGGCGTCATTGGCTTGAAGGAGCTAAGCATCGCGTGGTGGTCTTGACTGATCATAAGAACTTGACTTATCTCGAGTCCGCCAAGCGGTTGAACCCTAGACAAGCTCGTTGGTCGTTGTTTTTTGCCCGTTTTGACTTTGTGATTTCATACCTTCCGGGCTCTAAAAATGTGAAGGCGGATGCTCTGTCTAGGAGTTTTGTGCCCGACTCTCCGGGTGTATCTGAGCCGGCGGGTATCCTCAAAAAGGGAGTAATTGTGTCTGCCATCTCCCCTGATTTGCGGCGGGTGCTATGGATTGTGTCTGCCATCTCCCCTGATTTGCGGCGGGTCTATGGATTTTATTTCAGATCTTCCCGTCTCTCAAAAGATGTTAGTCATTTGGGTGGTCTGTGATCGCTTCTCTAAGATGGTCCATTTGGTACCCTTGTCTAAATTGCCTTCCTCCTCTGATTTGGTGCCATTGTTTTTCCAGCATGTGGTTTGTTTACATGGCATTCCAGAGAATATCATTTCTGACAGAGGTTCCCAGTTTGTTTCGAGGTTTTGGCGAGCCTTTTGTGGTAGGATGGGCATTGACTTGTCTTTTCCTCGGCTTTCCATCCTCAGACTAATGGCCAGACCGAACGAACCAATCAGACCTTGGAAACATATCTGAGATGCTTTGTTTCTGCTGATCAGGATGACTGGGTGTCCTTTTTGCCTTTGGCTGAGTTCGCCCTTAATAATCGGGCCAGCTCGGCTACCTTGGTTTCACCGTTTTTCTGCAACTCTGGGTTCCATCCTCGTTTCTCTTCAGGGCAGGTTGAGTCTTCGGACTGTCCTGGTGTGGATACTGTGGTGGACAGGTTGCAGCAGATTTGGACTCACGTAGTGGACAATTTGACTTTGTCCCAGGAGAAGGCTCAACGTTTCGCTAATCGCAGACCCTGTGTGGGTCCCCGACTTCGGGTTGGGGACTTGGTTTGGTTAACTTCTCGTCATATTCCTATGAAGGTTTCCTCTCCTAAGTTTAAACCTCGTTTTATTGGTCCGTATAGGATTTCTGAGGTTCTTAATCCTGTGTCTTTTCGTCTGACCCTTCCAGATTCTTTTTCCATACATAACGTATTCCATAGGTCATTGTTGCGGAGATACGTGGCACCTATGGTTCCATCTGTTGATCCTCCTGCCCCGGTTTTGGTGGAGGGGGAGTTGGAGTATATTGTGGAGAAGATTTTGGATTCTCGTGTTTCAAGGCGGAAACTCCAGTATCTGGTTAAGTGGAAGGGTTATGCTCAGGAAGATAATTCCTGGGTCTTTGCCTCTGATGTCCATGCTCCCGATCTTGTTCGTGCCTTTCATATGGCTCATCCTGGTCGTCCTGGGAGCTCTGGTGAGGGTTTGGTGACCCCTCCTCAAGGGGGGGGGGTACTGTTGTGAATTCTGTGGCAGAGCTCCCTCCTGTGGTCACAAGTGGTACTTCGGCTGGTTCTCTCTGTGAGCTTCCGTTGGTGGAGGAAAGTGGTACTGCGGCTTCTGAGTTTCCTTCCTCAGGTGATGTGGTGAAGTCGTTAGGTGCTGCTCTATTTAACTCCACCTAGTGCTTTGATCCTGGCCTCCAGTCAATGTTCTAGTATTGGACCTGTTTCCTCCTGGATCGTTCCTGTGGCCTGCTGCTCTGCATAGCTAAGTTCCTCTTTGCTATTTGTTTGCTGTTTTTTCTGTCCAACTTGTCAATTTGTTTTTTACTGCTTGCTGGAAGCTCTGGGACGCAGAGGGTGTACCTCCGTGCCGTTAGTTCAGTACGGAGGGTCTTTTTGCCCCCTTTGCGTGGTTTTTGTAGGGTTTTGTGTTGACCGCAAAGTTACCTTTCCTATCCTCGCTCTGTTCAGAAAGTTGGGCCTCACTTTGCTAAATCTATTTCATCTCTACGTTTGTCTTTTCATCTTAACTCACAGTCATTATATGTGGGGGCTGCCTTTTCCTTTGGGGTATTTCTCTGAGGCAAGGTAGGCTTATTTTCTATCTTCAGGCTAGCTAGTTTCTCAGGCCGTGCCGAGTTGCATAGGGAGCGTTAGGCGCAATCCACGGCTGCCTTTAGTGTGGTTGGAGAGGATTAGGGATTGCGGTCAACAGAGTTCCCACGTCTCAGAGCTCGTTCTTGTTTTTTGGGTTATTGCCAGGTCACTGTATGTGCGCTGACCTCTATGTCCATTGTGGTACTGAATTGCCTTTCATAACAGAGGACCACAGCAGCAAACTGGAGTAAGACATTCTACCAGTAAAATCGGAAATATCCACACACTGTAAGAGACATCAAACAATCAAAGCGTTTCCAGAATCTTAACCCCTTCCCGACCCATGACGCCACGTAGGCGTCATGAAAGTCGGTGCCAATCCGACCCATGACGCCTATGTGGTGTCATGGAAAGATCGCGTCCCTGCAGATCGGGTGAAAGGGTTAACTCCCATTTCACCCGATCTGCAGGGACAGGGGGAGTGGTAGTTTAGCCCAGGGGGGCTGCAATATCATCGGCCATGGCTGGAAATACTAATGTGCCCCCACCCCACCCCACCGATCGCCCCCCCAGCCCCTCGATCTGGCCGGTACACTGCTCCGGCTCCCCTCCGTCCAGTGCTCCGCTCCCCCCCGTGCTCTTGTCCGCTCCCCCCGTGCTCCAATCACCCCCCCGTGCTCCAATCACCCCCCCTGCACTCCGATCCACCCCCCGTGCTCCGTTCCAGCCCCCCGTGCTCCGTTACAGCCCCCCGTGCTCCGTTCCACGCCCCCTGTGCTCCGTTCCACGCCTGCCGCACTCTGATTCCCCCCCCGTGCTCCGATCCCCCCCCCGTGGTCCCCCCCCACCCTATCATACTTACCGATCCTGCCGGGGTCCCGTCCGTCTTCTCCCTGGGCACCGCCATCTTCCAAAATGGCGGGCGCATGCGCAGTACGCCCGCCGAATCTGCCGGCCGGCAGATTCGTTCCAAAGTGCATTTTGATCACTGAGATAGATTATATCTCAGTGATCAAAATACAAAAAATAATAAATGACCCCCCCCCCCTTTGTCACCCCCATAGGTAGGGACAATAAAAAAATAAAGAAATTTTTTTTTTCCACTAATGTTAGAATAGGGTTAGGGTTAGGGTTAGGGTTAGGGTTAGGGGTAGGGTTAGGGGTAGGGTTAGGGGTAGGGTTAGGGTTAGGGGTAGGGTTAGGGTTAGGGCTAGGGTTAGGGTTTCGGTGTGTGCACACGTATTCTGGTCCTCTGCGGATTTTTCCGCTGCGGATTTGATAAATCCGCAGTGCTAAACCGCTGCGGATTTATGGCGGATTTACCGCGTTTTTTTCTGCGCATTTCACTGCAGTTTTACAATTGCGATTTTCTATTGGAGCAGTTGTAAAACTGCTGCGGAATCCGCACAAAGAAGTGACATGCTGCGGAATGTAAACCGCTGCGTTTCCGTGCAGTTTTTCCGCAGCATGTGTACAGCGATTTTTGTTTCCCGTAGATTTACATTGAACTGTAAACTCATGGGAAACTGCTGCGAATCCGCAGCGTGTGCACATACCTTTAGAATTAGGCTATGTGCACACGGTGCGGATTTGGCTGCGGATTGGCCGCTGCGGATTCGCAGCAGTGTTCCATCAGGTTTACAGTACCATGTAAACATATGAAAAACCAAATCCGCTGTGCCCATGGTGCGGAAAATACCGCGCGGAAACACTGCGTTGTATTCTCCGCAGCATGTCAATTCTTTGTGCGGATTCCGCAGCGTTTTACACCTGTTCCTCAATAGGAATCCGCAGGTGAAATCCGCACAAAAAACACTGGAAATCCGCGGAAAATCCGCAGGTAAAACACAGTGCCTTTTACTCGCGGATTTTTCAAAAATGGTGCGGAAATATCTCACACGAATCCGCAACGTGGGCACATAGCCTTAGGGCTTGGGTTGGAATTAGGGTTGTGGTTAGGGTTGTGATTAGGGTTAGGGGTGTGTTGTGATTAGGGTTATGGCTACAGTTGGGATTAGGGTTAGGGGTGTGGGGGGGTTAGTGTTGGAGGTAGAATTGAGGGGTTACCACTGTTTAGGCACATCAGGGGTCTCCAAACGCAACATGGCACCACCATTGATTCCAGCCAATCTCGTATTCAAAAAGTCAAATGGTGCTCCCTCACTTCCGAGCCCCAACGTGTGCCCAAACAGTGGTTTACCCCCACATATGGGGTATCAGCATACTCAGGACAAACTGCGCAACAATTACTGGGGTCCAATTTCTCCTGTTACCCTTGTGAATCTAAAAAAATGCTTGCTAAAACATCATTTTTGAGGAAAGAAAAATGATTTTTTATTTTCACGGCTCTGCGTTGTAAACGTCTGTGAAGCACTTGGGGGTTCAAAGTGCTCACCACATATCTAAATAAGTTCCTTGGGGGGTCTAGTTTCTAAAATGGGGTTACTTGTGGGGGGTTTCTACTGTTTAGGCACACCAGGGGCTCTGCAAACGCAATGTGACGCCCGCAGACCATTCCATCAAAGTCTGCATTTCAAAAGTCACTACTTCCCTTCTGAGCCCCGACGTGTGCCCAAACAGTGGTTTACCCCACACATGGGGTATCAGCGTACTCAGGAGAAACTGGACAACAACTTTTGGGGTCCAATTTCTCCTGTAACCCTTGGGAAAATAAAAAATTCTGGGCTAAATAATTATTTTTGAGGAAAGAAAACGTATTTATTATTTTCACGGCTCTGCATTATAAACTTCTATGAAGCACTTGGGGGTTCAAAGTGCTCACCACACATCTAGATAAGTTCCTTTCGGGGTCTAGTTTCCAAAATGGGGTCACTTGTGGGGGGTTTCTACTGTTAAGCCACATCAGGGGCTCTGCAAACGCAACGTGACACCCACAGAGCATTCCATCAAAGTCTGCATTTCAAAACGCCACTACTTCACTTCCGAGCCTCGGCATGTGCCCAAACAGTTGTTTACCCCCACATATGGGGTATCAGCGTACTCAGGAGAAACTGGACAACAACTTTTGGGGTCCAATTTCTCCTGTAACCCTTGGGAAAATAAAAAATTCTGGGCTAAATAATTATTTTTGAGGAAAGAAAACGTATTTATTATTTTCACGGCTCTGCATTATAAACTTCTATGAAGCACTTGGGGGTTCAAAGTGCTCACCACACATCTAGATAAGTTCCTTTGGGGGTCTAGTTTCCAAAATGGGGTCACTTGTGGGGGGTTTCTTCTGTTAAGCCACATCAGGGGCTCTGCAAACGCAACGTGACGCCCACAGAGCATTCCATCAAAGTCTGCATTTCAAAACGTCACTACTTCACTTCCGAGCCCCAGCATGTGCCCAAACAGTGATTTACCCCCACATATGGGGTATCAGCGTACTCAGGAGAAACTGTACAACAACTTTTGGGGTCAAATTTCTCCTGTTACCCTTGGGAAAATTAAAAAATTCTGGGCTAAATAATTATTTTTGAGGAAAGAAAACGTATTTATTATTTTCACGGCTCTGCGTTATAAACTTCTGTGAAGCACTTGGGGGTTCAAAGTCCTCACCACACATCTAGATTAGTTCCTTTGGGGGTCTAGTTTCCAAAATGGGGTCATTTCTGGGGGATCTCCAATGTTTAGGCACACAGGGGCTCTCCAAACGTGACATGGTGTCCGCTAATGATTGGAGCTAATTTTCCATTTAAAAAGCCAAATGGCGTGCCATCCCTTCCGAGCCCTGCCGTGCGCCCAAACAGTGGTTTACCCCCACATATGGGGTATCAGCGTACTCAGGACAAACTGGACAACAATATTTGGGGTCCAATTTCTCCTATTATCCTTGGCAAAATAGGAAATTAGAGGCTAAAACATCATTTTTGAGGAAAGAAAAATTATTTTTTATTTTCATGGCTCTGCGTTATAAACTTCTGTGAAGCACCTGGGGTTTTAAAGTGCTCAATATGCATCTAGATAAGTTCCTTGGGGGGTCTAGTTTCCAAAATGGGGTCACTTGTGGGGGAGCTCCAATGTTTAGGCACACAGGGCCTCTCCAAACGCGACATGGTGTCCGCTAACAATTGGAGCTAATTTTCCATTCAAAAAGTCAAATGGCGCTCCTTCCCTTCCGAGCCCTGCCGAGTGCCCAAACAGTGGTTTACCCCCACATATGAGGTATCAGCGTACTCGGGAGAAATTGCCCAACAAATTTTATGATCCATTTTATCCTACTGCCCATGTGAAAATGAAAAAATTGAGGCGAAAAGAATTTTTTTGTGAAAAAAAAGTACTTTTTCATTTTTACAGATCAATTTGTGAAGCACCTGAGGGTTTAAAGTGCTCACTAGGCATCTAAATAAGTTCCTTGGGGGGTCTAGTTTCCAAAATGGGGTCACTTGTGGGGAACGCCAATGTTTAGGCACACAGGAGCTATCCAAACGCGACATGGTGTCCGCTAACGATGGAAATAATTTTTCATTCAAAAAGTCAAATGGCGCTCCTTCCCTTCCGAGCCTTACCATGTGCCCAAACAGTGGTTTACCCCCACATGTGAGGTATTGGTGTACTCAGGAGAAATTGCCCAACACATTTTAGGATCCATTTTATCCTGTTGCCCATGTGAAAATGAAAAAATTGAGGCTAAAAGAATTTTTTTATGAAAAAAAAGTACTTTTTCATTTTTACGGATCAATTTGTGGAGCACCTGGGGGTTCAATGTGCTCACTATGCATCTAGATAAGTTCCTTGGGGCGTCTAGTTTCCAAAATGGGGTCACTTGTGGGGGAGCTCCAATTTTTAGGCACACGGGGGCTCTCCAAACGTGACATGGTGTCCGCTAAAGAGTGGAGCCAATTTTTTATTCAAAAAGTCAAATGGCGCTCCTTCCCTTCCAAGCCCTGCCGTGCGCCCAAACAGTGGTTTACCCCCACATATGAGGTATCAGCGTACTCAGGACAAATTGGACAACAACTATCATGGTTCAGTTTCTCCGTTTACCATTGGGAAAATAAAAAAATTGTTGCTAAAAGATAATTTTTGTGACTAAAAAGTTAAATGTTCATTTTTTCCTTCCATGTTGCTTCTGCTGCTGTGAAGCACCTGAAGGGTTAATAAACTTCTTGAATGTGCTATTGAGTACCTTGAGGGGTGCAGTTTTTAGAATGGTGTCACTTTTGGGTATTTTCAGCCATATAGACCCCTCAAACTGACTTCAAATGTGAGGTGGTCCCTAAAAAAAATGGTTTTGTAAATTTCGTTGTAAAAATGACAAATCGCTGGTCAAATTTTAACCCTTATAACTTCCTAACAAAAAAAAATTTTGTTTCCAAAATTGTGCTGATGTAAAGTAAACATGTGGGAAATGTTATTTATTAACTATTTTGTGTCACATATCTCTCTGGTTTAACAGAATAAAAATTCAAAATGTGAAAATTGCGAAATTTTCAAAATTTTCGCCAAATTTCTGTTTTTATCACAAATAAACGCAGAATTTATTGACCCAAATTTACCACTAACATGAAGCCCAATATGTCACGAAAAAACAATCTCAGAACCGCTAGGATCCGTTGAAGCGTTCCTGAGTTATTACCTCATAAAGGGACACTGGTCAGAATTGCAAAAAACGGCAAGGTCTTTAAGGTCAAAATAGGCTGGGTCATGAAGGGGTTAAATTCTCTTCAGAATGCCCATATATTTATTGCAGTATTGGTGTAGAATGGACAGCCACCATTTTATATTCACTGTATAGTGGTAATAGGAGTCTTACGCCACATACAAAGATGCGTGGGTCACAGAGAGTCCTTGGGTCTCCTGACCTGAGCTTGATAACCTCATGGAATACAGGAACACTCCATTCATTTCAGTAGGAACTTGGAAATGTTTCATTTTAGTGGTGTTTGCAGTCATCGGTTCATTGTCGGGGAACTTTTCTTCCAAAAGGGATTGTTCGAGGGGAGGAAACTTTTTAGAGTACATACAGAAGATGGTCTGGATGGATCAGGCAAGAAAATGTTGGAGTAAGGAACGGGCATAGGCTTTTTCTCCTATGAAAAGCACATAGGGGTATTAACCTCTTCCAGATATCTGTCGTTGATATCTTATGTTTTCACATGGAAGTTGCAACTGTTTGGAGCACAATCTCTGACAGCAGCATTTAAGTGGTGAGAGCCCAGTGGTGTGCCGATTCGGGAACCCATTACCCCCCTGCAATGCAAACATAAGGTGCCGATGAAGGTCCACATTGCTGCCATCTTTGTCTTTTGGCTGGACTTGAAATGGGATAATACATTTCACAATGTACAGCAGTAATGATCGCTTGGATCTAGTATCCAGGTTCAACTTCACCAGCGAGGCAAATAATATTAAAAAATTAAACACCATAACATTTTGAATCACTCCTCCCCACGTACGGATACACACCTTTCACCATTACAAAAGTAAAGAAATGCAAAAATGTGTATCGCCACATCTGCAGATGTCCAAATTATCCAAATATAAAATTGTTTTACCAGTATGGCCTCACCTCCACAAACAATGAACAAAAAAAGCAATAAAAAAAAGGATTTATTTAAAAAGTTACCAACGAAAATTGTACCTCACCGTGCAAAGACAGGCCTTCACACAACTCCATTGACAGAAAAATAAAAAAAATTGGGGTCTCAGAAAATAGTGATACATTTTTTTTGTGTACAAAATCCAATTTTTTTTTAACCACTAACATATAAATAAATCTTTTTAAGTTTGGTAAATGTATTGTCATGAAGAATCATTTTACCAGATCATTTTTACCATACACTGAATGCCATAAAACCAAAAACAATGGCGGCATTGCAGTTTTTCACCTTTTTACGACACTTGGAGGTTTTTTTTACAGCTTTATAATATATGATATGGTAAAATGAATGGTCATTCAAAACTAAAACTCGTCCTGTAAAAAATACCAGTTTATGACTATGCTGCAAATGTTACACTTGGAAGAAGAACAGGAGAAATAGAAGAGCAAAAATTGAGAATCACCTGGCCACAAGATTTGGTTTTCATATGTTCCAAGTTCTTTTTTTTTTTTTAGCTCTGGTGCTGGCACAGCTTCATCTTCCCACAATTCACATATGCTTCACAATCGACACACCTAAATCATAATCCTATTGTCTGTGTCTTAAACTATCAAATTATAATTGTTATTAATAACATTTGGAGGCATAAATATTTCCTAGCAAATGCACATGATCGGATAACACCTTATCCCAGCACGTTCGCTCATCACTGTTAATTATTTTACTCGCTTATATATCGCCATCATATGCTGCAGCACTTTCCCCACTGGGGCTCAAAACTAGCGATAGGGGGATCAGGCAAAGTTCGCAAAGATTTTCCCGTGAAATTCTATTGGAAGAGAAGCTATTCTCTGCTCATTTAATGTCCCTTATAATGCTCTGGGGACTCAGCAGAACCCGAAGAGTAATAAATGTAAGGTATAAAAAAAAAAAAAATAAAAAAAAAATAAAATAAATATTTTACACTCACCTCTCTGGCACCTCCGATCCTCACCGTTACCCGTCCAGACCTTTTCATATCTTCGGGTAGCTGCTGTAAGCGCTGAGTTCCCCGAGACTCTCATGCTAGGCCAGGACTTTAAGTTCTGAAGTGCGCAAAAGGGCACAACATCATGACGTGTGCTTCATCAGGGATCTCAGCAGCTCGAGGCAGCGATCAGAAGATGCGACGAGGACTGGATGGGTAAATCATATTTTAACCTTTCGATTGCCAGTGTGTATTTTGTGCATTTAACCTAAGTGGAGGCCAAATTCAATAATGATGAATAATAGCTCCTAATATAAACAAAATCCTAGAAACAAGAGAGACTATTTAAAAAATGCATTAAGTTACATAATCTTTATTGTGTCATAATAAATATGATTAAGAAAACATTAAAATACAAGTGATAAATGATGAAGGGAGGAAAGAAGTCCTATTGCACACTGATTAATCTATAGACAGATCACTATAAAGGGCAGTGAATCCTAAGACAAAGTGCAAGTGCTCCAGATTGATATTGGTGAAAACCATGACTTTTGGCCTGGGCCTGGTACTCTGAGGGTGCCCACCCACAGCTACGCTACTGCAACTGTATCGGCGCGTGCAGCGCGCCAATACAGTTACATTCTGTGGCAGAGCAGGGAGAATTGATCTCCCTGCTCTTCCGCTATGGGGCCCCTGAGCAGGCAGGGGGGGCCTGGTGCCAGCAGTGGCCCCCGGCCGTCATCGGAAGATCAGCTGTGCCGGCATTTAGCCGATACAGCTGATCGCATTGATGGGAAAAGGAGCGCTACGCTCCTTCTCCCATCATCCCCCTGTCAGTGTCGGCATCTGACTTCGCCAACACTGACAGTGGGCACGATGATGTCACTGTCCAGCGTCCGCTGTCAGGAGATCAGTGGGAGCAGCGCAGGAACCAGGAAGAAGAGAGGTGAGTATTTATTTATTTATTTATTTATTATGGGTGCTGCTGCCTTATTACAGGATCTGCCTATGGGGGGCTGCCTTATTACAGGGTCTACCTATGGGGATCTGCCGCCTTATTACAGGGTCTGCCTATGGGGTGCTGCCTTATTACAGGGTCTGCCAATGGGGATCTGCCGCCTTATTACAGTGTCTGCCTATGGGGGGCTGCCTTATTACAGGGTCTTCCTATGGGGATCTGCCGCCTTATTACAGGGTCTGCCTATGGGGGCTGCCTTATTACAGGGTCTGACTATGGGGCTGCCTTATTACAGGGTCGGACTATGGGGGTGCCTTATTACAGGGTCTGACTATGGGTGCTGCCTTATTACAGGGTCTGACTATGGGGGCTGCCTTATTACAGGATCTGACTATGGGGGCTGCCTTATTACAGCGTCTGACTATAGGGGTGCTGCCTTATTACAGGGTCTGCCTAAAGGGGTGCTGTCTTTTTACAGGGTCTGCCTATAGGGGTGCTGCCTTATTACAGGGTCTGCCTATAGGGGTGCTGCCTTATTACAGGATCTGACTATAGGGGTGCTGCCTTATTACAGGGTCTGCCTATAGGGGTGCTGCCTTATTACAGGGTCTGACTATGGGGGTGCTGCCTTATTACAGGGTCTGACTATGGGGGTGCAGTCTTATTACAGGGTCTGCCTATAGGGGTGCTGCCCTATATAATAGGGACACATACTGCAGCAGAGGCTCAGTATTGGGGTATCAGGTGGAGTAATAGGGATATATACAGCTGCAGCGGCTCAGTATTGGGGTATTAGGTGCAGTAATAGGGACACATATGGCAGCAGCGGCTCAGTATTGGGGTATCAGGTGCAGTAATAGGGACACATAAGGCAGCAGCGGCTCAGTATTGGGGTATCAGGTGCAGTAATAGGGACACATACGGCAGCAGCGGCTCAGTATTGGGGTATCAGGTGCAGTAATAGGGATACATACGGCAGCAGCGGCTCAGTATTGGGGTATCAGGTGCAGTAATAGGGATACATACGGCAGCAGCGGCTCAGTATTGGGGTATCAGGTGCAGTAATAGGGATACATATGGCAGCAGCGGCTCAGTATTGGGGTATCAGGGGCAATAATAGGGACACATACGGCAGCAGCGGCTCAGTATTGGGATATCAGGTGCAGTAATAGGGACACATACGGCAGCAGCGGCTCAGTATTGGGATATCAGGTGCAGTAATAGGGACACATATGGCAGCGGCGTCTCAGTATTGGGGTATCAGGTGCAGTAATAGGGACACATACGGCAGCAGCGGCTCAGTATTGGAGTATCAGTAAGATGAGGGGTTTGTACAGGTTGGGAATAGATGGTGATGGCTGGAATGTGAGAAGTGAAATGTGTCTTTGTTGTATTCTCTGCAGACAAGTTGTAGCTGGAAGAAGTTGTCATGTCGGTCTGGGCCAGATGGAAAAGACGGGAAAAATGAATGATTCCATCAGAAAGGACATCAGCGGTAAGTCATTATCTATAACTGTGCTGTGATCTCTTATATGTTCTGTTGTGAATTCTGTGGCAGAGCTCCCTCCTGTGGTCACAAATGGTACTTCGGCTGATTCTCTCTGGGAGCTTCCGTTTGTGGAGGAAACTGGTACTGCTGCTTCTGAGTTTCCTCCCTCAGGTGATCTGGTGAGGTCGTTAGGTGCTTCTCTACTTAACCCCACCTAATGCTTTGATTCATGCTTCCTGTCAATGTTCCAGTGTTGGACTTGTGTTTCTCTGGATCATTCCTGTGGCCTGCTGCTCTGCATAGCTAAGTGCTTCTTTGCTATTTGTTGCTATTTTTTCTGTCCAGCTTGTCTATTTGTTTTGCTGGAAGCTCTGGGACGCAAAGGGTCTTTTTGCCCCTTTGCGTGGTTTTCTTTAGGGTTTTGTGTAAACCGCAAAGTTATCTTTCCTATCCTCGTTCTGTCTAGAATGTCGGGCCTCACTTTGCTGAATCTATTTCATCCCTACGTTTGTCTTTTCATCTTACTCACAGTCATTATATGTGGGGGCTGCCTTTTCCTTTGGGGTATTTCTCTGAGGCAAGGTAGGCTTATTTTTTCTATCTTCAGGCTAGTTAGTTTCTCAGGCTGTGCCGAGTTGCATAGGTAGCGTTAGGCGCAATCCACGGCTGCCTCTAGTTGTGTTTGGAGAGGATCAGGGATTGCGGTCTGCAGAGTTCCCACGTCTCAGAGCTCGTTCTATTATTTTGGGTTATTGTCAGATCACTGTATGTGCTCTGACCTCCATGTCCATTGTGATACTGAATTGCCTTTTTTAACAGTACAGGAAGCCGAAAGTACTAATGATTCTCAATAGAGGGAAAAAAGAAGTTCTGAGACCATTTTTTTTTCTTGGCTTTGTGTTTTGTCTTTTTTTTTCCCTAGACATTTGGGTGGTTCAGTACACAGGTGTAGCGATGGACATTAGAAGTCTGTCTTCATTTGTGGATCAGCTCTCGGCAAGAGTACAAAAGATTCAAGACACTATTGATCAGAAATCTATGTTAGAACCAAGAATTCCTATTCCTGATTTGTTTTTTGGAGATAGAACTAAGTTTCTGAGTTTCAAAAATAATTGTAAGTTATTTCTGGCCTTGAAACCTCGTTCCTCTGGTGATCCAGTTCAACAGGTTTTGATTATTATTTCTTTTTTGCGCGGCGACCCTCAGGACTGGGCATTTTCTCTTGCGCCAGGAGATCCTGCATTGAGTAATATCAATGCATTTTTCCTGGCGCTCGGATTGCTGTACGATGAGCCTAATTCAGTGGATCAGGCAGAAAAGAATTTGCTGGCTCTTTGTCAGGGTCAGGATGAGATAGAGGTATATTGCCAGAAATTTAGAAAATGGTCAGTGCTCACTCAATGGAATGAATCTGCACTGGCAGCTATGTTCAGAAAGGGTCTCTCTGAAGCCCTTAAGGATGTCATGGTGGGATTTCCTATGCCTGCTGGTTTGAATGAGTCTATGTCTTTGGCTATTCAGATCGGTCGACGCTTGCGTGAGCGTAAATCTGTGCACCATTTGGCGGTATTACCTGAGCTTAAACCTGAGCCTATGCAGTGCGATAGGACTTTGACCAGAGTTGAACGGCAAGAACACAGACGTCTGAATGGGCTGTGTTTCTACTGTGGTGATTCCACTCATGCTATCTCTGATTGTGCTAAGCGCACTAAGCGGTTCGCTAGGTCTGCCACCATTGGTACGGTACAGTCAAAATTTCTTCTGTCCGTTACCTTGATCTGCTCTTTGTCATCATATTCTGTCATGGCGTTTGTGGATTCAGGCGCTTCCCTGAATTTGATGGACTTGGAATATGCTAAGCGTTGTGGGTTTTTCTTGGAGCCCTTGCAGTGTCCTATTCCATTGAGAGGTATTGATGCTACGCCTTTGGCCAAGAATAAGCCTCAATAATGGACCCAGCTGACCATGTGCATGGCTCCTGCACATCAGGAGGATATTCGCTTTCTGGTGTTGCATAATCTGCATGATGTGGTCGTGTTGGGGTTGCCATGGCTACAAGCCCATAATCCAGTATTGGATTGGAAATCCATGTCGGTGTCCAGCTGGGGTTGTCAGGGGGTACATGGTGATGTTCCATTTTTGTCAATTTCGTCATCCACCCCTTCTGAGGTTCCAGAGTTCTTGTCTGATTACCGGGATGTATTTGATGAGCCCAAGTCCGATGCCCTACCTCCGCATAGGGATTGTGATTGTGCTATCAATTTGATTCCTGGTGGTAAATTCCCAAAAGGTCGACTGTTTAATTTATCCGTGCCTGAGCACACCGCTATGCGCAGTTATGTGAAGGAATCCCTGGCGAAGGGGCATATTCGCCCGTCATCGTCGCCATTAGGAACAGGGTTCTTTTTTGTAGCCAAAAAGGATGGTTCGCTGAGACCTTGTATAGATTATCGCCTTCTTAATAAGATCACTGTTAAATTTTAGTACCCCTTGCCTTTGTTATCTGATTTGTTTGCTCGGATTAAGGGGGCTAGTTGGTTCACCAAGATTGATCTTCGTGGTGCGTATAATCTGGTGCGAATCAGGCGAGGCGATGAATGGAAAACTGCATTTAATACGCCCGAGGGTCATTTTGAGTATCTAGTGATGCCATTCGGACTTGCCAATGCTCCATCAGTGTTTCAGTCCTTTATGCATGACATCTTCCGAGAGTACCTGGATAAATTCCTGATTGTGTACTTGGATGACATTTTGATCTTCTCGGCTGATTGGGAGTCTCATGTGAAACAGGTCAGAACGGTTTTTAAGGTCCTGCGTGCTAACTCTTTGTTTGTGAAGGGATCAAAGTGTCTCTTTGGTGTGCAGAAGGTTTCATTTTTGGGGTTCATCTTTTCCCCTTCTACTATCGAGATGGATCCTGTTAAGGTCCAAGCCATCCATGATTGGACTCAGCCGACATCTCTGAAAAGTCTGCAAAAGTTCCTGGGCTTTGCTAATTTTTATCGTCGCTTCTAGGGTTGAGCGAAACGGGTCGAACATTTTCAAAAGTCGCCGACTTTTGGCTAAGTCGGGGTTTCATGAAACCCGATCCGACCCCTGTGCGGGGTCGGCCATGCGGTACGCGACTTTCGCGCCAAAGTCGCGTTTCAATGACGCGAAAAGCGCCATTTCTCAGCCAATGAAGGTAAACGCAGAGTGTGGGCAGCGTGATGACATAGGTCCTGGTCCCCACCATCTTAGAGAAGGGCATTGCAGTGATTGGCTTGCTGTCTGCGACGTCACAGGGGCTATAAAGAGGCGTTCCCGCCGACCGCCATCTTACTGCTGCTGATCTGAGCTTAGGGAGAGGTTGCTGCCGCTTTGTCAGAAGCAGGGATAGCGTTAGGCAGGGTCCATTAACCACAAAACCGCTTGTGCTGCAGCGATTTGCACTGTCCAACACCACCCTCGGTGTGCAGGGACAGTGGAAGTTTTTTTTTTTTTTTTTTCCCCTCAGCGCTGTAGCTCATTGGGCTGCCCTAGAAGGCTCCCTGATAGCTGCATTGCTGTGTGTACGCCGCTGTGCAAACCAACTGCTTTTTTCAAAGCACAAATCCTCTTGTTCCTTCCTTTCTGCACAGCTATCTTTTTTGTTTGTCCACACTTTTTATTTCATTTGTGCATCAGTCCACTCCTTATTGCTGCCTGCCATACCTGGCTGAGAATACTGCAGGCAGGGAGATAGTAGCTGCCTGCCATACCTGGCTGAGATTACTGCAGGCAGGGAGATAGTAATTGTAGGACATTCCCTGTTTTTTTTTTTTTTTTTTTTTTGGTGGGAGATTAAGATTGGCAATTTGGCATTTCTGCTAGAGTGCCATCCCTGTGTGTGCCATCTCTCTCACATAGTGGGCCATAGAAAGCCTTTTCATTTTTCTGTATTTTTTTTTGTGGGGTGTATAAATTCTCCCTGATAAAAATACAGTGGGAGATTAATATTGGCCTTTGGGCTTGTGTGCCAGTCCTGAGTGTGCCATCTCTCTCACAAATAGTGGGCCATAGAAAGCCTATTTTATTTTTTTTTGGGTTTTATAAATTCTCCCTGAAAAAAAGGGAGATTAATATTGGCCTCTGGGCTTGTGTGCCAGTCCTGAGCGTGCCATCTGTGCCAGCCCTGAGCGTGCCATCTCTCTCACAAATAGTGGGCCATAGAAAGCCTATTTAATTTTTTTTTTGGTTTTATAAATTCTCCCTGAAAAAAAGGGAGATTAATATTGGCCTCTGGGCTTGTGTGCCAGTTGTGAGCGTGCCATCTGTGCCAGTCCTGAGCGTGCCATCTCTCTCACAAATAGTGGGCCATAGAAAGCCTATTTAATTTTTTTTTTTGTTTTATAAATTTTCCCTGAAAAAAGGGAGATTAATATTGGCCTCTGGGCTTGTGTGCCAGTTGTGAGCGTGCCATCTGTGCCAGTCCTGAGCGTGCCATCTCTCTCACAAATAGTGGGCCATAGAAAGCCTATTTAATTTTTTTTTTGGTTTTATAAATTTTCCCTGAAAAAAGGGAGATTAATATTGGCCTCTGGGCTTGTGTGCCAGTTGTGAGCGTGCCATCTGTGCCAGTCCTGAGCGTGCCATCTCTCTCACAAATAGTGGGCCATAGAAAGCCTATTTAAATATTTTTTGGTTTTATAAATTCTCCCAGAAAAAAAGGGAGATTAATATTGGCCTCTGGGCTTCTGTGCCAGTCCTGAGCGTGCCATCTGTGCCAGTCCTGAGCGTCCCATCTCTCTCACAAATAGTGGGCCATAGAAAGCCTATTTTTTTTTTTTTTTGGGTTTTAGAAATTCTCCCTGGAAAAAAAAAGGGAGATTAATATTGCCCTTTGGGCTTGTGTGCCAGTACTAAGCGTTCCATCTCTCTCTCTCTTTCTCAGTCAGTGGGCCATAGAACGCCTATTTTTGGTTTTATTTGTTTTCTAAATTCTCCCTGAAAAAATCATTTTATTTTATTTGGTTTCTAAATTCTTCCTGATAAAATCATATTTTTTTTATTATTTTTTTTTCTAAAGTCTCCCTGAAAAAAAAAAAAAAAAAAAAAAAACAGTGGGAGATTAATATTGGCCTTTCTGCTTGTGTGCCAGTCTTGACTCCTGGGTGCGTCATCTCTCAGTCAGTGGGCCATAGAACGCCTATTTTTGGTTTTATTTGTTTTATAAATTCTCCCTGAAAAAATCATTTTATTTTATTTGGTTTCTAAATTCTTCCTGATAAAATCATATTTTTTTTATTATTTTTTTTTCTAAAGTCTCCCTGAAAAAGAAAAAAAAAAAAAAAAAACAGTGGGAGATTAATATTGGCCTTTCTGCTTGTGTGCCAGTCTTGACTCCTGGGTGCGTCATCTCTCAGTCAGTGGGCCATAGAACGCCTATTTTTGGTTTTATTTGTTTTATAAATTCTCCCTGAAAAAATCATTTTATTTTATTTGGTTTCTAAATTCTTCCTGATAAAATCATATTTTTTTTATTATTTTTTTTTCTAAAGTCTCCCTGAAAAAAAAAAAAAAAAAAAAAAAACAGTGGGAGATTAATATTGGCCTTTCTGCTTGTGTGCCAGTCTTGACTCCTGGGTGCGTCATCTCTCAGTCAGTGGGCCATAGAACGCCTATTTTTGGTTTTATTTGTTTTATAAATTCTCCCTGAAAAAATAATTTTATTTTATTTGGTTTCTAAATTCTTCCTGATAAAATCATATTTTTTTTATTATTTTTTTTTCTAAAGTCTCCCTGAAAAAAAAAAAAAAAAACAACCAAAAAAAACAGTGGGAGATTAATATTGGCCTTTCTGCTTGTGTGCCAGTCTTGACTCCTGGGTGTGCCATCTCTCTCTCTCTCTCTCTCTCTCTCTCTCCAATTGTGGTCCATAGAAAGCCTATATTTTTTTTCCTTGATTTGGGTTCCAAAATCTACCAGAGAAAATAACTACATCAATCATTGGTAGAAAAATATTGGCCTCTGGGCTTGTGTGCCACTCCTGACTCCTGTGTGCGTCATCTCTCAGTCAGTGGGCCATAGAACGCCTATTTTTGTTTTTATTTGTTTTATAAATTCTCCCTGAAAAAATCATTTTATTTTATTTGGTTTCTAAATTCTTCCTGATAAAATCATATTTTTTTTATTATTTTTTTTTCTAAAGTCTCCCTGAAAAAAAAAAAAAAAAAACAACCAAAAAAAACAGTGGGAGATTAATATTGGCCTTTCTGCTTGTGTGCCAGTCTTGACTCCTGGGTGTGCCATCTCTCTCTCTCTCTCTCTCTCCAATTGTGGTCCATAGAAAGCCTATATTTTTTTTCCTTGATTTGGGTTCTAAAATCTACCAGAGAAAATAACTACATCAATCATTGGTAGAAAAATATTGGCCTCTGGGCTTGTGTGCCACTCCTGACTCCTGTGTGCGTCATCTCTCAGTCAGTGGGCCATAGAACGCCTATTTTTGTTTTTATTTGTTTTATAAATTCTCCCTGAAAAAATCATTTTATTTTATTTGGTTTCTAAATTCTTCCTGATAAAATCATATTTTTTTTATTATTTTTTTTTCTAAAGTCTCTCTGAAAAAAAAAAAAAAAAAAACAAACAAAAAAAACAGTGGGAGATTAATATTGGCCTTTCTGCTTGTGTGCCAGTCTTGACTCCTGGGTGTGCCATCTCTCTCTCTCTCTCTCTCTCTCTCTCCAATTGTGGTCCATAGAAAGCCTATATTTTTTTTCCTTGATTTGGGTTCCAAAATCTACCAGAGAAAATAACTACATCAATCATTGGTAGAAAAATATTGGCCTCTGGGCTTGTGTGCCACTCCTGACTCCTGTGTGCGTCATCTCTCAGTCAGTGGGCCATAGAACGCCTATTTTTGTTTTTATTTTTTTTATAAATTCTCCCAGAAAAAATCATTTTATTTTATTTGGTTTCTAAATTCTTCCTGATAAAATCATATTTTTTTTATTATTTTTTTTTCTAAAGTCTCCCTGAAAAAAAAAAAAAAACAAAAAAAAAAAACAAACCCCCCCAAAAAATGGGAGATTAATATTGGCCTTTCTGCTTGTGTGCCAGTCTTGACTCCTGGGTGTGCCATCTCTCTCTCTCTCTCTCTCTCTCTCTCTCTCTCTCTCCAATTGTGGTCCATAGAAAGCCTATATTTTTTTTCCTTGATTTGGGTTCCAAAATCTACCAGAGAAAATAACTCCATCAATCATTGGTAGAAAAATATTGGCCTCTGGGCTTGTGTGCCACTCCTGATTCCTGTGTGCGTCATCTCTCACTCAGTGGCCCATAGAAAGCATATAGTTTGTTACATTTGTTTTCTAAATTCTCCCTGCAAAAATCTATTTTTTTTTTTTTGGGGGGTTTCTAAAGTGTTCCTGAAAAAAATAAAAATAAAAAAAAAATAATAGTGTGACATTAATACTAACATTTGTGCTTCAGTGACAGTCCTGCGTGTGGGGCATCTCTCTAATTTGCAGCCACCAAAAAAAGAGTGTGTAACATTGGGCCTGATTTTCGCTGTGGTCTCACCAACCTGTAAAGGGGTAGCTAAATCATACTGAAGTTATAGCTCACCGTGTAAGTTGTGTGACTGCAACAAATAACGTTAGTTTGGTTACGTTTTTAAAACAATGAGGAAGTCTAGTGGAAGAGGTCGTGGCCGGGGGCGTTCATTGTCAGCTGGTAATGAGGGTAGTGGTAGTGGTGGAGCATCAGGTGGTCGTGGGGAAAAAAATATTGCACCTAAGTCTGGAGCTGTGGAGCCAGGTTCGTCGTCCGGCTACACAAGGCCTCGAACGCTCCCTTTTCTGGGATTAGGAAAACCGCTTTTAAAGCCGGAGCAGCAAGAGCAAGTTTTGGCTTATCTTGCTGACTCAGCCTCTAGCTCTTTTGCCTCCTCTCGTGAAACTGGTAAAAGTAAAAGCAGCGCGTCGTTAGTGGATGTTCACGGTCAGGGACAAGTCACTTCCTTGTCCTCTTCAGCAAAAACAACAACAGAGAAGAATGCAGCAGGCGACACAACGGGTTACTCCATGGAGCTCTTTACACATACCGTCCCTGGCTTAGAAAGTGAAGCAGTTAACTGTCCATGCCCATTACAAATTGAATCTGACATGGAGTGCACTGACGCACAGCCACAGCCAGACTACTATGCTGGTCCTTTGACTCAGACCACAACATTGCCCTCGCAGGGTGCTGATCAAGAATCAGACCCTGATGAGACTATGTTGCCCCATCACGAACGCTATACCACCGAACGACACGGTGACACAGACGAAGTTGCGCAGGAGGTACAAGAAGAGTTATTAGATGACCCAGTTCTTGACCCCGATTGGCAGCCATTGGGGGAACAGGGTGCAGGCGGCAGCAGTTCTGAAGCAGAGGAGGAGGAGGGGCCGCAGCAGGCATCAACATCGCCACAGGTTCCATCTGCCGGGCCCGTATCTTGCCCAAAACGCGTGGCAAAGCCAAAACCTGGTGGAGGACAGCGTGGCCATCCGGTTAAAGCTCAGTCTGCAATGCCTGAAAAGGTATCCGATGCTAGAAAGAGTGCAGTCTGGCATTTTTTTAAACAACATCCAATTGATCAGCGCAAAGTCATCTGTCAAAAATGTTCTACTTCCTTAAGCAGAGGTCAGAATCTGAAAAGTCTCAATACTAGTTGCATGCATAGACATTTAACCACCATGCATTTGAAAGCTTGGACTAACTACCAAACGTCCCTTAAGGTTGTTGCACCCTCGGCCAATGAAGCTAGTCATCAACGCAACATCCCTTCCGGCAGTGTAGGACCACCATTTAGCGCACCACCTGCTGTATCTGTGCAGGTATCTTTGCCAGGCCAAAGCAGTCAGGGTCAGGGAATCACCAGTTTCGTAGTAGGAAACACTGCATCTAGGGCACCGGCGGCAACAATACCATCTCCCACCGTCTCTCAGTCTGCCATGTCCACCGGCACCCCCGCTAGTTCCACGATCTCCAGCTCTCCAGTCCAGCTCACCCTACATGAGACTATGGTTAGAAAAAGGAAATACTTAGCCTCGCATCCGCGTACACAGGGTTTGAACGCCCACATAGCTAGACTAATCTCGTTAGAGATGATGCCCTACCGGTTAGTTGAAAGCGAAGCTTTCAAAGACCTGATGGACTACGCTGTACCACGCTACGAGCTACCCAGTCGACACTTTTTTTCCAGAAAAGCCATCCCAGCCCTCCACCAGCATGTTAAAGAGCGCATCGTCCATGCACTCAGGCAATCTGTGAGCACAAAGGTGCACCTGACAACAGATGCATGGACCAGTAGGCATGGCCAGGGACGTTACGTGTCCATCACGGCACACTGGGTAAATGTGGTGGATTCAGGGTCCACAGGGGACAGCAAGTTTGGGACAGTTCTGCCTAGCCCACGGTCTAGTAAACAGTTGTCTGTAGCCGTTCGCACCCCCTCCTCCTCCTCCTCCTCCTCGTCCTCCTGCAGAAGCAAGAGCTCGTCCACAGACCGCAGTCGCACAAACACTCCATCCGCACCTGCCACTGTTGCACACCAGGTCTCCCATTATGGGGCAGCTACTGGCATACGTCAGCAGGCTGTATTGGCTATGAAGTGTTTGGGCGACAATAGACACACCGCGGAAGTTCTGTCCGAGTTCTTGCAGCAAGAAACGCAGTCGTGGCTGGGCACTGTAGATCTTGAGGCAGGCAAGGTAGTGAGTGATAACGGAAGGAATTTCATGGCTGCCATCTCCCTTTCCCAACTGAAACACATTCCTTGCCTGGCTCACACCTTAAACCTGGTGGTGCAGTGCTTCCTGAAAAGTTATCCGGGGTTATCCGACCTGCTCCTCAAAGTGCGTGGACTTTGCGCACATATCCGCCGTTCGCCTGTACACTCCAGCCGTATGCAGACCTATCAGCGTTCTTTGAACCTTCCCCAGCATCGCCTAATCATAGACGTTGCAACAAGGTGGAACTCAACACTGCACATGCTTCAGAGACTGTGCGAACAGAGGCGGGCTGTTATGTTTTTGTGGGAGGATACACATACACGGGCAGGCAGTAGGATGGCAGACATGGAGTTGTCAGGTGTGCAGTGGTCGAAGATTCAAGACATGTGTCAAGTCCTTCAGTGTTTTGAGGAATGCACACGGCTGGTTAGTGCAGACAACGCCATAATAAGCATGAGCATCCCCCTAATGCGTCTGCTGATGCAAAGTTTGACGCACATAAAGGATCAGGCGTCTGCACCAGAGGAAGAGGAAAGCCTTGATGACAGTCAGCGATTGTCTGGTCAGGGCAGTGTACATGACGAGGTACCGGGCGAAGAGGAGGTGGAGGATGAGGAGGATGATGGGGATGAGTATATTTTTAATGAGGAAGCTTTCCCGGGGGCACGGGAAATTGGTGGCGTGGCAAGGCCGGGTTCTGGTTTTTTGAGGGACACAAGTGACGTAGATTTGCCTGCAACTGCCCCTCAACCAAGCACAACCGCAGATTTGACAACGGGAACTTTGGCCCACATGGCGGATTATGCCTTGCGTATCCTCAAAAGGGACACACGCATTACAAAAATGATGAACGATGACGATTACTGGTTGGCCTGCCTCCTTGATCCTCGCTATAAAGGCAAATTGCAAAATATTATGCCACATGAGAACTTGGAACTAATATTAGCAACAAAACAATCAACTCTTGTTGACCGTTTGCTTCTGGCATTCCCTGCACACAGCGCCCGTGATCGTTCTCACACGAGCTCCAGGGGCCAGCAGACCAGAGGTGTTAGAGGGGCAGAAATCAGAAGTGGCGTTGGCCAGAGGGGTTTTCTGACCAGGTTGTGGAGTGATTTTTCTATGACCGCAGACAGGACAGGTACTGCAGCATCAATTCAAAGTGACAGGAGACAACATTTGTCCAGTATGGTTACAAACTATTTTTCATCCCTTATCGACGTTCTCCCTCAACCGTCATTCCCATTTGATTACTGGGCATCCAAATTAGACACCTGGCCAGAATTGGCAGAATATGCATTGCAGGAGCTTGCTTGCCCGGCAGCTAGTGTCCTATCAGAAAGAGTATTCAGTGCTGCAGGTTCAATACTAACAGAAAAAAGGACTCGTCTGGCTACCCAAAATGTAGATGATCTAACCTTCATTAAAATGAACCACAACTGGATTTCAAAATCTTTTGCCCCACCCTGCCCGGCTGACACCTAGCTTTCCTATGAAAAGGTCTTGCCTGTGGACTATTCTGAATGACTTTTCCAATCTCGTAATTTTCTTCACCTGATTGTCCAGCATACGACATGTTTCCACCTCACGAAATGGCCAAACTCCCCACACGGGGCCGTGCTATCGCCACTTTGCGCTTGGACCCTTGAGAGTGCTGTTTGTCTGAAGAGGTGGGTGTGGCCGCTTTTGGTTGACGGCACTGCCACTGGGTCCCTCATAGTACAATAAAGTGTCTCTGGCGGTGGTGGTGCGCACCCAACGTCAGACACACCGTTGTAATATGAGGGGCCCTGTGCCTGTACCGCCGGCCACAAGACAGTTCCCCCCCCCAGCTCAAACAGTGCTCTACCACTAGCAAAATTATCTCTCACAGCTTCACCAATGTGTAGTCTAGGCGCTGACATCCTTCAATGCCTGGCACTGACAATACCATTGTTTTGACATTTTTGTTATGTTAGGCCTTCGAAGCCTGTCTGCGGTCCCTTCTTTCTACAACTACTACACTGACCAGGCCACTGCTGGCCGTGTTACCCTGGAACCAATTTAAAAGTGCCTACAGTCAGCCCAATTTTGTTATGTTAGGCCTTCGAAGACTGTCTGCCGTCACTCCTTCCACTAGACTTCCACTGACCATACACTGCTGCCCATGTACCCCTGGAACCAATTTAAAGTGCCTACAGCCAGCCCAATTTTGTTATGTTAGGCCTTCGAAGCCTGTCTGCGTCCCGTTCTTTCAACTACAACTACACTGACCAGGCCACTGATGGCCGTGTTCCCTTGGAACCAATTTTAACTTGCCTACAGCCAGCCCTATGTTATTATGTTAGGCCTTCGAAGCCTGTCTGCGGTCACTCCTTCCACTAGACTTCCACTGACCAGACCACTGCTGCCCGTGTACCCCTGGAACCAATTTAAAAGTGCCTACAGCCAGCCCAAGTTTGTTATGTTAGGCCTTCGAAGCCTGTCTGCGGTCACTCCTTCCACTAGACTTCCACAGACCAGACCACTGCTGCCCGTGTACCCCTGGAACCAATTTAAAAGTGCCTACAGCCAGCCCAAGTTTGTTATGTTAGGCCTTCGAAGCCTGTCTGCGTCCCGTTCTTTCAACTACAACTACACTGACCAGGCCACTGATGGCCATGTTCCCTTGGAACCAATTTTAACTTGCCTACAGCCAGCCCTATGTTATTATGTTAGGCCTTCGAAGCCTGTCTGCGGTCACTCCTTCCACTAGACTTCCACAGACCAGACCACTGCTGCCCGTGTACCCCTGGAACCAATTTAAAAGTGCCTACAGCCAGCCCAAGTTTGTTATGTTAGGCCTTGGAAGCCTGTCTGCGGTCACTCCTTCCACTAGACTTCCACTGACCAGACCACTGCTGCCCGTGTACCCCTGGAACCAATTTAAAAGTGCCTACAGCCAGCCCAAGTTTGTTATGTTAGGCCTTGGAAGCCTGTCTGCGGTCACTCCTTCCACTAGACTTCCACTGACCAGACCACTGCTGCCCGTGTACCCCTGGAACCAATTTAAAAGTGCCTACAGCCAGCCCAAGTTTGTTATGTTAGGCCTTCGAAGCCTGTCTGCGGTCACTCCTTCCACTAGACTTCCACAGACCAGACCACTGCTGCCCGTGTACCCCTGGAACCAATTTAAAAGTGCCTACAGCCAGCCCAAGTTTGTTATGTTAGGCCTTGGAAGCCTGTCTGCGGTCACTCCTTCCACTAGACTTCCACTGACCAGACCACTGCTGCCCGTGTACCCCTGGAACCAATTTAAAAGTGCCTACAGCCAGCCCAAGTTTGTTATGTTAGGCCTTCGAAGCCTGTCTGCGGTCACTCCTTCCACTAGACTTCCACAGACCAGACCACTGCTGCCCGTGTACCCCTGGAACCAATTTAAAAGTGCCTACAGCCAGCCCAAGTTTGTTATGTTAGGCCTTCGAAGCCTGTCTGCGTCCCGTTCTTTCAACTACAACTACACTGACCAGGCCACTGATGGCCGTGTTCCCTTGGAACCAATTTTAACTTGCCTACAGCCAGCCCAATGTTAGGCCTTTGATGCCTGTCTGCCGTCACTCCTTCCACTAGGCCTCCACTGACCTGTCTATTGCTGCCCGTGTACCCCTTGAACCAACATCATTAAATATAAAAAAAATTAATTTGATTATAAAAAATAAGATCGTGTTGAGATCTCAAATGCAGACATTTTAACAATCAAAACAAACACACAACAAATATCTGGAACTGTACTACAAAGGTCCAACAGCTACAATTTCTTTCTCCTGCAAGAAGTTAACTGAAGGTTTTTTGGAGTTGTTAACACAGATATGGCATCCACCGAGTGTTGTCCTGTCGCGTCTCCTTTAAATTATTTCCAATAAGATGTTAAACTATTAATTTAATAAAATCAATAATTAAAAAAATAATTGAGTAAGTCAAAAGCACATTGCAAATAAACATTAATTACAAATCAAGAAGCATGGCGCGTCCGAGGGTGAGTAGATACCGAATAAGAATATAATCACCCTCGGACGCGCAATGCTTATTTACAACAGCCTTCCTTCCTAAGAATCAGCCCTTCCGTGGTGTAGAGAGAGGTTGTGTTACACTCCAAGGTGTTCCCCAGGTTGCCTTTCCTGAGCTTCGATCTTCCGGCTCTCGTTTAGTAGCTGTTGGAAACTACGCTGCATTAGGCCTACTAATTGTGTATGGGTGAAACAGTGGCGCATCTGCGGTCCCTCCTTCCACTAGGCCTCCACTGACCTGTGTACTGCGGCCCGTGTACCCCTTGAACCAACCTAATAAAATATTTAAAAAATTAATTTGATTATAAAAAATAAGATCGTGTTGAGATCTCAAATGCAGACATTTTAACAATCAAAACAAACACACAACAAATATCTGGAACTGTACTACAAAGGTCCAACAGCTACAATTTCTTTCTCCTGCAAGAAGTTAACTGAAGGTTTTTTGGAGTTGTTAACACAGATATGGCATCCACCGAGTGTTGTCCTGTCGCGTCTCCTTTAAATTATTTCCAATAAGATGTTAAACTATTAATTTAATAAAATCAATAATTAAAAAAATAATTGAGTAAGTCAAAAGCACATTGCAAATAAACATTAATTACAAATCAAGAAGCATGGCGCGTCCGAGGGTGAGTAGATACCGAATAAGAATATAATCACCCTCGGACGCGCAATGCTTATTTACAACAGCCTTCCTTCCTAAGAATCAGCCCTTTCGTGGTGTAGAGAGAGGTTGTGTTACACTCCAAGGTGTTCCCCGGGTTGCCTTTCATGAGCTTCGATCTTCCGGCTCTCGTTTAGTAGTTGGTGGAAACTACGCTGCATTAGGCCTACAAATTTGGTATGGGGTGTAGAGACAGGTTGTGTTACACTCCAAGGTTTTCACCAGGTTGCCTTTCCTGAGCTTCGATCTTCATGCTCTCGTTTAGTAGGTGTCGGAAAGTAGGCTGCATTAGGCCTACAAATTGGGTATGGGGTGGAGAGAGATGGTGTGTTACACTCCAAGGTGTTCCCCAGGTTTCCTTGCCATTGCTTCGGTCTTCCGACTCTCGTTTAGTAGTTGTAGAAAAGTACACAGCATTAGGCCTACAAAATGGGTATGGGGTGGAGAGAGATGGTGTGTTACACTCCAAGGTGTTCCCCAGGTTGCCTTTCCTGAGCTTCGATCTTCATGCTCTCGTTTAGTAGGTGTCGGAAAGTAGGCTGCATTAGGCCTACAAATTGGGTATGGGGTGGAGAGAGATGGTGTGTTACACTCCAAGGTGTTCCCCAGGTTTCCTTGCCATTGCTTCGGTCTTCCGACTCTCGTTTAGTAGTTGTAGAAAAGTACACAGCATTAGGCCTACAAAATGGGTATGGGGTGGAGAGAGATGGTGTGTTACACTCCAAGGTGTTCCCCAGGTTGCCTTTCCTGAGCTTCGATCTTCATGCTCTCGTTTAGTAGGTGTCGGAAAGTATGCTGCATTAGGCCTAAAAAATGGGGAATGGGGTGGAGAGAGATGGTGTGTTACACTCCAAGGTGTTCCCCAGGTTTCCTTGCCATTGCTTCGGTCTTCCGACTCTCGTTTAGTAGTTGTAGAAAAGTACACTGCATTAGGCCTAAAAAATGGGTATGGGGTGGAGAGAGATGGTGTGTTACACTCCAAGGTGTTCCCCAGGTTGCCTTTCCTGAGCTTCGATCTTCATGCTCTCGTTTAGTAGGTGTCGGAAAGTAGGCTGCATTAGGCCTACAAATTGGGTATGGGGTGGAGAGAGATGGTGTGTTACACTCCAAGGTGTTCCCCAGGTTTCCTTGCCATTGCTTCGGTCTTCCGACTCTCGTTTAGTAGTTGTAGAAAAGTACACAGCATTAGGCCTACAAAATGGGTATGGGGTGGAGAGAGATGGTGTGTTACACTCCAAGGTGTTCCCCAGGTTGCCTTTCCTGAGCTTCTATCTTCAGGCTCTCATTAAATTGTGGTTAAATGGAACAACTGCATTTGGCGTACTAGTTGGTTTGGGGCCTACTATCGGTGTCTGCCACTCCTTGCTGTTCTCCTGGTTTCCTGTCCTGAAATACCATTTTCAGCCTCTCGTTAAGTAGTTGTTAATGTTAGACTGCATTTGGCCTACTAGTTGGGTTGGGGCCTACTATCGGTGTCTGCCACTCCTTGCTGTTCTCCTCCACTGAACAAAGCTGTGCCGCCTGTTTACTACGGTTGCCAATTTTGAACTGCATTTCGACTACTTACTGATTTGGCCCTACTCTCTGTGTCAGCCTCTCATTCCAGTTGTCCTCCACTGCAATGCCCCCTGGTTATTCCTGTGTTACCAATTTTGAACTGCATTTAGCCCACTTTCTTCTTTGGGCCTATATCTGTGTTTCCACTTCATCGTGCCCATTGCCCAGCCAGTGATAGATGAGTCTGCTGGTACATTGACCCATAACGCAACATTCCCCGTGCACGCTACACAACAACATTGTGACCCTGCTGAAAGTCAGGTTGCTCTTCCCGCATACCATACCACCTTACACGGGGACAAAGAGGAAGGTGCAGATGAAAGTGCAGGTTCCTTCATCAGGTGGGGGGAGGAATACTAGTTGGCGACGTCACTGGCACAGGGCCTCTCATAGTACGCAAAAGTGTTGCTGCCGGTGGGAGGCGCCCCCGCCGTGCAAACACACCGCTGTACTTTGAGGGGCCCTGTGCCAGTGCCAATGCCAACGAGTGGGCCCCCCCTGCTTGCTCAGGTTCACAGCACTTGCAAAGTTGAAATACTTACCTCTCCCTGCTCCACTGCCGTGACGTGGTCCAGATTTCCTGGGCCCACTAATTACTTGAACCAGCCCTACCCCCCACAACTTTAGCCAAATGACCCCCAATTTCAAATGCCTTCCAATTATTATAAGGTAAATTACGCTTGACAAGCTTCATTAAGAAGAATGGATGGTTTTGACATTAAAATGGGCACTCTAGGTGTTTTCCTGGCCCCCACTCACTGCCGACTATGCTGCCCCATTGACTTGCATTGGGTTTCGTGTTTCGGTCGATCCCGACTTTACGTCATAATCGGCCGATTTCACTCGACCCGACTTTGGACATAGTCGGGTTTCGCAAAACCCGGCTCGACTCTAAAAAGGTCAAGGTCGCTCAACTCTAGTCGCTTCATCTGCAATTTTTCTAGTATTGCCAAACCATTGACCGATTTGACCAAGAAGGGTGCTGATTTGGTCAATTGGTCTTCTGCTGCTGTGGAAGCTTTTCAAGAGTTGAAGCGTCGTTTTTCTTCTGCCCCTGTGTTGTGTCAACCTGATGTTTCTCTTCCGTTCCAGGTCGAGGTTGATGCTTCTGAGATTGGAGCAGGGGCTGTTTTGTCGCAGAGAGGTTCTGATTGTTCAGTGATGAAACCATGCGCTTTTTTTCCAGGAAGTTTTCGCCTGCTGAGCGGAATTATGATGTGGGCAACCGAGAGTTGCTGGCCATGAAGTGGGCATTCGAGGAGTGGCGTCATTGGCTTGAAGGAGCTAAGCATCGCGTGGTGGTATTGACTGATCATAAGAACCTGACTTATCTCGAGTCTGCTAAGCGTTTGAATCCTAGACAGGCTCGTTGGTCGCTGTTTTTCGCCCGTTTTGACTTTGTGATTTCGTACCTTCCGGGCTCTAAAAATGTGAAGGCGGATGCTCTGTCTAGGAGTTTTGTGCCCGACTCTCCGGGTTTATCTGAGCCGGCGGGTATCCTCAAGGAAGGAGTAATTGTGTCTGCCATCTCCCCTGATTTGCGGTGGGTGCTGCAAAAATTTCAGGCTAATAAACCTGATCGTTGTCCAGTGGAGAAACTGTTTGTCCCGGATAGGTGGACAAATAAAGTGATCTCTGAGGTTCATTGTTCGGTGTTGGCTGGTCATCGTGGAATCTTTGGTACCAGAGAGTTAGTGGCTAGATCCTTTTGGTGGCCGTCTCTGTCGCGGGATGTGCGTTCTTTTGTGCAGTCCTGTGGGATTTGTGCTCGGGCTAAGCCCTGCTGTTCTCGTGCCAGTGGGTTGCTTTTGCCCTTGCCGGTCCCGAAGAGACCTTGGACAGATATCTCTATGGATTTTATTTAAGATCTTCCCGTCTCTCAAAAGATGTCAGTCATTTGGGTGGTCTGTGATCGCTTTTCTAAGATGGTACATCTGGTACCCTTGTCCAAGTTGCCTTCCTCCTCTGATTTGGTGCCATTGTTCTTCCAGCATGTGGTTCGTTTGCATGGCATTCCAGAGAATATCGTTTCTGACAGAGGTTCCCAGTTTGTTTCGAGGTTTTGGCGAGCCTTTTGTGGTAGGATGGGCATTGACTTGTCTTTTTCCTCGGCTTTTCATCCTCAGACTAATGGCCAGACCGAACGAACCAATCAGACCTTGGAAACCTATCTGAGATGCTTTGTTTCTGTCGATCAGGATGACTGGGTGTCCTTTTTGCCTTTGGCTGAGTTCGCCCTTAATAACCGGGCCAGCTCGGCTACCTTGGTTTCGCCATTTTTCTGCAATTCTGGGTTCCATCCTCGTTTCTCTTCAGGACAGGTTGAGTCTTCGGACTGTCCTGGTGTGGATACTGTGGTGGACAGGTTGCAGCAGATTTGGACTCATGTAGTGGACAATTTGACCTTGTCCCAGGAGAAGGCTCAACGTTTCGCTAATCGCAGACGCCGTGTGGGTCCCCGACTTCGTGTTGGGGATCTGGTTTGGTTATCTTCTCGTCATATTCCTATGAAGGTTTCCTCTCTGAAGTTTAAACCTCGTTTCATTGGTCCTTATAGGATTTCTGAGGTTATTAATCCTGTGTCTTTTCGTCTGACCCTCCCAGATTCTTTTTTCATACATAACGTCTTCCATAGGTCATTGTTGCGGAGATACGTGGCACCTATGGTTCCATCTGTTGACCCTCCTGCCCCGGTTTTGGTGGAGGGGGAATTGGAGTATATTGTGGAGAAGATTTTGGATTCTCGTGTTTCAAGACGGAAACTCCAGTATCTGGTTAAATGGAAGGGTTATGCTCAGGAGGATAATTCCTGGGTTTTTGCCTCTGATGTCCATGCTCCCGATCTTGTTCGTGCCTTTCATGTGGCTCATCCTGGTCGGCCTGGGGGCTCTGGTGAGGGTTCGGTGACCCCTCCTCAAGGGGGGGTACTGTTGTGAATTCTGTGGCAGAGCTCCCTCCTGTGGTCACAAATGGTACTTCGGCTGATTCTCTCTGGGAGCTTCCGTTTGTGGAGGAAACTGGTACTGCTGCTTCTGAGTTTCCTCCCTCAGGTGATCTGGTGAGGTCGTTAGGTGCTTCTCTACTTAACCCCACCTAATGCTTTGATTCATGCTTCCTGTCAATGTTCCAGTGTTGGACTTGTGTTTCTCTGGATCATTCCTGTGGCCTGCTGCTCTGCATAGCTAAGTGCTTCTTTGCTATTTGTTGCTATTTTTTCTGTCCAGCTTGTCTATTTGTTTTGCTGGAAGCTCTGGGACGCAAAGGGTCTTTTTGCCCCTTTGCGTGGTTTTCTTTAGGGTTTTGTGTAAACCGCAAAGTTATCTTTCCTATCCTCGTTCTGTCTAGAATATCGGGCCTCACTTTGCTGAATCTATTTCATCCCTACGTTTGTCTTTTCATCTTACTCACAGTCATTATATGTGGGGGGCTGCCTTTTCCTTTGGGGTATTTCTCTGAGGCAAGGTAGGCTTATTTTTTCTATCTTCAGGCTAGTTAGTTTCTCAGGCTGTGCCGAGTTGCATAGGTAGCGTTAGGCGCAATCCACGGCTGCCTCTAGTTGTGTTTGGAGAGGATCAGGGATTGCGGTCTGCAGAGTTCCCACGTCTCAGAGCTCGTTCTATTATTTTGGGTTATTGTCAGATCACTGTATGTGCTCTGACCTCCATGTCCATTGTGATACTGAATTGCCTTTCATAACAATGTTCTGTAGGGCTGGTATCTACCACTGACCATATGGAGGTAATATCCATATTGGTCGTTATATAGAGATTATCTTCAGTAATAGCGCGCTCATCCGCTGAGGTTCTCCTCCACTATTAGGGTGCGTCACCGAGTTGTAATCAAGGTTACCTGATTAGGGGCCCACTCAGAAGTTTTGCCCCCCCTGAACCAAAACTCTACCTGCGCCTCTGCCAGTAAGTGACACATCACTGAAATCAGGGTCTCTGCCGCTATGCCATGCCTATAACAGACTCCCTTTAAGAATCAAACATTTTTGAATATTGTGGCAAGAGGGGAAAATGGCAGAAAATAATAAGACACGTTGCTTACTTGATAACTCTGCAATTATTGCAATGTGAATCTCTATCGGCCAGGTCAGTAGTGTCTGGCCACTGGACAGAAGCTCTGCGAATCTCTTACTTTTCAGGCATGGTTTTGATTAGCGAGATTAATAAAAAGCCGTGTTGTACACTCCCGAAGGTAAGAAATTTGCAAAGCTACCAATATCAACTGCTCTGGCTGACGGACCGGAATCCTGCAAATGAATCCGCCCATCTCTAGGTAAAAATAGCAGTAGATTATAATAATATGTCACTAACATTGCTTTTCAACTTTACAATAGGCATATCAAAACTAACGCTCTCCAAGAAACATAAGAGATATAGTTCATATGTGTGAACATTAACATGCTTCATTTACCAAGAAGATGTTAACGTAGCTGATTGATCTTCTCCTACCAAGCATTAAGGTTATCATCATGCTGCTGAGGTGTGAGAACTTCTTGCATAATGAACTGATGACTGAACTTATCTTTGCTTCTCATCTCGCTGGTGTCAGAGGTCTCCATCATATTACCACTTGAAATATTGACTTATAGCAGCGGTGGGAAGCCTTAGAACCAAGATTTAGTCATGTTAATGGTCCTATAAGGCTTTCCCAAACATCATATCTTTAGTGCTGCATCTGGAAAACTTTTCACTTATGGACTTTAGTTTTTATCACTTACAGGTTTCATACTTCATTATTTTTATATGTGGCATGGAAGGATAAGAATTAATTTAGTGCACTTTATTTTCTTATTGCTAATAAGAAAATTAGAGAGATTAATACATACAGTGCCTTGAAAAAGTATTCACACCCCGTGAATTTTTCCACATTTTTTCACATTGCACCCACTAACACTAAGTACCATGTGGGTTGATCGAAAGAGCTGAAGTTTTTATCTAGAGCTCGCAGTCCCTTTGATTTTTTATATATTTATTTTTTAGATATTTATATGTATTTTATGTATTTAAATATTTATATATATCTTTTGGATATTTTCGAATCATATCCCTACTCACTAATCATATGGTGGCTCAATTTTAACAGTTTTTATTATATAATGAAGTATGTGACCATAAATTATTCTTGCGGTGGCTCATCTATAATTATCTTTTTTATATACCACAATCATTTATTCATTCACAAAAAGTTTTTTTATAGGAAAAAATTATTTAATTTATTTTCTTTCAAGACATGAGATAGCGGTATGTCTTGGAGTTATTGTTTTTTTCCATTGCCCATGGTAAGCCATATTCCCCCGTTTCTTGATAGAATAGCCATACTAACTTTCTGTTTTCTCAGAGGAGCCTCGGGATTTATGTCTTTTTTTTGTATGGGTCCCTGGCGGACGTGTGTGATTTGATCCCGGGTTGTTGCGATGCGGCGTGTTCTTTCTTCTGTGCTGCTCCCCTCTACCCTGCAGTATTAAAATGACCTGATCCTCTCCTCTTCACTACGGGCTAATCTCCGTCCCTGTTAGATGTGTGCTCCCTTGATCCCGTGGTGGTATGTAACGGCGTATTCTCCATTTCTTGCACCCCTCCTTTAATTTGAAGCGCCATAATTAATTAATTCTCTCCCTTAATGTTATTATCTAAAATATCTATAAGAATAGTCTTTTTAAATGATTAATTCTATACTAGACCTTTTAGACCGAATTTTTATTTTGATTTATTAATAAAATGATTTTATTTCGCATTATGAAAATGGAACTCAATGATTAACTTCAAAAAATCTACTCACTCAATCCACTTGGTGGTCTAAATGTAATGCACCTACCCCTAGAGCCAGAGTCTTTTCTTTGTGGGTTCTTGTCCTGTTTTGAAAAAGGTAGGGATCCACCTTTTTCCTTTTTCTTTTTTTCATTTTTTCTTTTTTATTATATTCTTACAATCGTTGAAATGATCCAATGATCATGATAAATACTTGTCTTTTTATATTTGTATAATTCAATTGATGTGGATTTTATTAACCCTGTGACAGCAATGAACTTTGACATCATGTCATCTGATCTATTGGCGCTTTTTTGTTAAAATGCAGCGTGTATTTAAACCATGTGAAACTGCTCGAACTATATATGATATGTGGTATTTCCTGACGAAGAGGACATGAGAACCCCGAAACGCGTTGAATAAACCAGTTTGAATCTTTGATAATTTCTTGGAATTTATCCCCACGGCAGCGCGGAGCTACTCCACGAATTCCTACTGAACATATGATAAAAAGAAAGTGAGAGAGATTAATACATACAGTGCCTTGAAAAAGTATTCACACTCCATGAATTTTTCCACATTTTTTCAAGTTGCAACCACTAACACTAAGTAGTAATTATTTGTGAAGTGCAAAGGAAATGATATATGGTTTTCTAATTATTTAAAAAATATAAATCTGAAAATTGTGACGTGCATTTGTATTTAGCTGCTGTAGTATAATTCTTCTAAATATAATCCTGAGTGACCAATTGCTGCCAGAAGTCACATCATTAGTAAATTGAGTCAATTTGTGTGTAATTTAATCTCAGTATAAGTACTTGCTGTCATTAGGGTATAAAAAATAGCTCCGATGTTGCTCCTGAAAAGTTGGACGAGTGGAATCTGTATGGTTCAACGTATGGCATGCAAATGCTATGTGAGTGTACAATTTCTTCCTCACCTACCGTCCATATGACATATGACATGCAATGCGTTTTTAACATAATCTTTTACATACTGTAATACTTTATGTAATTTAAAGCTAGTTTACAAACTAATAAAGCAATAATAGGTAGATAGATAGATAGATAGATAGATATCCTGTAGACATATAATTTCACAACCCCCTACTTATAATAAATTAGCACCCTTAAGTGCCTTTCATGTTGCACTAAAGGGTGTTTAGCCTTATTAAACCTATTAAAGAAATTAAATAATTTAAAAAATGACGTGGGGTCCCCCTATTTTTGATAACCAGCCAAGGTAAAGCAGACAGCTGTGGGCTTTTATTATCAAGCTGGGAAGGTCAATGGTTATTAGACCCTTCCCAGCCTAAAAATACAAGCCTGCAGTTGCCCCAAAATTGGCACATCACAGGAGTTGTGCCAATTCAGGCTTGGCCTGCCTTTTCTCGATTGCCCTGGTGAGGTGGTAATTGGGGTAATGGTTTATGGGGTTGATATCAGCTGTGTAATGTCATCTGGCATCAAGCCCAGGGGTTAGTAATAGAGAGGTGTCTATTACACACACCCTGTACTAACCATGTAAGTTAAAAGAGAAAAACACCCACAAAACTTTTATTTAAAAAAAAACACCCCCTGACTCTAGCCATGTTTCACCAATTTATATAAAAAATTATCCAGTCCAGGGATTCCGAGGTACTCCACCAAATCCGAAGTAGTCCATAAATGGGAACCTGAAAGACATAAAAAGAGAGAGGTAAAGATATAAAAACAAGAAAGTCTATCATTCACTGATTAAGTGTTAAAAAATAATCCCCGCATCTACGACGTAATCCATGGCGCTCCTACGTCGTCCATCGATTCTGTACTGCAACTATAGGTCACTCCCGGTCATGTCTCAGAACCGTAAACTTACTGCCAAAGCCAAAATGGATGGCTTACATTAAAGCATATTTATGTGTGTGAATGGCCCAGTCAACATTCAGACCTAAATCCCAGGGAGTATCTGTGGCAACACTTGAAAATTTCTGTTCACTGATACTCTCCATCCTATCTCATTGAGCCAAAACTAGTTTGCAAAGATTAATGGGCAAACATTTCAGTCTCTAGATCTGCAAATCTCCAGTGACCTCTGGCGAGCGCGACGTTAAGGTGCCCTCCCCACTTCCGCCCTGCATAATCATTACTAGGAACTATGAATATATACAGGGAGGAAGTGGAGAGAACACCTTATTGTCGTGCACGCCAGAGGTCACTGGAGCGGACGTCGCAGTGACTTGCCGGCACCTGCGCAGAAGATCTCTGAATACACTGCCAATGGAAGGGAGGAAAAGGTTATGAATTGTAGAGGGAGTGCAGGGCGCAGGCGCGGGATTCCAGCTCTACAACTGCACATCACATGGCACCGTGATGTTCATGAAAAGAGGTGATATTATAATGAAGCAGCACGGTGGCTCAGTGGATAGCATTGCTGCGCTGGAGCCCTGGGTTCAAATCCCACCAAGGACAACATCTGCAAGGAGTTTGTATGTTATCCCCGTGTTTGTGTGGGTTTCCTCTGAGTACTCCAGTTTCCTCCCACATTCCAAAGACATATGGGTCAAGCAAATTGGAATACTTGGGTACTTGACCCGAGCACCGAGCCCTACCGTGATCCCCCCGGGGGTCCTTTTAAGGTCTGAAAATGATGGACACTGCTGAAATGACACGGGAATATCATGGGGATCGTCCCGGAAGCATTTCTGACTCTTAGGTCACAGCTGTAAACAATGTTGTCAGAGTTTCACAACATTTTACAGGTGCACCAAAAAACATACAAAAACGAAAGCAAAATGGATTTTACTGTGATACATGTTAAGGAACATCTTTTCCAGGGTAATAAATTATATAAAGCAAAATAACTAACTCCAGCCAAAAATGTTCCTCCACCACTTGGGCTATGTTCACACGCAGCATTTTTAAACTTTAGCATTGCTTTCAACCAATACAAATGCATTCACTAAGTAATGTCATTGTAACATTGAACAACCCTAGCTGGCCATGTGTTGTGTGACACCTAAGCAGACACATCTTGTTTCATTTATGAAGGAGGGACTCTTAAAGTCGCAGAGCCTATTTTTCGAGGGGCATCAGATGACATTAATGTTCTTAAAGGGCCATTAAACAGTGGGTCTCCTATACTGTTATTGCCTATGCAGTGAGTGGCTGGGCTGCCAAAAATGATGACGCACCCCCAATACCCCTTTCACGAGACATACAGGAGGGCCTCCTGAAAAAATGTTGCATTGAATGCAAGACCTGTCCTGCCCCAAAGTTACATAAACCCAAATAACTGTTTCTGCAGACGTACTTGAGGGCCTCATGTTAAAATTGTTCCCATTAGAAGAGAGTGTGTCTCCCATACTGTTTGCTTATGCATTGAATGAAAGGCCTGCCCCGCAGCAATGTTACATGCACCCCAATAACTGTTTCAGCATACATACTTTACCGCCTCATGACAAAATTGTTCCCATTAGAAGCAAGTGTGTCTCCCATACTGTTTGCTTATGCATTGAATGCAAGGCCTGCCCTGCACCAATGTTACATGCAAGACTTCCGTGTCCTAACTAACAGGATGACTGACCATGCTGTCCTCCTCCTCATCCTCCTCCTCCCTGTCCTCAGGCCATCCACGCTGAACAGACGATATGACAGTTGCACTTGTAGTACCGTCTATAGCGCATGAAAGTAGCTCCTGCTCTTCCTCCTCCTATTCCTCATTGTCTACCAATCCACGTTGGGATGACATGAGGCTGGGCTGTGTATAATCACCATGTATGGTTCCTTGCTCCATGTCCTCGTGCTCCGCCTGAAATGCATCCTCTTTAATTGTGAGCAGAGAGGTTTTCAGAATGCATGGAAGCAGGATAGTGATGCTAATTATGGCGTCATCACCACTCACCATCTTCAGGGCAAGGCAAGGCGTTAGGTAAAGGCAGACTAGGCCGCTGCCTGGGGCCCCCAATCCCATGGGGCCTCCAGCATCAACAGCAGAAGCTTCACTGATAATAGCATTATCAGTGAAGCTTCCGATGTAGAGACTGGTTAAGGACCTGTAGTGACCTCACGATCAGGTGACCTGCCATGTGACTGTGATGTCACCACAGGACATGTACTCAGGGAATGTCTGGACGCATGTGGCAGTGAAAAAGGAGCGTGCAGTGAAGCAAAGGCGCATCCTCCACTGAACCTCCCCCATCAGAGTGATAGAAGTGCTCATTGGCCAGTGCTCCTGTCCTCCTGCACAGAACCTCTGAGGGGGAGAGAGACCTAGAGATGGCAGATAAGTAGAAGAGCACCCATCCCACTGTGTGTGCAGCTCCTGGTGGAAATGGCTCCTGTCCTGCTGTCAGCTCGTCCTGCTCTTATCGGCAGTCCCAGTGGAGGAGAGGGCAGGGAGGTGTCTGCTGGGAGCAGGAGAAGCTGCATCTGATAGTGTAGAACATCTCATTTCCTCCAGCATAAAGTAGTGTGTGTATCTGAGGTGTGTGCAGTGTATGTGTGGTGTATATGGTGTGTGGTGTGTGCTGTCTGTGAGCTATGTGTATGTGTATCACATGTATCAAATGAGCATTTGTTGTGCAGCATGTGTGTGCCTATTATGTATGTGTGTGTATAAGTGCGTGCCGTGTGTGTGTGTATATAAGTGCGTGCCATGTACATGTATGTGTGTGCCATGCGTGTGTGTAAGTACATGTAATGTATGTATATAAGTGCATGCTATGTATGTGTGTGTATAAGTGCGTGCCATGTGTGTGTGTATAAGTGCGTGCCATGTACATGTATGTGTGTGCCATGCGTGTGTGTATAAGTGCATGCCATGTACATGTATGTGTGTGCCATACGTGTGTGTATAAGTGCGTGCCATGTTTGTATGTGTGTATATAAGTGCATGCCATGTACATGTATGTGTGTGTGTGTATAAGTGTGGGCCATGTACATGTATGTTTGTGTGTGCCATGTATGTATGTGCTTGTATAAGTGTGTGACATGTATGTGTGTGTGTATAAGTGTGTGCCACGTACATATGTATGTATGTGTGTGTATATAAGTGTGTGCCATGTACGTGTGTGTGTACAAGTGTGTGCCATGTACATGTACAGTGGGGCAAAAAAGTATTTAGTCAGTCAGCAATAGTGCAAGTTCCACCACTTAAAAAGATGAGAGGCGTCTGTAATTTACATCATAGGTAGACCTCAACTATGGGAGACAAACTGAGAAAAAAAAAATCCAGAAAATCACATTGTCTGTTTTTTTAACATTTTATTTGCATATTATGGTGGAAAATAAGTATTTGGTCAGAAACAAAATTTCATCTCAATACTTTGTAATATATCCTTTGTTGGCAATGACAGAGGTCAAACGTTTTCTGTAAGTCTTCACAAGGTTGCCACACACTGTTGTTGGTATGTTGGCCCATTCCTCCATGCAGATCTCCTCTAGAGCAGTGATGTTTTTGGCTTTTCGCTTGGCAACACGGACTTTCAACTCCCTCCAAAGGTTTTCTATAGGGTTGAGATCTGGAGACTGGCTAGGCCACTCCAGGACCTTGAAATGCTTCTTACGAAGCCACTCCTTCGTTGCCCTGGCGGTGTGCTTTGGATCATTGTCATGTTGAAAGACCCAGCCACGTTTCATCTTCAATGCCCTTGCTGATGGAAGGAGGTTTGCACTCAAAATCTCACGATACATAGCCCCATTCATTCTTTCATGTACCCGGATCAGTCATCCTGGCCCCTTTGCAGAGAAACAGCCCCAAAGCATGATGTTTCCACCACCATGCTTTACAGTAGGTATGGTGTTTGATGGATGCAACTCAGTATTCTTTTTTCTCCAAACACGACAAGTTGTGTTTCTACCAAACAGTTCCAGTTTGGTTTCATCAGACCATAGGACATTCTCCCAAAACTCCTCTGGATCATCCAAATGCTCTCTAGCAAACTTCAGACGGGCCCGGACATGTACTGGCTTAAGCAGTGGGACACGTCTGGCACTGCAGGATCTGAGTCCATGGTGGCGTAGTGTGTTACTTATGGTAGGCCTTGTTACATTGGTCCCAGCTCTCTGCAGTTCATTCACTAAGTCCCCCCGCATGGTTCTGGGATTTTTGCTCACCATTCTTGTGATCATTCTGACCCCACGGGGTGGGATTTTGCGTGGAGCCCCAGATCGAGGGAGATTATCAGTGGTCTTGTATGTCTTCCATTTTCTAATTATTGCTCCCACTGTTGATTTCTTCACTCCAAGCTGGTTGGCTATTGCAGATTCAGTCTTCCCAGCCTGGTGCAGGGCTACAATTTTGTTTCTGGTGTCCTTTGCCAGCTCTTTGGTCTTCACCATAGTGGAGTTTGGAGTCAGACTGTTTGAGGGTGTGCACAGGTGTCTTTTTATACTGATAACAAGTTTAAACGGGTGCCATTACTACAGGTAATGAGTGGAGGAAAGAGGAGACTCTTAAAGAAGAAGTTACAGGTCTGTGAGAGCCAGAAATCTTGATTGTTTGTTTCTGACCAAATACTTATTTTCCACCATAATATGCAAATAAAATGTTAAAAAAACAGACAATGTGATTTTCTGGATTTTTTTTTCTCAGTTTGTCTCCCATAGTTGAGGTCTACCTATGATGTAAATTACAGACGCCTCTCATCTTTTTAAGTGGTGGAACTTGCACTATTGGTGACTGACTAAATACTTTTTTGCCCCACTGTATGTATGTGTGTATAAGTGTGTGTATAAGCATGTGCCATGTACGTGTGTGTCTATTTATATATATATATATATATATATATATATATATACTAGATGGTGGCCCGATTCTAACGCATCAGGTATTCTAGAATATGTATGTATATTGCAGTCACATAGTATATAGCACAGGCCACGACATATTCTTGAATACCCGATGCGTTAATACAGGCCACGCAGTATATAGCAGTGGCTACGCAGTATATAACAGTGGCCACGCAATATATAACACAGGCCAAACAGTATATAACACAGCCCACGCAGTATATAACATTGCCCACATAGTATATAACACTGGCCACGTAGTATATAGCAGCCATGCAGTATATAACGCAGCCCACACAGTGTATAACACTGCCCACATAGTATATACAATCATGGCCAAAAGTATTGACACCCCTGCAATTTTGTCAGATAATACTCATTTTCTTCCTGAAAATGATTGCAAACACAAATTATTTGGTATTATTATCTTCATTTAATTTGTCTTAAATGAAAAAACACAAAAGAGAATGAAGCAAAAAGCAAATCATTGATCATTTCACACAAAACTCCAAAAATGGGCCAGACAAAAGTATTGGCACCCTCAGCCTAATACTTGGTTGCATAACCTTTAGCCAAAATAACTGCGACCAACCGCTTCCGGTAACCATCAATGAGTTTATTACAATGCTCTTCTGGAATTTTAGACCATTCTTCTTTGGCAAACTGCTCAAGGTCCCTGATATTTGAAGGGTGCCTTCTCCAAACAGGTGTTCTATGCGATTCAGCTCTGGACTCATTGCTGGCCACTTTAGAAGTCTCTAGTGCTTTCTCTCAAACCATTTTCAAGTGCTTTTTGAAGTGTGTTTTGGGTCATTGTCCTGCTGGAAGACCCATGACCTCTGAGGGAGACCCAGCTTTCTCACACTGGGCCCTACATTATGCTGCTAAATTTGTTGGTAGTCTTCAGACTTCATAATGTCATGCACACGGTCAAGCAGTCCAGTGCCAGAGGCAGCAAAGCAACCCCAAAACATCAGGGTACCTCCGCCATGTTTGACTGTAGGGGCCGTGTTCTTTTCTTTGAATGCCTCTTTTTTTTCTCCTGTAAACTCTATGTTGATGCCTTTGCCCAAAAAGCTCTACTTTTGTCTCATCTGACCAGAGAACATTCTTCCAAAACGTTTTAGGCTTTTTCAGGTAAGTTTTGGCAAACTCCAGCCTGGCTTTTTTATGTCTCGGGGTAAGAAGTGGGATCTTCCTGGGTCTCCTACCATACAGTCCCTTTTCATTCAGATGCCGACGGATAGTACGGGTTGACATTGTTGTACCCTCGGACTGCAGGGCAGCTTGAACTTGTTTAAATGTTAGTCAAGGTTCTTTATCCAACATCCGCACAATCTTGCGTTGAAATCTCTTGTCAATTTTTCTTTTCCGTCCACATCTAGGGAGGTTAGCCACAGTGCCATGGGCTTTAAACTTCTTGATGACACTGCGCACGGTAGACACAGGAACATTCAGGTCTTTGGAGATGGACTTGTAGCCTTGAGATTGCTCATGCTTCCTCACAATTTAGTTTCTCAAGTCCTCAGACAGTTCTTTGGTCTTCTTTCTTTTTGTCCATGCTCAATGTGGTAAACACAAGGACACAGGACAGAGGTTGAGTCAACTTTAATCCATGTCAACTGGCTGCAAGTGTGGTTTAGTTATTGCCAACACCTGTTAGGTGCCACAGGTAAGTTACAGGTGATGTTAATTACACAAATTAGAGAAGAATCACATGATTTTTCTAACAGTGCCAATACTTTTGTCCACCCCCATTTTTATGTTTGGTGTGGAATTATATCCAATTTGGCTTTAGGACAATTCTTTTTGTGTTTTTTTCATTTAAGACAAATTAAATGAAGATAATAATACAAAATAATTTCTGTTTGCAATCAATTTCAGGAAGAAAATGAGTATTATCTGACAGAATTGCAGGGGTGTCAATACTTTTGGCCATGACTGTAACACTGCCCACGTAGTACATAGCAGCCATGTAGTATATAACGCAGCCCACGCAGTATGTAACACAGCCCACGTAGTATATAGCAATGTGGGCATTATATGCTTGGTTAAAAGAGACTTAAAATAAAAAATAAACATATACTCGCCTTCCGGGGGCCCCTTGTAGTCCTCACACCTGTGTGCGGTGCACGCGGCAGCTTCCGGTCCCAGGTTTGGTATGAGCGCAGGACCTGTGATGACGTCGCGGTCACATGACCGTGACGTCATGTAAGGTCCTTCTCGCATAGCATCTTTGGAACCAGAACCTGCCGCTTGCACTGCCGAGGACAGCGCGCACGTCGGAGGGTGAGAATAACTTTTTTTTTTTTTAATTATTATTATGTTTAACGTTAGATCGTTTTACTATTGATGCTGCATGCGCAGCATCAATAGTAAAAGTTGGTCACACAGGGTTAATATCTGCGTTAATGGAGTGCGTTGCACCGCGACATAATGCGGTCCATTAATGCTGCCATTAACCCTTTGTGAGGGCTGACTGGAGGGGAGTATGGAGCAGGCACTGACTGCGGGGAGGAAGGAGCGGCCATTTTTCCGCCGCACTGTGCCCATCGCTGATTGGTCGTGGCAATGGTCCTGGGCGTTTTGCCCCGACCAATCAGTGACTTGGATTTCCATGACAGACAGAGGCCGCGACCAATGAATATCCATGACAGACAGACAGGAGGACAGACAGAAGTGACCCTTAGACAATTATATAGTATATATATATATATATATATATATATATATATATGTATGTATACAGTACAGACCAAAAGTTTGGACATACCTTCTCATTTAAAGATTTTTCTGTATTTTCATGACTATGAAAATTATACATTCACACTGAAGGCATCAAAACTATGAATTAACACATGTGGAATTATATACTTAACAAAAATGTGTGAAACAACTGAAATTATGTCTTATATTCTAGGTTCTTCAAAGTAGCCACCTTTGGCTTTGATGACTGCTTTGCACACTTTTGACATTCTCTTGATGAGCTACCAAAATGGACACTGACTCCGACTAGACAGCCCTGCTGCTTATAACGTGATACCATATTGGGACAGATTGATCTACTAGTGTTCTGTCCCCATTATTCTTCATTAGCCGGTGTAAAGAGGCCGAGAAACAAGAGCCAAGCGACTTCAATATTGTCGATCACACTCATTGAACGGCCTGAACTCAGCGCATGTAAATACAACTGAAATGTTTGAGTGTCATCATGTAATATGTGAGCATTAGGGGGCTCATTTTAAACTTTTGCCTAGGGCCCCACTTTGTCTAAAACCGGCCCTGACCATCTTGGTGCCCTCTTCTGCTCACAAATCCTTTCCAACATATGCAGTGTACAGTTCCAATGTGTGGGGACATCACACACCAGTCGGTGAGCTGGAAGCTGTAAACGCTGCTGAAGCACGGCAAGGGCGGCTGAAGCTGTAGCTGACTTTCTGAAATGGGCAGACAGATGGCTTACTTTCACTAGCAGATCTGGCAGCTCCGGGTAGCTTTTGAGAAAACGCTGAACCACAAGGTTAAGCACATGGGCCAGGCAACGTATGTGTATGAGCTCACCTTGCCTCAGAGCCGCCACCAGGTTCCGGCCATTGTCACATACGACCATGCCTGGCTGTAGGTTCAGCGGTGTCAGACAAAAATCTGACTGCTCTTTCAGCGCTGTCCACAACTCTTCAGCATTGTGCAGTTTGTCACCTAAGCACATTAGCTTTAGCACAGCCTGTTGCCGCTTGGCTGAGGTAGTGCTGCAGTGCTTATAGTTTCTGACAGATGTGCTCATTTCAGAGATGGAGGCTGAAGAGGAGGAGGAGGTGCAGGAGCTGTAGACTGTGGGGGCAACCCTGATTGACATATGGCCCGCAATCCTCAGCGTCGGGAATAGGGTTGAGCGAAACGGGTCGAACATTTTCAAAAGTCGCCGACTTTTGGCTAAGTCGGGGTTTCATGAAACCCGATCCGACCCCTGTGCGGGGTCGGCCATGCGGTACGCGACTTTCGTGCCAAAGTCGCGTTTCAATGACGAGAAAAGCGCCATTTCTCAGCCAATGAAGGTAAACGCAGAGTGTGGGCAGCGTGATGACATAGGTCCTGGTCCCCACCATCTTAGAGAAGGGCATTGCAGTGATTGGCTTGCTGTCTGCGACGTCACAGGGGCTATAAAGAGGCCTTCCCGCCGACCGCCATCTTACTGCTGCTGATCTGAGCTTAGGGAGAGGTTGCTGCCGCTTTGTCAGAAGCAGGGATAGCGTTAGGCAGGGTCCATTAACCACAAAACCGCTTGTGCTGCAGCGATTTGCACTGTCCAACACCACCCTCGGTCTGCAGGGACAGTGGAAGTTTTTTTTCTTTTTTTTTCCCCTCAGCGCTGTAGCTCATTGGGCTGCCCTAGAAGGCTCCCTGATAGCTGCATTGCTGTGTGTACGCCGCTGTGCAAACCAACTGCTTTTTTCAAAGCACAAATCCTCTTGTTCCTTCCTTTCTGCACAGCTATCTTGTTTGTTTGTCCACACTTTTTATTTGATTTGTGCATCAGTCCACTCCTTATTGCTGCCTGCCATACCTGGCTGAGATTACTGCAGGCAGGGAGATAGTAGCTGCCTGCCATACCTGGCTGAGATAGTAATTGTAGGACATTCCCTGTTTTTTTTTTTTTTTTGGTGGGAGATTAAGATTGGCAATTTGGCATTTCTGCTAGAGTGCCATCCCTGTGTGTGCCATCTCTCTCACATAGTGGGCCATAGAAAGCCTTTTCATTTTTCTGTATTTTTTTTTGTGGGGTGTATAAATTCTCCCTGATAAAAATACAGTGGGAGATTAATATTGGCCTTTGGGCTTGTGTGCCAGTCCTGAGTGTGCCATCTCTCTCACAAATAGTGGGCCATAGAAAGCCTATTTCATTTTTTTTTGGGTTTTATAAATTCTCCCTGAAAAAAAGGGAGATTAATATTGGCCTCTGGGCTTGTGTGCCAGTCCTGAGCGTGCCATCTGTGCCAGCCCTGAGCGTGCCATCTCTCTCACAAATAGTGGGCCATAGAAAGCCTATTTAATTTTTTTTTTGGTTTTATAAATTCTCCCTGAAAAAAAGGGAGATTAATATTGGCCTCTGGGCTTGTGTGCCAGTTGTGAGCGTGCCATCTGTGCCAGTCCTGAGCGTGCCATCTCTCTCACAAATAGTGGGCCATAGAAAGCCTATTTAATTTTTTTTTTGGTTTTATAAATTTTCCCTGAAAAAAGGGAGATTAATATTGGCCTCTGGGCTTGTGTGCCAGTTGTGAGCGTGCCATCTGTGCCAGCCCTGAGCGTGCCATCTCTCTCACAAATAGTGGGCCATAGAAAGCCTATTTAATTTTTTTTTTTGGTTTTATAAATTCTCCCTGAAAAAAAGGGAGATTAATATTGGCCTCTGGGGTTGTGTGCCAGTTGTGAGCGTGCCATCTGTGCCAGTCCTGAGCGTGCCATCTCTCTCACAAATAGTGGGCCATAGAAAGCCTATTTAATTTTTTTTTGGTTTTATAAATTTTCCCTGAAAAAAGGGAGATTAATATTGGCCTCTGGGCTTGTGTGCCAGTTGTGAGCGTGCCATCTGTGCCAGTCCTGAGCGTGCCATCTCTCTCACAAATAGTGGGCCATAGAAAGCCTATTTAATTTTTTTTTTGGTTTTATAAATTTTCCCTGAAAAAAGGGAGATTAATATTGGCCTCTGGGCTTGTGTGCCAGTTGTGAGCGTGCCATCTGTGCCAGTCCTGAGCGTGCCATCTCTCTCACAAATAGTGGGCCATAGAAAGCCTATTTAATTTTTTTTTTGGTTTTATAAATTCTCCCTGAAAAAAAGGGAGATTAATATTGGCCTCTGGGCTTGTGTGCCAGTTGTGAGCGTGCCATCTGTGCCAGTCCTGAGCGTGCCATCTCTCACAAATAGTGGGCCATAGAAAGCCTATTTAAATATTTTTTTGGTTTTATAAATTCTCCCAGAAAAAAAGGGAGATTAATATTGGCCTCTGGGCTTCTGTGCCAGTCCTGAGCGTGCCATCTGTGCCAGTCCTGAGCGTCCCATCTCTCTCACAAATAGTGGGCCATAGAAAGCCTATTTTTTTTTTTTTTGGGGTTTTAGAAATTCTCCCTGAAAAAAAAAGGGAGATTAATATTGCCCTTTGGGCTTGTGTGCCAGTACTAAGCGTGCCATCTCTCTCTCTCTCTCAGTCAGTGGGCCATAGAACGCCTATTTTTGGTTTTATTTGTTTTCTAAATTCTCCCTGAAAAAATCATTTTATTTTATTTGGTTTCTAAATTCTTCCTGATAAAATCATATTTTTTTTATTATTTTTTTTTCTAAAGTCTCCCTGAAAAAAACAAAACAAAAAAAAAACAAACAAAAAAAACAGTGGGGGATTAATATTGGCCTTTCTGCTTGTGTGCCAGTCTTGACTCCTGTGTGCGTCATCTCTCACTCAGTGCGCCATAGAACGCCTATTTTTTGTTTTATTAGTTTTATAAATTCTCCCTGAAAAAATCATTTTATTTTATTTGGTTTCTAAATTCTTCCTGATAAAATCATATTTTTTTTATTATTTTTTTTTCTAAAGTCTCCCTGAAAAAAAAAAAAAAAAAAAAAAAAACAGTGGGAGATTAATATTGGCCTTTCTGCTTGTGTGCCAGTCTTGACTCCTGTGTGCGTCATCTCTCAGTCAGTGGGCCATAGAACGCCTATTTTTGGTTTTATTTGTTTTATAAATTCTCCCTGAAAAAATCATTTTATTTTATTTGGTTTCTAAATTCTTCCTGATAAAATCATATTTTTTTTATTATTTTGTTTTCTAAAGTCTCCCTGAAAAAAAAAAAAAAAAAAACAACCAAAAAAAACAGTGGGAGATTAATATTGGCCTTTCTGCTTGTGTGCCAGTCTTGACTCCTGGGTGTGCCATCTCTCTCTCTCTCTCTCTCTCTCTCTCTCTCTCCAATTGTGGTCCATAGAAAGCCTATATTTTTTTTCCTTGATTTGGGTTCCAAAATCTACCAGAGAAAATAACTACATCAATCATTGGTAGAAAAATATTGGCCTCTGGGCTTGTGTGCCACTCCTGACTCCTGTGTGCGTCATCTCTCAGTCAGTGGGCCATAGAACGCCTATTTTTGTTTTTATTTGTTTTATAAATTCTCCCTGAAAAAATCATTTTATTTTATTTGGTTTCTAAATTCTTCCTGATAAAATCATATTTTTTTTATTATTTTTTTTTCTAAAGTCTCCCTGAAAAAAAAAAAAAAAAAAAACAAACCCCCCCCAAAAATGGGAGATTAATATTGGCCTTTCTGCTTGTGTGCCAGTCTTGACTCCTGGGTGTGCCATCTCTCTCTCTCTCTCTCTCTCTCTCTCTCTCCAATTGTGGTCCATAGAAAGCCTATATTTTTTTTCCTTGATTTGGGTTCCAAAATCTACCAGAGAAAATAACTCCATCAATCATTGGTAGAAAAATATTGGCCTCTGGGCTTGTGTGCCACTCCTGATTCCTGTGTGCGTCATCTCTCACTCAGTGGCCCATAGAAAGCATATAGTTTGTTACATTTGTTTTCTAAATTCTCCCTGCAAAAATCTATTTTTTTTTTTTGGGGGGGTTTCTAAAGTGTTCCTGAAAAAAATAAAAATAAAAAAAAAATAATAGTGTGACATTAATATTAACATTTGTGCTTCAGTGACAGTCCTGCGTGTGGGGCATCTCTCTAATTTGCAGCCACCAAAAACAGAGTGTGTAACATTGGGCCTGATTTTCGCTGTGGTCTCACCAACCTGTAAAGGGGTAGCTAAATCATACTGAAGTTATAGCTCACCGTGTAAGTTGTGTGACTGCAACAAATAACGTTAGTTTGGTTACGTTTTTAAAACAATGAGGAAGTCTAGTGGAAGAGGTCGTGGCCGGGGGCGTTCATTGTCAGCTGGTAATGAGGGTAGTGGTAGTGGTGGAGCATCAGGTGGTCGTGGGGAAAAAAATATTGCACCTAAGTCTGGAGCTGTGGAGCCAGGTTCGTCGTCCGGCTACACAAGGCCTCGAACGCTCCCTTTTCTGGGATTAGGAAAACCGCTTTTAAAGCCGGAGCAGCAAGAGCAAGTTTTGGCTTATCTTGCTGACTCAGCCTCTAGCTCTTTTGCCTCCTCTCGTGAAACTGGTAAAAGTAAAAGCAGCGCGTCGTTATTGGATGTTCACGGTCAGGGACAAGTCACTTCCTTGTCCTCTTCAGCAAAAACAACAACAGAGAAGAATGCAGCAGGCGACACAACGGGTTACTCCATGGAGCTCTTTACACATACCGTCCCTGGCTTAGAAAGTGAAGCAGTTAACAGTCCATGCCCATTACAAGTTGAATCTGACATGGAGTGCACTGACGCACAGCCACAGCCAGACTACTATGCTGGTCCTTTGACTCAGACCACAACATTGCCCTCGCAGGGTAATGATCAAGAATCAGACCCTGATGAGACTATGTTGCCCCATCACGAACGCTATACCACCGAACGACACGGTGACACAGACGAAGTTGCGCAGGAGGTACAAGAAGAGTTATTAGATGACCCAGTTCTTGACCCCGATTGGCAGCCATTGGGGGAACAGGGTGCAGGCGGCAGCAGTTCTGAAGCAGAGGAGGAGGAGGGGCCGCAGCAGGCATCAACATCGCCACAGGTTCCATCTGCCGGGCCCGTATCTTGCCCAAAACGCGTGGCAAAGCCAAAACCTGGTGGAGGACAGCGTGGCCATCCGGTTAAAGCTCAGTCTGCAATGCCTGAAAAGGTATCCGATGCTAGAAAGAGTGCAGTCTGGCATTTTTTTAAACAACATCCAATTGATCAGCGCAAAGTCATCTGTCAAAAATGTTCTACTTCCTTAAGCAGAGGTCAGAATCTGAAAAGTCTCAATACTAGTTGCATGCATAGACATTTAACCACCATGCATTTGAAATCTTGGACTAACTACCAAACGTCCCTTAAGGTTGTTGCACCCTCGGCCAATGAAGCTAGTCATCAACGCAACATCCCTTCCGGCAGTGTAGGACCACCATTTAGCGCACCACCTGCTGTATCTGTGCAGGTATCTTTGCCAGGCCAAAGCAGTCAGGGTCAGGGAATCACCAGTTTCGTAGTAGGAAACACTGCATCTAGGGCACCGGCGGCAACAATACCATCTCCCACCGTCTCTCAGTCTGCCATGTCCACCGGCACCCCCGCTAGTTCCACAATCTCCAGCTCTCCAGTCCAGCTCACCCTACATGAGACTATGGTTAGAAAAAGGAAATACTTAGCCTCGCATCCGCGTACACAGGGTTTGAACGCCCACATAGCTAGACTAATCTCGTTAGAGATGATGCCCTACCGGTTAGTTGAAAGCGAAGCTTTCAAAGACCTGATGGACTACGCTGTACCACGCTACGAGCTACCCAGTCGACACTTTTTTTCCAGAAAAGCCATCCCAGCCCTCCACCAGCATGTTAAAGAGCGCATCGTCCATGCACTCAGGCAATCTGTGAGCACAAAGGTGCACCTGACAACAGATGCATGGACCAGTAGGCATGGCCAGGGACGTTACGTGTCCATCACGGCACACTGGGTAAATGTGGTGGATTCAGGGTCCACAGGGGACAGCAAGTTTGGGACAGTTCTGCCTAGCCCACGGTCTAGTAAACAGTTGTCTGTAGCCGTTCGCACCCCCTCCTCCTCCTCCTCCTCGTCCTCCTGCAGAAGCAAGAGCTCGTCCACAGACCGCAGTCGCACAAACACTCCATCCGCACCTGCCACTGTTGCACACCAGGTCTCCCATTATGGGGCAGCTAGTGGCAAACGTCAGCAGGCTGTATTGGCTATGAAGTGTTTGGGCGACAATAGACACACCGCGGAAGTTCTGTCCGAGTTCTTGCAGCAAGAAACGCAGTCGTGGCTGGGCACTGTAGATCTTGAGGCAGGCAAGGTAGTGAGTGATAACGGAAGGAATTTCATGGCTGCCATCTCCCTTTCCCAACTGAAACACATTCCTTGCCTGGCTCACACCTTAAACCTGGTGGTGCAGTGCTTCCTGAAAAGTTATCCGGGGTTATCCGACCTGCTCCTCAAAGTGCGTGGACTTTGCGCACATATCCGCCGTTCGCCTGTACACTCCAGCCGTATGCAGACCTATCAGCGTTCTTTGAACCTTCCCCAGCATCGCCTAATCATAGACGTTGCAACAAGGTGGAACTCAACACTGCACATGCTTCAGAGACTGTGCGAACAGAGGCGGGCTGTTATGTTTTTGTGGGAGGATACACATACACGGGCAGGCAGTAGGATGGCAGACATGGAGTTGTCAGGTGTGCAGTGGTCGAAGATTCAAGACATGTGTCAAGTCCTTCAGTGTTTTGAGGAATGCACACGGCTGGTTAGTGCAGACAACGCCATAATAAGCATGAGCATCCCCCTAATGCGTCTGCTGATGCAAAGTTTGACGCACATAAAGGATCAGGCGTCTGCACCAGAGGAAGAGGAAAGCCTTGATGACAGTCAGCGATTGTCTGGTCAGGGCAGTGTACATGACGAGGTACCGGGCGAAGATGAGGTGGAGGATGATGGGGATGAGTATATTTTTAATGAGGAAGCTTTCCCGGGGACACGGGAAATTGGTGGCGTGGCAAGGCCGGGTTCTGGTTTTTTGAGGGACACAAGTGACGTAGATTTGCCTGCAACTGCCCCTCAACCAAGCACAACCGCAGATTTGACAACGGGAACTTTGGCCCACATGGCGGATTATGCCTTGCGTATCCTCAAAAGGGACACACGCATTACAAAAATGATGAACGATGACGATTACTGGTTGGCCTGCCTCCTTGATCCTCGCTATAAAGGCAAATTGCAAAATATTATGCCACATGAGAACTTGGAACTAATATTAGCAACAAAACAATCAACTCTTGTTGACCGTTTGCTTCTGGCATTCCCTGCACACAGCGCCCGTGATCGTTCTCACACGAGCTCCAGGGGCCAGCAGACCAGAGGTGTTAGAGGGGCAGAAATCAGAAGTGGCGTTGGCCAGAGGGGTTTTCTGACCAGGTTGTGGAGTGATTTTTCTATGACCGCAGACAGGACAGGTACTGCAGCATCAATTCAAAGTGACAGGAGACAACATTTGTCCAGTATGGTTACAAACTATTTTTCATCCCTTATCGACGTTCTCCCTCAACCGTCATTCCCATTTGATTACTGGGCATCCAAATTAGACACCTGGCCAGAATTGGCAGAATATGCATTGCAGGAGCTTGCTTGCCCGGCAGCTAGTGTCCTATCAGAAAGAGTATTCAGTGCTGCAGGTTCAATACTAACAGAAAAAAGGACTCGTCTGGCTACCCAAAATGTAGATGATCTAACCTTCATTAAAATGAACCACAACTGGATTTCAAAATCTTTTGCCCCACCCTGCCCGGCTGACACCTAGCTTTCCTATGAAAAGGTCTTGCCTGTGGACTATTCTGAATGACTTTTCCAATCTCGTAATTTTCTTCACCTGATTGTCCAGCATACGACATGTTTCCACCTCACGAAATGGCCAAACTCCCCACACGGGGCCGTGCTATCGCCACTTTGCGCTTGGACCCTTGAGAGTGCTGTTTGTCTGAAGAGGTGGGTGTGGCCGCTTTTGGTCGACGGCACTGCCACTGGGTCAATAAAGTGTCTCTGGCGGTGGTGGTGCGCACCCAACGTCAGACACACCGTTGTAATATGAGGGGCCCTGTGCCTGTACCGCCGGCCACAAGACAGTTCCCCCCCCCAGCTCAAACAGTGCTCTACCACTAGCAAAATTATCTCTCACAGCTTCACCAATGTGTAGTCTAGGCGCTGACATCCTTCAATGCCTGGCACTGACAATACCATTGTTTTGACATTTTTGTTATGTTAGGCCTTCGAAGCCTGTCTGCGGTCCCTTCTTTCTACAACTACTACACTGACCAGGCCACTGCTGGCCGTGTTACCCTGGAACCAATTTAAAAGTGCCTACAGTCAGCCCAATTTTGTTATGTTAGGCCTTCGAAGACTGTCTGCCGTCACTCCTTCCACTAGACTTCCACTGACCATACACTGCTGCCCATGTACCCCTGGAACCAATTTAAAAGTGCCTACAGCCAGCCCAATTTTGTTATGTTAGGCCTTCGAAGCCTGTCTGCGGTCACTCCTTCCACTAGACTTCCACTGACCAGACCACTGCTGCCCGTGTACCCCTGCAACCAATTTAAAAGTGCCTACAGCCAGCCCAAGTTTGTTATGTTAGGCCTTCGAAGCCTGTCTGCGGTCACTCCTTCCACTAGACTTCCACTGACCAGACCACTGCTGCCCGTGTACCCCTGGAACCAATTTAAAAGTGCCTACAGCCAGCCCAAGTTTGTTATGTTAGGCCTTCGAAGCCTGTCTGCGGTCACTCCTTCCACTAGACTTCCACAGACCAGACCACTGCTGCCCGTGTACCCCTGGAACCAATTTAAAAGTGCCTACAGCCAGCCCAAGTTTGTTATGTTAGGCCTTGGAAGCCTGTCTGCGGTCACTCCTTCCACTAAACTTCCACTGACCAGACCACTGCTGCCCGTGTACCCCTGGAACCAATTTAAAAGTGCCTACAGCCAGCCCAAGTTTGTTATGTTAGGCCTTCGAAGCCTGTCTGCGGTCACTCCTTCCACTAGACTTCCACAGACCAGACCACTGCTGCCCGTGTACCCCTGGAACCAATTTAAAAGTGCCTACAGCCAGCCCAAGTTTGTTATGTTAGGCCTTGGAAGCCTGTCTGCGGTCACTCCTTCCACTAGACTTCCACTGACCAGACCACTGCTGCCCGTGTACCCCTGGAACCAATTTAAAAGTGCCTACAGCCAGCCCAAGTTTGTTATGTTAGGCCTTGGAAGCCTGTCTGCGGTCACTCATTCCACTAGACTTCCACTGACCAGACCACTGCTGCCCGTGTACCCCTGGAACCAATTTAAAAGTGCCTACAGCCAGCCCAAGTTTGTTATGTTAGGCCTTCGAAGCCTGTCTGCGGTCACTCCTTCCACTAGACTTCCACAGACCAGACCACTGCTGCCCGTGTACCCCTGGAACCAATTTAAAAGTGCCTACAGCCAGCCCAAGTTTGTTATGTTAGGCCTTGGAAGCCTGTCTGCGGTCACTCCTTCCACTAGACTTCCACTGACCAGACCACTGCTGCCCGTGTACCCCTGGAACCAATTTAAAAGTGCCTACAGCCAGCCCAAGTTTGTTATGTTAGGCCTTGGAAGCCTGTCTGCGGTCACTCCTTCCACTAGACTTCCACTGACCATACACTGCTGCCCATGTACCCCTGGAACAAATTTAAAAGTGCCTACAGCCAGCCCAAGTTTGTTATGTTAGGCCTTCGAAGCCTGTCTGCGTCCCGTTCTTTCAACTACAACTACACTGACCAGGCCACTGATGGCCGTGTTCCCCTGGAACCAATTTTAACTTGCCTACAGCCAGCCTTATGTTATTATGTTAGGCCTTCGAAGCCTGTCTGCGTCCTGTTCTTTCAACTACAACTACACTGACCAGGCCACTGATGGCCGTGTTCCCCTGGAACCAATTTTAACTTGCCTACAGCCAGCCCAATGTTAGGCCTTTGATGCCTGTCTGCCGTCACTCCTTCCACTAGGCCTCCACTGACCTGTCTATTGCTGCCCGTGTACCCCTTGAACCAACATCATTAAATATAAAAAAAATTAATTTGATTATAAAAAATAAGATCGTGTTGAGATCTCAAATGCAGACATTTTAACAATCAAAACAAACACACAACAAATATCTGGAACTGTACTACAAAGGTCCAACAGCTACAATTTCTTTCTCCTGCAAGAAGTTAACTGAAAGTTTTTTGGAGTTGTTAACACAGATATGGCATCCACCGAGTGTTGTCCTGTCGCGTCTCCTTTAAATTATTTCCAATAAGATGTTAAACTATTAATTTAATAAAATCAATAATTAAAAAAATAATTGAGTAAGTCAAAAGCACATTGCAAATAAACATTAATTACAAATCAAGAAGCATGGCGCGTCCGAGGGTGAGTAGATACCGAATAAGAATATAATCACCCTCGGACGCGCAATGCTTATTTACAACAGCCTTCCTTCCTAAGAATCAGCCCTTCCGTGGTGTAGAGAGAGGTTGTGTTACACTCCAAGGTGTTCCCCAGGTTGCCTTTCCTGAGCTTCGATCTTCCGGCTCTCGTTTAGTAGCTGTTGGAAACTACGCTGCATTAGGCCTACTAATTGTGTATGGGTGAAACAGTGGCGCATCTGCGGTCCCTCCTTCCACTAGGCCTCCACTGACCTGTCTACTGCGGCCCGTGTACCCCTTGAACCAACCTAATAAAATATTTAAAAAATTAATTTGATTATAAAAAATAAGATCGTGTTGAGATCTTAAATGCAGACATTTTAACAATCAAAACAAACACACAACAAATATCTGGAACTGTACTACAAAGGTCCAACAGCTACAATTTCTTTCTCCTGCAAGAAGTTAACTGAAAGTTTTTTGGAGTTGTTAACACAGATATGGCATCCACCGAGTGTTGTCCTGTCGCGTCTCCTTTAAATTATTTCCAATAAGATGTTAAACTATTAATTTAATAAAATCAATAATTAAAAAAATAATTGAGTAAGTTAAAAGCACATTGCAAATAAACATTAATTACAAATCAAGAAGCATGGCGCGTCTGAGGGTGAGTAGATACCGAATAAGAATATAATCACCCTCGCACGCGCAATGCTTATTTACAACAGCCTTCCTTCCTAAGAATCAGCCCTTCCGTGGTGTAGAGAGAGGTTGTGTTACACTCCAAGGTGTTCCCCAGGTTGCCTTTCCTGAGCTTCGATCTTCCGGCTCTCGTTTAGTAGCTGTTGGAAACTACGCTGCATTAGGCCTACAAATTGGGTATGGGGTGCAGAGAGAGGGTTTGTTACACTCCAAGGTGTTCCCCAGGTTGCCTTTCCTGAGCTTCGATCTTCATGCTCTCGTTTAGTAGTTGTCGGAAACTACGCTGCATTAGGCCTACAAATTGGGTATGGGGTGTAGAGAGAGGGTTTGTTACACTCCAAGGTGTTCCCCAGGTTGCCTTTCCTGAGCTTCGATCTTCATGCTCTCGTTTAGTAGTTGTTGGAAACTACGCTGCATTAGGCCTTCAAATTGGGTATGGGGTGTAGCGAGAGGGTGTGTTACACTCCAAGGTGTTCCCCAGGTTGCCTTTCCTGAGCTTCGATCTTCCGGCTCTCGTTTAGTAGTTCTTGGAAACTACACTGCATTAGGCCTTCAAATTGGGTATGGGGTGTAGAGAGAGGGTGTGTTACACTCCAAGGTGTTCCCCAGGTTGCCTTTCCTGAGCTTCGATCTTCCGGCTCTCGTTTAGTAGTTCTTGGAAACTACACTGCATTAGGCCTACAAATTGGGTATGGGGTGGAGAGAGATGGTGTGTTACACTCCAAGGTGTTCCCCAGGTTTCCTTGCCATTGCTTCGGTCTTCCGACTCTCGTTTAGTAGTTGTAGAAAAGTACACTGCATTAGACCTACAAAATGGGTATGGGGTGGAGAGAGATGGTGTGTTACACTCCAAGGTGTTCCCCAGGTTGCCTTTCCTGAGCTTCTATCTTCAGGCTCTCATTAAATTGTGGTTAAATGGAACAACTGCATTTGGCGTACTAGTTGGTTTGGGGCCTACTATCGGTGTCTGCCACTCCTTGCTGTTCTCCTGGTTTCCTGCCCTGAAATTCCATTTTCAGGCTCTCGTTAAGTAGTTGTTAATGTTAGACTGCATTTGGCCTACTAGTTGGGTTGGGGCCTACTATCGGTGTCTGCCACTCCTTGCTGTTCTCCTCCACTGAACAAAGCTGTGCCGCCTGTTTACTACGGTTGCCAATTTTGAACTGCATTTCGACTACTTACTGATTTGGCCCTACTCTCTGTGTCAGCCTCTCATTCCAGTTGTCCTCCACTGCAATGCCCCCTGGTTATTCCTGTGTTACCAATTTTGAACTGCATTTAGCCCACTTTATTCTTTGGGCCTATATCTGTGTTTCCACTTCATCGTGCCCATTGCCCAGCCAGTGATAGATGAGTCTGCTGGTACATTGACCCATAACGCAACATTCCCCGTGCACGCTACACAACAACATTGTGACCCTGCTGAAAGTCAGGTTGCTCTTCCCGCATACCATACCACCTTACACGGGGACAAAGAGGAAGGTGCAGATGAAAGTGCAGGTTCCTTCATCAGGTGGGGGGAGGAATACTAGTTGGCGACGTCACTGGCACAGGGCCTCTCATAGTACGCAAAAGTGTTGCTGCCGGTGGGAGGCGCCCCCGCCGTGCAAACACACCGCTGTACTTTGAGGGGCCCTGTGCCAGTGCCAATGCCAACGAGTGGGCCCCCCCTGCTTGCTCAGGTTCACAGCACTTGCAAAGTTGAAATACTTACCTCTCCCTGCTCCACTGCCGTGACGTGGTCCAGATTTCCTGGGCCCACTAATTACTTGAACCAGCCCTACCCCCCACAACTTTAGCCAAATGACCCCCAATTTCAAATGCCTTCCAATTATTATAAGGTAAATTACGCTTGACAAGCTTCATTAAGAAGAATGGATGGTTTTGACATTAAAATGGGCACTCTAGGTGTTTTCCTGGCCCCCACTCACTGCCGACTATGCTGCCCCATTGACTTGCATTGGGTTTCGTGTTTCGGTCGATCCCGACTTTACGTCATAATCGGCCGATTTCACTCGACCCGACTTTGGACATAGTCGGGTTTCGCAAAACCCGGCTCGACTCTAAAAAGGTCAAGGTCGCTCAACTCTAGTCGGGAAGATGTGTTCCATCCCAAAGTCCGACTGGGTCCCGGCTTCCACTATGTTAACCCAGTGTGCCGTCAGTGAGATGTACCGTCCTTGCCCACTAGCACTTGTCCACGTGTCCGTGGTTAGGTGGACTTTCCCAGTAACAGCATTGTTGAGGGCACGGGTTATGTTGTGGGACACATGCTGTTGTAATGCCTGTACGACACACCGGGAGAAATAGTGGTGACTGGGGGCCGAGTACCTTGGGATGGCCGCCGCCATCAGGCTGCGGAAAGCTTCCATCTCAATGAGCCTAAAAGGCAACATTTCGAGCGCAAGCAGATGAGAAATGTGAGAATTTAGTACTGTGGCCTGTGGGGCGTTGGCTGCATATTTCCACTTGCATTCCAATGATTGGGGTATAGACAACTAAAGGTTGCGCTGGGACAAGAACATGGACGGGCTTGATGATGGCACTAGTTGACTGTGGGCGACATGTGCAGGGCACGAGGCATCTTCGCATGCACCGTGAACTGGGGATTGACTTGTACGCAAAACAGTGGAAGAAGCAGTGGTGTCACCTGCAGACAGTGTTCCTGGAGCCTGGGGTTCGGCCCACAAAGTCGGGTGCTTTGCTGCCATGTGCCTGATCATGCTGGTGGTGGTCAGGCTGGTAGTTTTGCTATCCCTGCTGTTGCAGGCATGGCAGGTGCTACAAATCAACTGAAATATTTTAAAAGTTTAATACAAATGGATTAATTTTGAAAAAAACATATGTGATCAGTGTGCCTACAAAACACACTTTTAATTCAATGGAATGTTGGTAATTTTTTTTATTTTGTTTTAACAAATTGTATTAATAACTAGGGTAAGACACACCAAAACCAGTTCAAAGGAGCACTCAAATGCAACAATTATTAACCCACAGATAGAGGAGGCGTCTGACAGAGAAACCACAATGTTCAATATGTGGCCTTTTTTTAATTTTTTTTAAGGAAAATTACTGTCACGAAGCAGGCTATCACAACGCCAAAAATGTGGAATGTATGCCTGGAAAGCAAGTATTTGTAGACCACAGAGAGACTAGGCATCTGATAGAGATAACAGACAGTTTCAATATGTGGTCTGGAATTTTTTCACAATTTTTTTTAACCCCAAAATACTGTATAGATCTAGTGTAGTAGACAGACAAAAAAGTGGAATGTATGCCTGAAAATCAAGTATTTGGAGACCACAGATAGACCGGCGTCTGACTGAGATAACATACTGTTTCAATATGTGGCCTGGAGTTTTTAAAAATGTTTAAACCCCAAAATACTGTATAGAGCAAGGGTAGCAGACAGACAAAACAGTGGAATGTATAGATTTTCACGCCAGTCCAGTCTGCACCTGCCAGTTCTCTTCTGTTTATCAGCCAGTCCTATCCGTACCTGCCAGCACTCATCTGTTCATTAGCCGATCCAGTCCGCACCTGCTAGGGCTCTTCTGTTCATCAGCCGGTCCAAGTCCGTACCTGCCAAAGCTCATCTGCTCTTCAGCCGGTCCCGTCCACACCTGCCAATACTCATCTCTATGTCCGCCGGTCCAGTCTGAATCCATGGTTCCCGTTTTCCTTCAGTGCCTGCCTGCATCTACCGCAACTTCCTTTGGGCCATTCCAGCTTCCCGTCTCTAGGGGTTAGCTGCCATCTTCCCAAGGTCAGTCCTGGAGTAGCACCTGGTCCACCTCCTTAGTCCCTCCTTGGATCACAGTATCGTCAGCCCCCATGTGTCTGAGGTCGGATTGGTTGAGGCATCCAGTCACACCACTCAAGGATTCCTTGATCCACGGAACAGTAGTTCCATCACCCAACCCGTTACAGAATCCACACAGTGCACATTGTGCACGCTGTGAGAATTCACAAGTCTGCAGTCACATAGAATGACTGCAGACTTGTACCCTAAGGCTGAAAAACTACTTTAAGCTTTACTACCATTGCATGATAAAAAATGTTGTCTTTTTTTTATGTTAAACTAGCTGAAGAGCCCGGCGTTGCCTGGGCATAGTAAATATCTGTGGTTAGTTATAGCACCTCATATCTCTTATTTTCCCATCACGCCTCTCATTTTCCAATCACATCTTTCATTTTCCCCCTCATATCTCTCATTTTCCCCATCACATCTCTCATTTTCCCCCCTCACATCTCTCATTTTCTCCCTCACTCCACTCATTTTCTCCCTCACCCCTCTCATTCCCGCCTAACACTTGTCATTTCGACCTCACATCTGTCATTTTCCGATCACTACACTATTTTCCCTCACTCCTCTCATTTTGCACTCACACCTTTTCATTTTCACCTCACACCTCTCATTTTCACCTCAGTATATACATGTTTGTCATCTCCCTTATATATAGTATACACCTGTATGTCATCTCCTGTATATAGTATATACCTGTATGTCATCTCCCCTGTATATAGTATATACCTGCTGTGTGTCAACTCCCCTGTATATAGTATATACCTGTATGTCATCTCCTCCTATATATAGTATATACCTGTATGTCATCTCCTCCTATATATAGTATATACCTGTATGTCATCTCCTCCTATATATAGTATATACCTGTATGTCATCTCCTCCTATATATAGTATATACCTGTATGTCATCTCCTCCTGTATATAGTATATGCCTGTGTGTCATCTCCCCTGTATATAGTATATATCTGTGTGTCATCTCCTCCTGTGTATAGTATATACCTGTATGTCATCTTCTATATATAGCATATACCTGTATGTCATCTCCTCCTGTATATAGTATATACCTGTAGGTAATCTGCTCCTGTATATAGTATATACCTGTGTGTCATATCCTCCTGTATATAGTATATACCTGTATGTCATCTCCTCCTGTATATAGTATGTATAGACCTCGTTAACACGTTATTTGCTCAGTATTTTTACCTCAGTATTTGTAAGATAAATTGGCAGCCTGATAAATCCCCAGCCAACAGGAAGCCCTCCCCCTGGCAGTATATATTAGCTCACACATACACATAATAGACAGGTCATGTGACTGACAGCTGCTGTATTTCCTATATGGTACATTTGTTGCTCTTGTAGTTTGTCTGCTTATTAATCAGATTTTTATTTTTGAAGGCTAATACCAGACTTGTGTGTGTTTTAGGGCGAGTTTCGTCTGTCAAGTTGTGTGTGTTGAGTTGCGTGTGGCGACATGCATGTAGCGACTTTTGTGAGATGAGTTTTGTGTGGCAACATGCGTGTAGCAACTTTTTTTGTCGAGTTGCATGTGACAGGTTAGTGTAGCAAGTTGTGTGCAGCAAGTTTTGCGCATGGCGAGTTTTGTGCATGGTGAGTTTTATGTCTGGTGCCTTTTGAGTATTTGCAAGTTTTGTGTGAGGCAACTTTTGCATGTGTTGCAAATTTTGTGCATGTGGCAATTTTTCCCCGTGTGCAAGTTTTGCGTGTGGCGAGTTTTCCATGAGGTGAGTTTTGCACATGTGGCGAGTTTTGCGTGAGCCTAGTTTTTGCATGTGGCGAGTTTTGCGCGTGGTGAGTTTTGAGCGGCGACTTTTGTGTTTCGACTTTTATGTGGCGAGGTTGGTGTATATGTGGTGAAATGTGTGCTGAGGGTGGTATATGTGTTCAAGCACATGGTAGTGTGTGGCGCATTTTGTGTGTGTGTTCATATCCCCATGTGTGGTGAGTATCTCATGTCGGGGCCCCACCTTAGCAACTGTACGGTATATACTCTTTGGTGCCATCGCTCTCATTCTTTAAGTCCCCCTTGTTCACATCTGGCAGCTGTCAATTTGCCTCCAACACTTTTCCTTTCACTTTTCCCCATTATGTAGATAGGGGAAAAATAGTTTGGTGAATTGGAAAGCACGGGGTTAAAATTTCACCTCACAACATAGCCTATGACGCTCTCAGGGTCCAGACGTGTGACTGTGCAAAATTTTGTGGCTGTAGCTGTGACGCCTCCAAAACTTTTCATTTCACTTTTTCCCCATTATGTAGATAGGGGCAAAATTGTTTGGTGAATTGGAATGCGCGGGGTTAAAATTTCACCTCACAATATAGCCTATGACGCTCTCAGGGTCCAGACGTGTGACTGTGCAAAATTTTGTTGCTGTAGCTGTGACGCTTCCAACACTTTTCCTTTCACTTTTTTCCCCATTATGTAGATAGGGGCAAAATTGTTTGGTGAATTGGAATGCGTGGGGTTAAAATTTCGCCTCACAATATAGCCTATGACGCTCTCGGGGTCCAGACGTGTGACTGTGCAAAATTTTGTGGCTGTAGCTGCGACGGTGCAGATGCCAATCCCGGACATACATACACACAGACACACACATTCAGCTTTATATAGTAGACTACAAGACGTATAACAATATTATATCCCCATGTTGGCTTTTTTAATGAGATGAGCTGTATTTTTTAATGTCAATATTTTAACATACGTACAGAGTATCATAATTAGTAAATTAAATATTGTATGTTTACATTTCTAATTGAGAGATGTTAAAATCCCACCTATTCAAATACAATTCAAAATCGAGAGTTTGGATGACTACTAGTAACTCTTCAAATCAGGCACCACATAGGAAAGACAGAAGATGGCGGAGAGGTAGACAGCACAGTTACTGCTAGATAATGCTAACCTACCCCAGCATACCCAGTATAGATGGAGGGCGTACAAGTATTGTCAGCCATTTGTGTAACACAAAAATCCTCCAGTACCTGGTATGTTTTTTCACCATATAAATGACGAATGGCATATCATCTGAGGTATAAAAACAGTAAGAAAAAAAAAACAGGCTTAGGTGCAAAAATAAGTCACTAGCATGCTAATGCACCTACAAGATATCCCAGGTAATATTTAGCATGGTATATGGCTGCCATTTACAATGTCACAACGACCATAATCTGTGTTTTCAAACATTCAGCAAAACATTCACAGTAGGCCATGTGCACACATTGTCTATTTGGTCAGTATTTTACATCAGTATTTGTAAGCTAAATACAGAAGTGGTGCATATGTTTCTATTATACTTTTCCTCTAACTGTTCCACTCCTGATTTTGACGTAAAAATACTGATGTCAAATACTGACCAAACACTTAATGTGTTAATGAGGCCTTAAGGTATTGTTTAATTCCTATGGAAAAAGATAGAGGGTTGATGGTAAAAAGACCACATTTTACGCTGTTTTACATCTTTCACTATGTAATATAAATGTAAATGTTACATTTAATCTGCAGGTTAGTATTATTACAATGATACCAACTATATATATATATAATTTATCATTTACTAATTCTGCACAATACAAACACAAAAAAAGATTAAAAAGCCAAGTCCATTTTTAATTATATCAATGAATCAGTGTTTTTTTGGGATGACCCTCTAGCTTTCATTGTTAAGACTTTTGATCACTTTTTTGATCTTTTGATCTTTTTTGATCTCTTGATCACTTTTGATCACTTTTCACTTTTTGATTCAGTCTTTGGGAAATAGGATGAGCTAAAAACAGTTATTCTGGAATTGTTTTTCAGGTTTTCTTGGGGGGGATAAATAACATCATTTTATAGGTCAGGTCCTTACAAATGAAGTAATGCCAATTTTGCAATTTTGTATATTGTTTTTCCACAATAAAGTATTTTTATTGTAAGAAAAAAAGGCCAATTTTGCCTTTTTCATTGTTAGTTTTGTTTTTTTATATTTATTACCGCTTTTTATATTTTCTTTGCAATATTTGCAAAAGATGGATTACATTTCCTAAATTTAACCAAACACTAGAAGTTAGATAAGACAAATACAAACATTTAAAAATGTGCCCATTGCGTCAGAACCTGGTTCCTATGCCAAAAATTTACACTGGGATGTAACCCATACAACCAGCATAATAACCAGCAGAGCCATGTAAATGTGGTGGATATCTGAGATAAGTATGAATGGCTAATACCCCTAAACTGATGCAAGCAGTATTGTATGAAGAAGAAAGGTGCAGTGTTAAGGCCATAAATAATACAGTATCAAAAGAATATATAAAAGAAAATAAGCAATAATTATGTGCAATATAGTCCCATGTGCAGAGTCACCCAGGTAAATTGGCTCATAGAAAAATCATCATAGGGGAAATAGGAACCCACCTGTATCACCACAGGAGGTGGCTTCCTAAATTTAGGAAACACAACAAATCTTTGGTACGTGGCTTTCCTCTTTTTTTTAATTGCATTTGTCTTACACATACTTTAGTTAGAACTCCATCACCAGAAAGGTAGTGCCCGCTCCATCGTTACTTTATAGGGATTTGTTTCCAATATTTAACAGCCCGACAAGGGGGCTTGAACCTAAAATCGTTTGGTTGTTTACATAATACACTGATCCCATCTGTAGGCGAGAGTGTTACACTTGCCCGTCAATATTACAGATACGGTGGCATCCCGTTGGCAACATGCTGGATGCCGCGGCCATTATTCAGTGTGGCAACAACGGGTTTAAACTGCAGATAGAGGCCATAGCGGCAGACTGTTTGCATTTACAGCTGACACCTGATAGCTCAAGGCTGAGCGATGTACTGTAAGGATGGTGACCTGTGCTGTCACGTTCCTAATCCTGAAGACACTAATCGCAATGTGTGTGTATTATGTCATGTGTCTTCCTATATATCGTGATGTAATGTGTCATGTGAAATGTAATATGTTCCTGTGTGATGTTAGTAATGTACAGCATAGGATGTGATAATACCAGGCATAGTGTATAAGATAGGTAGTGTAAGAAGTAGATAGTTGATTGTAGTATAGGTAGGTAAGGTAGGGTTGATAGATTGGTAAGGTATTGATAGATTTTAAACAGCAAGGACGATCCTATCAGTAAGGTAGATAGCAGCAAGGATAGATAATAATAGGGCATAAAACCTAACTTTTAATGTATAATGATCTAAAATAAGGGAACACATAGATATAAACAATACGACAAAGAAAGTGCTCAAAAACAATGCCATTGTAGAAATAGAATGGTTTGGTCTCACCCCTTCGCTGTCCTGGAGTAGGCCATGCTTGTTGTAGGGAAACGGGGGGGAAGGTATGTCGTGCCCCGTGCAGGTCTCCCATCCTTGCAAGGACAGTTCCCAAGTGTGGTCCTGTCCTAGATAATGTTCCTTTTTTCCCTCCTGGTGCATAGTATCACCTTTCCCAAGTTGTAGAGTACTCTGCAGACAGGATAAGGCCCCTCATCATAGGGATAACCTTCAAAATTTCTGAGTCCCCAAAGATTTTACTATGCTTCTTAAACTTTGAACCTTAATCATCGTTATATATTCCTTCTTACCCTGATGAGTCCGCGTTGACTAGTGGATGAAACGCGTCTGGATGGAACTAAGGGACATTCTTTAGGACAGGACCACACTTGGGGACTGTCCTTGTAAGGATGGGAGACCTGCACAGGGCATGACAGGGCAGCTTATTTCACATACCCCTCCCCCCAGTTTCCCTACAACACACATAGTCTACTCCAGGACATCGAAGGGGTGAGACCAAACCATTTGATTATCTGCACTGGTATTATTTTTGAGCACCTTCTTTGTGGTATTGTTTATATCCATGTGTTCCTCTTATTTTATATGATTATACATTAAAAGTTAGGTTTTGTGTCCTATTAATATCTATCCTTACTGCTATCTAAGTTAGGATAGAGTTAATGCTTGGGACTTGATCACAGTGGAAGGGGTTAGTGTTAGAGCAAGTTACTGCTTCCTGTAAATTAGTGAGCTGGAGTTGGAAGTGCAAAGTGAACAGTGCTGCCTAATTAGTGTTCCACAGTGAGAAGAAGCTAAGGCAAGGGATAGTGTGATCCTAAAGAAAAGTGACTGATGAGACAGAGTGGACTTCTGAAGAAGGGTCCTTGGATAGGATGCCAAGTCATGAATCCTAGAGCTTGTAATGCAGAAGGTAGCAGACCTAAGCAAGAATGAGCATGACAGAGTATTGGGGGTGTTTCAGGGCACCAATAGTGGAAGAAATAGAATGCGGAACCAAGGAGAACGTAAGGAGACTTGCTAATCAGGACTGTAGCGTTAAAGTTGGGTTGTTGTGAAGTAGAGAGAAACAGTGCACCTCACTAGCCCTTGAGTAAACTGCAGGGGAAGGAGATTGAAAGTGGAAAATGCTTTATATGGTAACGGAAACGTCCATAAGACTTTGTACCCGATATCCCTTGTATATAACCTTTATCGAGATACCACTCAGCAAAGAGTTTGTGTTGGAACAGAAGCCTCTGTCCTTGAACTGTAAAATATTCGGTCCTGGCCAACCCACACCATCGGCTACATGCGAACTGCACGGGCATAGGGTCCTCACAGCAGAAGTCCACCCAGCCAGGGCCCACACTTTCATGTAGCATTCCAGGATGTAAAAGGAGATGAGTGCCTCGCCCGCTGCTGCCACCTGATGACGTGTTACAGTGCATGTTTGGTATTTATATGTTTCTTTACTCTAATAGCAAATTAAACCGCAGAGTTTGTATACATATGTAAAGTAACTGCACCATTATTAATGTTTATGGGATTAAGGCTGACCTGTCACCACACTTCACAATGCGAACAGCATACATTACTAAATAGCTGTCTTAAACCTGATCAGGCTGGTATCCTTACTTTGAATACCTGTATCAAAATGGTTGTATAATCTTCAAATTAAAATGAGTATTTCACAAGTCAACCTACAACTGAACTAACAAAGTGCTTATTTTAACCTTTAATTAGTCGCGTGGGATCCATTGGACCCCAAGCGAGTTTGTTTTATTCATATTTCCTCAAGCATGAAAGTTAGGTAACTGTCCATTGGAAGGAAAGTAGGTTGTTGTATATTTCGGTAGCTTCCTAGCTCGGGTGCCCCTCCCTCCTCAGTGCATCACAAGATGTGGCATCGACTACAGCGAGGTGCTTGGGGTCCAGCGGACCCCGTGCGACTAATAGCTTAGTACTTTTTTGGTCCTGTCAAAGGTCCATGGCATTTTTGTGTGAGATCTAGAGACCAAAAGGCAAAAAAAGTGATAATTTCAAGAAATGTGTGAGCAATGAGCACCATAAGAAGATATGCGATTCCTTTGCCAAATTATTCCTTTTTTTCATAGTACATAAGTAGATGATTACATTTTGATTACTAAAAATTGTATATTACTCTGTAGATAAGATGTTGTACCTTAAGTTCTGAAGTAAAGTAAAAATTCTTTAATATTTGTTTGTTGTTTTTTTTTTATATGAAAACTAGGGCTGATGTTGCTGCCATCTTGCCAATCCTGTGAAAACCATGATTTTAATTTCATACTGTATTAATGCAATGCACAGAACATGTGATAAAAAATGGTATGTTCAAATCACTAAAAAAGTGAGAAGTAAAAAAATGGGTTTAAAAAAAAAAAACATAAAATTGAAATCACCCTCCCTTTTCACACAAATAAAAATAAAGAAGTAAAAAATGCATATTTCGTAGTGCTGTGTTTGCAAAAGTCCAATTTATTAAAGTATAACATTGTTTAACCTGTAGGATAAAGGTCATAAAGAAAAAAAAAATAAAAACATCAAAATTGCCATTTTTGGTGGATGCAGCTACTCCAAAAAAATGCAACTTATCGTGATCAAAACCTTGTATGTTCCTGAAAATGGAACAATTTGCAACTACAGCTAAGCCATTGTTAAGCCTAATTTATGGAATAATAAGAAAGTTATGGGAAAATGGCTACTGAAACTATTTTTACCACAGAATTCATCAATTTATTAAGCCACTAAATTACGGTAAAAAATTATGCAAATTTGGAATCCCAGTAATCATACAGACGTGGGAATTCATATTGCCAGGTCATTTTTACCACACATTGAACACCATAAAAAAATAACACATAAAACAATAGCCGGGTTGTGGGGTCTTTACTTATGTTCCCATTTTTCAGTACGTTATATAGTGAAGTTAATGATGTCATTCAAAACCACAAATTATATCACAGAAATTAAGATCTCATATATCGAGGGAAAAACAAGACGAGGAAATAATGAAAATGCAAAAATGAAAATTGTCTGCATTCATAAGTGGTTGGTTATGTATGCGGGAGTGAAATCTGGAGACAGATCTGTTTAATTGAAACTTGATGGCTTCTAATAAATCAAGACTTTATTCCTAGATGTGTATCATCATTGGTAGCATTATAAGTGCTACGAGACCAATTGTGAAGACACCAGAAGCTGCTACAATTTCCTTCTGTTTATTTTATTAGGTTACACATAGGACACAGCGGGAACACTGAACTGTCTTTACCTTTCTTCTCCCTCCATTGTAATCTCAAAGTATTTACTATAAACTAAGTAATTAAGATAATCAGCCTCTGCCTCGGTTTTCAATCTGTGAGGCTTCCCATGGAAAAATGGGCGCTCTATGAGAGCATGACCTCCCACATTGCTACCACCAAGAAAGCAAATATTCACTGTCTTGGCCTGATCAGTAATAGTCATGTACTAACAAGAAACATTTTCACAAATTTTAGGCATATACAGTGCTGCTCACCATTATTGGCACCCCTTCGTTTTTTTCATAGACTGTACAATAAATTCAGAAATAAATGGAAATGTTCCTAAGTTACATACTCAAGATTTTTTAATTATTGTCCAAAGTAATACGACAATAAAACATTGTTTTGCAATGTACATGTTGCAATTTCAAAGAAGAAACAAAATAAACAGCATGTACAGCAATAAAGGCACCCCTAATAAATACTTCTTGCACGTCTCAGCTGGTATTTTCTCCCACTCTTCCTTTGCAGTTTGTTCATGCTCTTGAATGTTTGCAGGGTTCTTTTTCTCCAAAGGCAGATTTCAGGTCACCCCAAATATTTTCAATGGGATTGAGGTCAGGACTCATTGATGACCATTTTAAAACAGCCCATTTTTTCTTTTTGAACCATTCTTGTGTGCTTTTGGATGTGTGCTTTGGGTCATTGTTTTGCTGGAGGACCTATGATCTTCCACTCAAACCAAGTTTTCTTACACTGGGTAGGACATATCACTCTAAAATCCCTTGATAATTCTCTGATTTCATGATTCCTGGGATATGGTCAAGGCCTCCAGTACCAGACACAGCAAAGTAGCCCCACAGTTCTATGGATCTTTCACCATGCTTAACTGCTGGTAGGGTGTTATTTTCCTTATAAGCTTCATTGTGCTGTCTGTAAACAAACTGTTGCTTTGCATTGCCAGAAAGCTCGATTTTTGCTTCATCTATCCACAGAACATTTTCCCAGAAGAATTATGGTTTGACAAGGTACTCGTTGGCAAAGATCAGTTGTTCTTTTTTATGTCTTTTCTTCAGCAATGGTTTCTTCCTTCGCCTTCCACAATAAAGCTCTGCTTGGTTTAGTGTGCGGTGTATGGTACTTGTGGAAATCAAGTCATCATTCATTGACTAGTTCATGTCACATGGGCACCGACAATTAATCAGAGGTGATTCTCATTTGTGATTTACCACAGGCGAGTCAAAATGTGTTTCCATACTTATTTAAACTTATTTAATGTAAAGGGTGCCAGTGTCACAGCAAGCTTTAGGTTTTTCGATTTTTCCCTCTCATTGCTTTTTGTTTTACATTATTGTTTATAATTTGCTCTTTTGTATTTAACACGAGTGCTGTATACAAAAAACTGTTTCACTACATTCATTTTTTTTTTAGGAGATATTCCACATTATGTACTTAAACTTCATGGGTGCCAATAACGATGAGCAGTACTGTATATACTGTATATATATTTTCTCAAATAAGGGTATTTGAAAAAAAGTATCTGCTGAAAAGACCCTTTAATAATAATGCCAAAATATTACATTTTAAAGGGTCTTTTCAGCAAATACTCTATTTTTTCATATGGCTCAGACTAGTTAAAAGAAAGCGAA